>NC_092744.1:100926676-101278154 GCF_047496795.1 Chiloscyllium punctatum
GAAAAGGATTTTGAGCCTTCATCCACAATTCTGAGCACTTAGACATTACTTGAGACCCTCCCACAGATGTGCAGGTTTGATGGATTGGCCGTGCTAACATGGCCTGTAGTGTGTAGGTTAGGTGGGTTGGGTTAGCCATGCTAAATGTGGAGGTAGGGTTATGGAGGTAGGGTGGGACAGCAGGTCATTGCAGACTCAATAGACTGAATAGCCTGTTTGTGTGCCTAAGGGATGCTGTGATTCTAACTAATTGTGATTGTTGTCATAGTTTCCTCATGCCAGGTTCATTCAGCTCAGGTACACATGCTGCGTTTTGTGTCTCTCTGGGTTCTCACTCAATCCTTTCCTTCAGTTTTACATCAATTTCACACTGTATGTGAGGGTGGGAATGAATGTGTAAATATAAATACTCCAACCGAAACCCCTCACAAGTCAGGAACTGTTTCTGCTACTAGCATCACTCACAACAGGAAAATAAAGGTTCAGTCACAAATCTGACAGAAACGCAGAGGTTATAATCACCAGGGGGGTGATTAACAGCTTAAAACTCTTTTCTTAAGAAAAGAGGAGGCTGAGAGACAACCTGGTACAAGAAGGAAGCTTTGTGTCTGTGTTTTCAGAGATTTGAGGTTGAAATCATTGGGTTTGAAGCATGTTTCATTGCCCCAGGTCATCAAAGGTGCTATCGAAATGTGCATCTTTCTTTCTGTCTATCTGTCTGAGTTAACAATCAGATGGATAGGTCATTGTCTGAGTGTTTTCCCAAATCCCTGATTGAATCTGCCTCTCCCCACAATCTCAGGTGCCTCACCACTCACTGGGTCACGGAGAAACTCTGCTGTTATCATGAGAGCTTTCTTTGCTGTCACCTCTCTTAGTTTTTCTGCCTAATCCCCATTTCCCTTCATTAAATCCCAGCTGCCTATAGTCCACCCACATGGTATGTTGAAGACCATGACAGGAGAATGGATTGAAACTGACAGTTCAATAACCAGAATGAAAGAGGAAGGAGGAAATAAACAGGGTTTGTGGATCCCGGGGATACAGACTCCAGGATTAGTCCTTGTGGGCATTCCCGCAGTAACACAAGACAGCATTCCATGATGAGAGTTAAACGCGGGTGGCCGGAGAGGGAGCCACTGAACATGAACAGGTTTAGTTCAAACAAAGGAGGTTGGTTCAGTCAGTAACAGTGTGTTCGACATGGATGTGAAGTGAGCAGTGAGGGGAAATGTTGCCACAAGCTGCAGATGGACAACTTACATTGGAACAGGGGGAGGCCATTCAGCCCCTCAATCCTGCTCTGCCATTCAGGATGATCATGGCTGATTTCTGGCTTAACTTGCAATTTTCAAAACCCTCCAAACACATCAATAAACTCCTCTGCAACAGACAACATGAATATTGAAAAACTGATCAACTGCAAATGCTGGGATATCAGGAACAAAAGCAGATATTGCTGGAAAAATTCAGTAGATCTGGCAGCATCTATGGAGAGTGCACCTTTGGGACCAGTGACGGGTCAGGTGACCAGCTGCCGCTGACCATTCTGCCTTTTCTGTAACACTGTCTGGAACAGGTTCTGGTGCGGGGGGAATGAGATTGTCAATAACAACTGAGAAAACAGGAGGATGTGCTCAATCAGAATAAAACACATTTTGGTCTTCCACTTTTAATTCAACTGCAAACATTATTCATTAATATTTCTGAAATAGGATAATAGACCATAAATCTTCATGTCACTGGGTCTGGGAAATTGTGCTAATTCTGACCTGGTCCAACCTACATGTGAATCCAGACACTGAATAACGTGGTTGACTCTGAACCATCTCCTGGGCAGTTAGAATGGATGGCAAATGCTGCCCCAGCAAGTGATGCCGTGAACCCATGAACAAACAAAACAAATCCAATCGCTGTGGTTAGTTGTGAGCTCGCCGATGTTTCATCAAGCTGGATATCTGAGTGCGTGGCTTCCCACACTCAGGGCGGGTGAATGGCCTCTCCCCAGTGAGAATTCGCTGGAATACAGCGAGGCTGGATGGTGTACTGAACTCAGTACCACAGTGAGAGCACCTGAATGATCTCTTACTGGTCTCCTGGAACCGGGAGAGATGATATTCACCATCCCAGGAGATACTGGGTAAAGATATCTCCAAGAGGGATCTAGTGAGAGTAGATCAGGAGAAACCGTTCACATGCATGGAAGAATCAATAATGAGGAGTCTCTGATGTAAAGGGATTGACAAAAGAAGCACATGTGACATGAGACAAAATGTTTTCATGCAGAAAAAGTTTATGGAATGCACTGCCAAAGAGCGAGGTGGAGCCAGGTACAATGACGAGAATAGAATTGAACAGTTATTGGAAGGGGATGAATGGGAATGTTTATGGGGTAAAGGTAAAGACTGGCATTGGTGAGGTGATCCTTTGGAGAGCTGATGAGTCAATCAGCCTCCTTTTGTCCTTCTGTAAACATTTCATTCTGAGCCCACGAAGGAATTATCAGAGCAGGGATTGTGAAGAGGTCAGATTGAATGAGAGTCTCGGTGAACAAAAGTGAGACACCTATACAGAGAGGTTTTGGGATGGAATAAATCAAATGTTATAAATTTGCATGGCCACCAACATTACAGGAGTTACAAGTGGGACTGATCAAGAGAGTGGAATTAGAGCAGCAAATAAATCTTAAACATTTATGCAGCTAAAGGGGATGCTGGGTAAAGATACCACAGTTAGTGCTGATTTCATTCCAGCCAGGACACACATCCTTTGCTGTGTCTACCATATTGATCTCTTTAAGAGTTTTGTTCATTTGAAGTGTTTCATGTTTAGATAGTCCAGAGAAGACAGCTTCATTCTCCTCAATCTCTTCTGCCAGGGCAATGCTGCTGTTAGAATTCAAGTCACTGGCATGTTACTGACTGTTTCAAGGACTGGGACTGGCAATTGAGACTGAAAGGTTACTGTATAAAGTATCTTCAATTGTATTGCCAGACACATGAGGGGCTTTAAGAAAAATAACTTAAATGATGGGCATGGAGTGTCAGAGTGCCTACTGTTGTGGGGGCATCCCGTTCAGATACAATCTATTGGTAATTGTTAGAATTGACTTGCACTGTCTCCAGAGAAGTGGGCAGAGCATTATAACGGTCATCGGAGATGGTAACAAATTTCCCATGGGTTACAAATCGTAAATGACAGAGTAAGTACGAGTTCTGCTGGTAAAGTGTATAAAGTTATTCAAAATGGCCCCAACTTACTTTCAGATACAAGTGAGAGAAAGGCACCATAAGTAGGTCATTGCATTAGTCCAAATTTAGAAATTCAGGGGAACTGAAGGGAGAGCTGGTGTTGGGAGTTATAGTAATGATAGGGGAAACCTTGTTTTACAGACAGGGTTCCCAGATGGGAATCTCAGCTTTAACATCACATCAACTGCAGAGTCGTCCAATTCCGCAGGTCCTGATCTTTATCGGTAATATGGAAGGGGAAAGCAGCATTCCCAGCCCAGAAAAATCATTCCTTTGTTATGCATGTGGTTGAATATTTAACTGGTCATGTGATCTGGGAAGACACCAATGTGTTTGGACCAAGGTGAGGCTGTGTACATGTAAGGACTGTGAGACGGGATTCACTTACACCTCCCAGCGTGACACTGACTGACACAGTCACACTGGGGAGAGGCCGTTCACCTGCCCCATGTATGAGAAGGGAACTACTCGATCTTACAATCTGCTGAGGCACCAGAGATGGCACAGCGGATTTAGACCCTTCACCTGCTCCATGTGTGAGATAGGATTCATTCAAATCTCTCACCTGCGGAGACATCAGTGCAGTCCCATCGGGGAAAGGCCATTCACCTGCCGAGTGTGTGGGAAAGGATTCACTCGGTGACCTGCTGAAACACCAGCGAGCTCACTCTGGGGAAAGGCCATTCATTTGTTCCCAGTGTGGGGGGAGATTCACACAAATGCACCACCTGCGAAGTCCCAGTGAGCCCACACGGGGGGGGGGGAAAGAGGCCATTCAGATACTCAGTATAGGAGAAGGAATTCAGTGATTCATCCCACCCCCTGAGACCCCAGCATGTTCACACTGGGTAGGAGCTGTTCCCCTCTCTGTGTGACAAGGGATTTGCTGCATCTTCAACACGATTGAGAGCCCAGTGAGTGCTCACAGGGAAGTGGTCAGCCCCCTGCTCTGTGTGGTTTGCAGGACTCTGATTCTGATGTTACTGTCCATCAGAGTCAGGAGTGGACCTTGTACATGATGACACTGCTGGAGTATTGATGTTGTTGTTGTTAACCACATTAACTGGGCTGGAGGTGACTGAACTTACATTGCCACTTTCTGAACCTCAGGATGTCTCTCTGGGCAGTAAGTCTCCACAAACAGCAATGTGACAATGAGCAGGGATCATCTGCTTTGATTTAAATTGTGATTGCAGCACGGCTGCTTCACAGCATCAGGCACAAAGTTGGAGTCCAGCCCTGTCCAACAGCCTGTGCAGAGTTCCCACATTCTCCCCATGATAGTGTGGGTCCCCTCCAGGTGCTCTGGTTTCCTCACACAGCCCAAAGATGCGAAGGTTAGGTGGATCAGTCTGCTAACTTGTCCACAGTGTCCAGGATTGTGCAGACTAGGTGGATCAGCCATGGGAAATGCAGTGTTACAGTGATGGAGTTGCTCTGGGAGTGATGTGCTTCGGATGGTTGATGGGCCAATGCTCTCCTCCCACACTGTAGGGATTCTATTCTATGATTGAGGATAAAGGCTACGCAGAAGGGTGTCCTTGGAGAAGGAGCATGTGGTGTGTATCAATGCTTCCTCTGCCTTCAGATAGAAGTGGGCACCGCAGGAGATATAGTGCTTTATCTTCACCGCTGCCCCCTCCTCCCCCCAACTCTACTTCGATTTAGTCCTTCTCACTCTGTCACTTGTAATAGTTTGCTTGGCCTGTAATGGGCTTTGTTTATAAATATTTAATTGATTACACAAATGGTTTACTGCTGGTGATGATATGTCTAGATTAGAGTGGTGCTGGAAAAGCACAGCAGTTCAGGCAGGATCAGAGGAGCCGCAAAATCAACGATTTGGCGAGAGGCCTTTTCCAGCATCCCTCTAATCTAGGCTCTGGTTTCCAGCATCTGCGGTCCTCACTTTTGCACTGCTGGTGATTATATGATAACGAAAAGCAAAATGGCGTAATGATGATTTTGATGGTGGAAAGGTTGCTGTGATCACATTTCTGGGTTGGAGAAATGGGGAAAAAGAACGCTTCACAGCTCACAGAACGACAACTGAAAAGCAGTTGAATCAAACCAAAAGTTCAGACAAGGAGGGAATATTTCCCTGGAGTTTGAGTAGCTGGAAAGTGATGGTGTCCGGGAATAGACAGGATTTTGTTTTATAGGAGGTTGAAAGCTTTAAAACTGTTATATTCAGACAGTGTACGTTATTTTCTTTAATTTTATTTGCGGTGCAAAAAACGTTTACAACATTTTAAAGCCAAAATTTAGAAACCTTGTGTTCAAGATAAATGTCAAATAAAATCCATCAAACCATCCCTCACTGAAAACTGTTGTGGAAGTGCAATCGCCTGGAGAATCCCTGCCTACTTCTTCCTACCCGGGCTCCATGACTATATACATACCTGGGAGATAGTAGCAGGAGGGTATTCAGCCTTTCAATCCTGCTCCACCATTCAATGGGAAACAGCTGACCATCCAGCTCAGTCTCCTGTTCCTGCTGTGTTCCAATCCCCTTTCATGGCTTTACCTCGAAGAACTATATCTAAGTCCTCATTTAGCTTCATTGCCTTTTGTTCCAGTGGCGTTGTGGTGTTACTGTGTGGGTGTAGGCAGGGGCAATGTGATGGTGTTGCCTCCTGGAGGATGCACTCAGCGTCCCTCATCATCCTGCAGGAACATCAACTGGGGTTCAGCAACTAGAGATAGAACTCATTTCCAGGATATGGGCATCACTGGCTCAGCCAGCATTTATTCCCCGTCTCTCGTTACCCTTGAGAAGATGGTAGGGAGCTGCTGTCTTGAACCATTCACAGTCCATTTGGCGCAGATAGACTGACAATGCTGGGAGGGAGAGTGTTGCAGGATTTTGGCCCAGTGATTCTCCATCTTTGGTTCATCAAATGCTGGTTAACTTAATCACAACCTGCACGTGATTTTGAGATTTCAGTCTGCAAATCTTCATCATCTAGCACCCTGTATAAAGGAATATGTACAGATTAGAAATTCAGAACAGACTATTCTAGTTTCTCTGGAATATCTTTTTCCCCTTTCTTCCCCAAAGCTGTAACCCTCCAGCCCACTTACACTCTCCCACCATTCTGACTCTACTAGCCCCTAATGTACACCCTCCACATTCTCATGGAGTTACTGATAAACAGATCCATGCCACCACTTCCCGTCCCTGGTTAGACTTTGCACCCTTTCTGGGTTCACTTCCTTTCCCTTCAGTTGCTGCAAGTCAATAATGTAACAGCAGAATGAAACAAAAGGAAACAGAAAGGGAGGTGGCAGATCCTGGACAGAAGAGGAACCTTCAGTCTGGGAGAATGGGTAAGATCCTTCTTGGTTTCCCATTAGTTGATTCCCAGCATTACAATGAATTGGGGATGGAGAGTGTTCCTACATGGGTGTAGTGACACTTTAAACCCCCCAACAGATCAATACTATAAGCAGATACATCCCTCCTCCAGCCAATCACAGTGTGAAATACTTTCCGCAAAGTATACTTACCCAAAGCACGTGTTCCAAAACCCGCCCACATTCTGTACATGTACAGTGCCGGGTTTCCCCGCACACGTGTGGTCCCTGCCTCAGGGATTGTCGGAATTGTAGTCCCCATGAAGCCACTGGAGCCCTGTCTCAGGAAAGTGAAAGAAAAGTGTGGACTGGAGGGTGTTGTGTATAGTATCCCCATTCAGATACACAGAACATATGGACTGTCACTGGGTTTTATGGAGACATCTTGCTTCCACAAGCTGATTTTCTGATGTAAGGACTATAGATTCAGCCAACTGGGGCGTGGGGTGGTTAATAGGAGGAGCAGATTTTAAGCAGAGGTGGCTCAATGGTTAGCATTGCTGACTCACAGCGTCAGGGACCTGGATTTGGTTCCAGCCTTAAGCGACTGTGTGGAGTTTACACGTTCTCCCCGTGTCTGTGCAGGTTTCCTCTGGGTGCTCCAGTTTCATCCCACAGTCCAAAGATGTACAGGTTAAGTAGATTGGCGATGCTAAATTGCCCACAGTATCCATGCGTGTGCAGGTTAAGCCATTAACCTTGGGAAGTACAGGGAATGGGTGAGTCTGAATGGGATGCTCATTATAGGATTGGTGCGGACTCCATGGATGATTACCCTGTTTCTGCACGGTAGGGATTCTATTCTATACTCATGAAGAAGAATGCACCTGTCTCAATGTGCTGTGAATCTGTGGAATTCCCTATTCAAAATGCAGTGGATGCCAGGAGAATGAGCAAATTTACTGAAGAGATAGAGATGCTGATTTTGCAATGAGTTGAAGGGTGAGAGAGAGAGCAGGCGGGAAAATCCAGCTGAGACCGATGTGAGCTCAATCATCACCGTATTAAATGGTGGAGCTGGTTCGAAGGGCTGCATTGCCTCTCCTGTGCCCAGGGCTTATCTTCTTACGGTAATAACTGAAAAGATGAATCCAAAAATCACTGCCTTCACCAAAGGAGATTTTTGGAAAAAGCAGGATAGTCATGTGGATTAGCGTTCCAAACTTAGATAGTGAGGAAGCATGTGGGAGATAATGATTTTGCAATTTTAAACTGAGGCGAGTTAAAAATCACACAACAACAGGTTATAGTCCAACAGGTTTAACTGGATCATGATGAAGGAGCAACACTCTAATCTAGTGTGTTTCCAATTAAACCTGTTGGACTATAACCTGGTGTTGTGAGATTTTTAACTTTGTACACCCCAGTCCAACACTGGCATCTCCAGATCATGTAAACTGAGGGGAGACAGTGATTTATGGTTTTAGACTGTGTAGTACATTCACACCGTCCAGAATACTTTGTTTTGAATATCTATCCTGTACTTTATTACAAAGCCAAGGTCTCTGACGATGAAAACCAAAACACCCAGGTAACATCACCTCACCTCGTAATCTGATAAAAGACTTGTGTTAAGTCTGGTTGAATTTAGAATACAGTTGGAAAGCGGGAAGATTAAATCCAATCCCAAGATACTGTGCTTAAACAAAGGAGACTACAATAGGATGAGGCAGGAGTTGGCTAATGTAGACTGGAAGCAAAGACTTTAGGGTGGGACAGTTGACAGACAGTGGAGGAATATCAAAGAATTTTTCAAACTGCTCAGCAAAAGTATATATCTGTGAAAAGGAAGGACTGTAGGAAAAGGAGTAATCTGCTGTGGGTGGCTAAGGAAATAAAGGAGTCTATCAAACTGAAATAGAAAGCATCCAAATTGGCAAAGACCAAGGAGAAACTAGGAGATTAGAAAAACTTTAAAGATGAACAGAAACCTAGATGGGATTGGGGGAGAAAAGCGATAAGTAGCTATCCCCAGGGCCAGAATAGCAGTTTACACTGCTAGAGGGGAACCTATTGTGTGGGGAACATATGGCCTCTGTAATTGTTCAAAGTCACAGCACACTCCAAAAGCTTGTACTTCCAAATAAACCTGTTGGACTATAACTTGGTGATGTGTGGTTTTTAACCTTGCCCACCCCACTCCAACACCAGTTCTTCCAAATCAGAATCCTGACAGACAGCCCCACGGAAACTGAAGTGCCTGTCAGATACCTGACTGAGCCACAGGGGTGTGAGGGAGGGGTATGTGGTTTAACCACAAAGTGTTGAGCTTAACTCTACTTTTTAACTGCCAATGCCATGGAGATAATATTGAGAGACAGCGTCCATTCAAAACCACAAAGGTATAAGAATGGGAGCCATACATCGGACAGGCGGGGAGTTACGTAATGCTACCTGAAGGTGTTTTGCATGTACACTATCCAGGGAGTCACCGTGTCTCATCAATAAAGACTCAAAGAAGACCTCTCAGAGTTCTGTGCCTAGTTATTCCTATCCAGCAGGGTTCAGGAATATGAGTACACAGCAGTCAGTCTTCACAGTGGAGGATACGAAGAACATGCCAGTAATTGATAAGGAGACTGAGGAAGGCGAGGACCAAGAAAAAACCATTATCACGAAAGTGTTAGAGCTGGGTAAGCTAATGGAGCTAAAGGTAGACAAGTCTCTTTGCCCTAATGGAATACATCCCAGGGTACTACCAGAGGTGGTGTGAGAAATAGTAAATATATTTGGAGTCAGAGTCCTACAGCAGAGACAGGCCCTTTGGCCCAAACTGGCCCATGCCGGCCAATATGTCCATCCACGCGAACTCCATTTCCCTGCACACTTGGCTCCTCTGCATCTGACCCTTTGCTATCCATGTATTTGTCCAAATGCCTTTTACATGTTGTTAATGTACCCACCTCAACCACTTCCACTGTCAGCTCAGTCCATATACATACCACCTTCTATGTAAAACAGTTGCCCCTCAGGTTCCCTTTCATAATTTCACCTCTCACCTTAAACTGATGCCCTCCAGTCCTTGATTTCCTGGGAAAAAGGCTGAGTGCATTCACCTTACCCAAGCCTGTCACGATCTTATACACTTCCAGAAATAGATCTCCCCTCTGTTTCCTCTGCTCTAAACAAAAAAAAATCCTCGCTTGTCCAACCTCTCCCTCTAACTCAGACCCCTGAGCCCATTTCTTCTGCACCTTTTCCAGTTTAATAACTGAAACCTACACTCCATTCATCACATTTCCAGTGTCTCCCCACGGCACTGGAACAGACGTGACATCGCCAACGGAATACAAGCCATGATCGATAATTAACCCCTTTACAACAATACCGTTTTCATTGTATTTTCCATGGTGCAGGTATCCTTCTGTCTTTCTGGTTGCATGGTTATTTAAAAACTTGTCCTCATACAAAACAAATCTGTAACTTAATTATTCCTGGGAAATGTGACATGTATTTTCAGACTTTTAAAAACAAATGAAATCTCTCTCCACACTCACCATGCTGACATGGACTTGGCTGTGTCTCAGTAATGTTGCCAGTCACACTGAGATTTGAAATATTCGCCCACGGACAGAATGCACACCTTTCCTTCCACATGAAAAGGCCAATGATATCCAGATTGGCACGGATCTAGTAGCTAACAAAGCTGAACAGGAAGTTCAATTTGAATTTCTCATCCACAAATCCGCCCTTTCAGTGCTCTACAACAGAGAAAACAAGTCACCAATGTTAACACAGGATGGAAATTCACAAGATTAAATTGTAGTTTCTTTGTTCCCCCAAAGCTTTAATTCTCAGTCTCACAATTTCTCCCTTCTGTGAACTGAAATCCAAACCAATCTCCTCACTCCTTTCCTCCACACCCAGTTCTAATGCTCTCTCCTCTCATTGAATTCAGCTTCCTAGCTCCTGCCTGCAGACTAAGAACCAAAACAAAGGTGTGGCACGATGGCACTGCTGCCCCACAGCACTAGGGTCCCAGGTTCGATTCCAGCCTTGGGTGACTGTGTGTGGAATTTGCATGTTCTCCCTGTGTCTGCGTGGGTTTCCTCCGGGTGCTCTGGTTTCCTCCCACAATCCAAAGATGCGTCGGTCAGGTGAATCGGCTAGGCTAAATTGCCCATAGTGTTAGGTGCATTAGTCAGGGGGAATGGGTCTGGGGGTCTACACTTCCGAGGGTCGATGTTGACTGGCTGGGCCGAAGGGCCTGTTCCCACACTGCAGAAAATCTAATTTAATCAAGTCTATTACTCTGACTCAGAGCTTCCTGGGTGTTGGTGAATCCTCCGCCCACCTTGCAGGGTTTTCTTCCTGGTCAGACCCAAACTGATTTTTTTTCCCCAATCTGGAACCTCTTATTTATTTTCCCTACACCGACCCTCTGATGAGAACCATCCTGCACACACTGGACAAATCATATCTGGTTGAACTAAAATGAACCAAATTAGAACTTTAATTGCAGGCCTACCTTTCCTTTCCATAACATTCCTGAATCTTCACCTGAGTTCTGATAACTTTCTGCAAAATTCTCCCCCACTGATATGCCGACCACTTGTCACGATACCAGGGCAGGGACCAGTCCCCTGGGTCCTGTTCTCAGAGGGAGGAAGGGAGGGAGCAGCCAATGACAGATTAATCCCACACATCCACAGCCTCCCTCGCTGGCACTGACCCATACTGCACATACGCCAATTGGCCAGCACTGCGCCCGTGCACAGGTCTCACCTCCTACAGAGCATGCTCCAGATCACACAGGTGCCTGGGTGATTGACAGCAGCTGTGCCCAATAGAGTGGAGGGGGCGGGGCTGCAGGACTCGGACAATGGGATTGTAAACAATGAATGAATGTGGAGGACACTTGGGGTTGGACAGGTCAGTGAGGGACAGGAGCAATGCAGCAGCAGGAGGGAATACTGGACAAACTGAGCAATGGGAGAGTCTGACAGGAGAGAAACGACAGGATGGTTCTGTTTGGAGACTCAGGCAGGGACACCTGGAAGACAGTATGGCCTGGTGGCTTGGGCATGTTTTCCAATCAGCCTCTTCAAAGCCACTGTTACCAAACTCTGAACCCGATTCTCTTGGTCCAGAGGTAAGGACACTACCAACATTTCTTGGTGGGCTAGTGGAAAGAAGGGAAGATTCTCTCAATCTCACTCACATGGAAACTCCATGAGCTCCTCCCACTTACTGTCTACGGTGGGGATGGAGGAGACAGAGCAGGTGGGAGGGGGAAGGGATATAGGGACTACCTTTCAAATGGAACTCACCTGTGTTGGTGTTATTAACAAGACTCAGTACACAGTCACCAACACAAAGCTGGTGTACGGGAACTTTATCCAGAATATTAACACCCATAACTGGGTGACACAGACCCCAATGTACAGAGTTAAGTCCGGGATATTAATAACGGCTTTGTGTGTGAGAAATCACGTCTCATGAACTTGAGTCAATTTTTTTGAAGTAACAACAAAGAGGATTGATGAGGGCAAAGTGGTGGAAATGATCTACATGGACTTCAGTAAGGCGTTCAACAAGGTTCCACATGGGAGACTGGTTAGCAAGGTTAGATCTCATGGAATACAGAGACAACCAGCCATTTGGATACAAAACTGGCTCAAAGGTAGAAGACAGAGGGTGGTGGTGGTAGTTTGCTTTTCAGATTGGAGACCTGTGACCAGTGGGGTGTCACAAAGGATCGGTGCTGGATCCACTAATTTTCATAATTTATATAAATGATTTGGATGTGAAGATAGGAAGTAATGCTAGTAAGATGACACCAAAATTGGAGGTGTAGTGGACAGTGAAGAGGATTACCTCAGATTATAACGGGATCTTGATCAGATGGTTGAATGTGCTGAGGACTGGCAGATGGAGTTTAAATTAGATAATTGTGAGGTGCTGCATTTTGGGAAAGCAAATATTAGCAGGATGTATACACTTAATGGTAAGGTCCTTGGGAGTGCTGCTGAACAAAGAGACATTGGAGTGCAGGTTCATAGCTCCTTGAAAGTGGAACCACAGGTAGATAGGATAGCGAAGGTATTTAGTATGCTTTCCTTTATTGGTCAGAGCACTGAGTATAGGAGTTGGGAGGTCATATTGCAGCTCTACAGGACATTGGTTAGGTCACGCTTGGAATATTGCGTGCAATTCTGGTCTCCTTCCTATCAAAACAATATTGTGAAACTTGAAAGGGGTCAGAAAAGTATTACAAGCATGTTGCCAGGGTTGGAGGATGTGAGCTACAGGTAGAGGCTGAATACACTGTTTTCCCTGGAGCGTCAGATGCTGATGGGTGACCTGAGAGAGGTTTATAAAATCAGTAGGGGCACGGATAGGGTAAATACACAAGGTCTTTTCCCTGTAGTGGGGAGGAGGCATGATGGGGGTGGGAGACAGAAGGGAGAGACCAAGACGGGAGGGTGACCGTTATTTTGTAGATCTACAACACAACCCTGTTCCTGTTTTCTCCCTATCCCCTTCAATCCCTCTGAAGGGCTCAGAACAAGTGTACAGTCCCTGGAAAGTAGAGTCTCAGGGTGATCAAGTGCTGAAGGTTGCATTTGGGACACTGACCTTCACTGGTCTGTGCACTTATCAATAAATGGACTTGGGTTCAATTCCACTGTCCTGGATTCATGTCTGTGGCCACAGACACGCCTGTCTCTGGCCCTGACTACTGGATCCCCTGTCACTATAGCTCTGCCATTCTCCCTCCTCCCGTTCTGTGCAGCGGAGCTATCTGTGGTGTCATGAACCTGGCTGTTGCTGATTTCCCCTGAGAGTCCACCCCACCTGCTCCCCCCTTATAGAATCCCAAGCGGTGCACAATATTTGTTTGAAAAGGGGAACGATCAGTGGGGAGTTCTGCACTTCCTTCCTGACCATTTACTTGATCTGATGGTCACCCATTCCCTTTCTGCCTGTGTAACCCTCACCTGCAGTGTGACTAACTCACTAAACGTGCTGTCCATAACATTCTCAGTATTGCTCCACAGTGAGTTCACTCTCAGCTCCAGGTCTGAAAAAGTTTCCCAGTAGCTGCAGATGGACACACTTCCTGCACAAATAGCCGTCACGGACACTGGAAGTGCCCTTTATTTCGCACATTGTGCAAGAGGAGCACACCACTGGTCTAAGGTCTCCTGTCACAATGTCTCTCTAGTTTCAGTAAGTTACTCCCATTAGGAGAATCTAAATGAGCCAGCAATCTTCCTTCTCTTCAGACATTTCCATTATAATCGAAAGCCCCGATCTTTACTTAAGTTGACATTTTATACTTTAAAATCTGTTTTAAAAGAAAACTCAGCAGGTATTGCTTACAACTTGCCTGTTCCCATTGAGATCATGTGAATTTCTGAATGGCCTGCACCAAAACCGCCAAGACACAATCCACCCATAACTTAACACTATGGGCAATTTAGCGTGGCCAATTTACCTGACCTGTAACATCTTGGGACTGTGGGAGGAAACCCACGCAGACACAGGGAGAATATGCAAACTCCACGCAGTCAGTCGCCCGAGGCGGGAATTGAACCCGGGTCTCTGGCGCTGTGAGGCAGCAGTGCTAACCACTGTGCCACCGTGCCGTTTTTTGCTTGAAAAAACAGATACTTTCCCACAGACAGAACAGACATACCTGTCTCCTTCCACAGTTAAATGTCAATGGTATTCAGATCCTGATGACCCTGCTGACGATAGAAAATTACTTTTGAGATCTCTGTCTCAATTATTCTCAATTAATATCCTATAAAATGAATTTACAAAACAAACCTCACAGTCAGTGCAGGCTGAACAGTAAAGTCAAAAATTCTCTTGGTATGTGTTTGATGTGTAAATGCTCCGCTTTCAATCACCCCTCCCCCACCCAGAAAGAGGACATGTCCATGTGCCTCGCTGTACCTTGCCCCAAATAAAGATGGCGACCATAACCCAGGACCTGAGGGCCACAGCCATTTTCCCATTTGCTGTAAACGTGGGACCAAGAGTTTCTAATTCAGGTCTAACTACATGTACAGGGTGTAATTAAATCCTCCCAGTCTAAACTGGATCCAACTCCCCTTTCCCATTTCCTCCTCCTGCATACACCAAGGGTCATTCTAGGTCCACTGACCCTTCCTCAGAACCGATGGCAGCTGGGAAAATTAGAATCCCTACAGTGTGGTAACAAGTCCACACCCACCCTCTGAAGAGTTTCTCAACCAAGCCCATTCCCCGACCCTATCATTTCTCCTGACTAATGCAACTAACCTATACATCCCTGAACACTACGAGAAATTTAGCTGGGCCAATTCACCTAACCTGCATACCTTTGGACTGCAGGAAATAGGGGTATAAAGAGTAAATAATAGATGAGGACAGAGCCCAGAGAGACACAGGAACATTTGGAAAGACAAAGGAGTGGATAACAATCTGGCTGGGAGGGTGCACAGCTGTTAATGGACGGGACAGGAACTGTGTCTGGCAGCATCTCAATGGAGGTGCTGGAAATGGCAGCTGATGATCTACGTTCTGCTGCAAAACAGACCCTGAGCTTCCAGTTGCCTATCACTTTAACACACGAGTCTGTTCCCTGGCCAACATTTCTGTCTCATGCTTACTGCAGTGTTCCAGTGAAGCTTGATGCAAGCTGGCAGAACACTCCAGAACATACCAAAACGCCCCGTATTTCAAGGACTGCAATTTCCCCTCCCATGTGGTCAACAATACTCTCCAGTGTATCTCCACCACTTGCCACACATCTGCCATTGAACCACACCTCTCCAACTGCAACAAGTATAGAATCCCCCAGTTCTCACCTTCCACCCAGATACAACGCATCAGCCTCCACCATTTCCACCACCTACAATCAGATCCCACCAGATATATTTCCCTCTCCATTCCTTTCAGCATTCCACAGAGATGATTCCCTGTGAATTCCTAGTCAGATCCATCCACCCTGCACTCCCAGCACCTTCACTTGCCAATGCAAGAGGTGTAAAACCTGTGCCCACACCTCCCCCTCACCCATAATGGATCCTTCCACATCCAGCAGAGAATTTCCAGCACATCCAACCACCTCACCTATTATGGCCTTTGCTTTCGATGTGGTCTCCTCTCCACTGGGGAGTCAGGACACCAACTTGCGGAATGTTTCAGGGAACATTTCTGGGATACATGCACCAACCAACCCCACCATCCTGTGGCCGACCACGTCAACTTCCCCACCCACTCCGCCAAGGACATGCAAGTCCTGGGCCACCTCCACCACCAAATCCCAGCCAACCGACGCCTGGAGGAAGAAAACCTCATCTTACACATTGGGACCCTTTAAACACAGAATCAAGGTTTCTTCATCTCCTCTCCCCTCCCCTACCTTATCCCAGATCCAAGCCTCCAACTCGACACCACCCTCTTGAACTGTCCCACCTGTCCATCTTCCTTTCCAATTATCCACTCCACCCTCTCTCCATTACCCTCCACCTACATCTACCTATTGCCTTCCTTGCTCCCTTCCCACCAACCCCACACATCGCTCTTATTTATCTCTCAGCCCTCTTACTCCCCCCCCCGCCCCCCATCCTGGCATTCCTGATGAAAAGGAATATGCCCAAAACGCTGATTCTCTTGCTCCTGAGATGCTGCCTGACCTGCTGTGCTTTTCCAGCGCCACACTTTAACGCAAGCTGGAAGAACAACACCTCATCTTCTACTTGGGGACCCTGCACCGCTCGAGCCCCAGTATCAAATTCAATAATTTTACGTCCTGAACTCTCCAATTTCCTAGCGCCCTAGCCTCTTAACCCACATGCCAGGCCTTGTTATTACATATCCTACCATTACACATTACCTATGGTTAGTCACTAACAGTCCCCATAAACAGTTATTCACCCTCCCCCAGCCAGATCGTTATCCACTCCTTTGTCCAACTGCTCCCACCTCTTTGGACTCTATCACCATCTATCATTTTCTCCTTAACTCCTACCTTCTGCATATAAACCGACATTTCTTTTCAGTAACATCAGTTCTGAGGAAGGGTCAGCTGACCAAAGTTTTAACTCTGATTTCTCTTCCCAGATGCTGTCAGACCTGCTGAGCTTTTCCAGTACCTTTTGGTTGTTGTGAGAGATTTACAGCATCCGCAGTTCTTTTGGTTCTAATTTACCAGGAATTTCTAATTCAGGTCTAGCAGCCTAAAACCGTGCATTTATAAACCCTCCCAGTCCACAATAGCTCCATTTCTTCCCCAGACTTTGCAGTCTCTCCCACTCCCTTCACACTCACTAGGTCCCCCCCCCTCACCCTCACCCTCACCCTCACCGTGACACTGCGCCTGTACAGCTCATGGCCACGTGTTGGCCTGCTGGACCCACCCCAAATTCACTCCCATTGGCTGGAGGATCACGCCAAATCTCCTATTGGTCTGAAGCTGCTGTCAATCACCCGGGCCCCATTGTGACATGAGTGGGCTTCTCCCAAGAGCATTGGATGCTGAGGGGTGACCTCATAGAGCTTTATAAAATCATGAGGAGTATGGATGGGAAAAATAGACAAGGTCTTTTCCCTGGGGTGGGGAAGTCTAGAAGAGAAGGTGTAGGTTTAAGGTGAGAGGGGAAAGATTTAAAAAGGGACCCAAGAGGCAACTTTTTTCACACTGAGATTGGTGCGTGTATGGAATCTTCTGTTCAGGGAAGTGGTGGAGGCTGGTACATTTAGACCATTTGGCATCTGGATGGGTATGTGAATAGGAAGGGTGTAGAGGGATATGTGCCAAATGTTGGCAAATGGGACTAGATTAGGTTGGGATATCTGGTCGGCATGGACCAGTTCGACCAAAGGGTCTAATTCCATGCTGTAGGTCTCTGTGACCCTGCCCTGGGATGAGCTTCATCATTCACAGTGAACAGGCAGTAACACAGAGCACAGGGGTTTGGGGCTATACGCTCCACCTCTGGAGATGTTGCCAGTCTATCCCAACCCACCTCCTATTTGTCTGTAGCCCTCCAAATCCTTCCTTAAACAAGTTAAATTCCAAATTTGTTTTGACAATAACTACTGAATCTTCATCGAGCTGTCGGTCAAACTGTTCCAGATGTTCAGAAATTAGTGAGCAAAATAATCTTCACATTTTTAACCAGCATTATTTGCCAGTTACCTGAAGGTAGTTACTAAAAATTGTGACATTAATAATTTCTCCCTCTGTCTCTCTGTAAATTAAATATCCTGGATTCAAATCTGCTCCTGGTCAAAATCACTGCCTAACCTTCTCAACTCCAAGGAGAATTATCTGACCTTCTGCTAACTCTCCATAAAAGAGAAACCCATCTTAATTTTAGTAGTGTCATAATAATGTACAGCAAAGAAACAGACCCTTCAATCCAACTTGTCCATGCTGACCAGATATCCTAAATTAACCTCACCCCATATGCCAGCTCTTGGCCTATATCCTACTAAACTTTTGCGTATCACGTACAACATCTCAAAGGCATAGTTGGGTAATTGTACCAGCCTTCACACTTCCTCTGGCAGCTCATTCCATACACGTACCATGTTCAGCTGGAAACATTGCCCCTTAGATCCCTGTTAAATCTTTTCCCTCACACCTGAAGCCTGTGCCCCCAAGCTTTGGACTCTCTTATCCTGGGAATAAGACCCTGGGATTTACCCTATCCATGCCCCTCACAATTGTATCCGATGCTCCAGGGAAAACAGCCCCAGCCTATTCACCCTCTACCTATATAGCTCAAACCCTCAACCCTGGCAACATCTTTGCGGATCTTTTCCGAACCCTTCCAAGTTTCACAATATCATTCCGATAGCAGGGAGACCAGGACTGAAAGCAGAATTCCAGAAGTGGCTGAATCAATGTGCTGTACAGCCGCAAAATGACGTCCCAACTCCACTACTCAATGCACTGACCAGTAAAGGCAAGTACACCAAACACCTTCTTCACTACCCTGCCTATGATTCCATTTTCAAGGAACTATGCACCTGCACTCCAAGATCTCTTTGTTCAGCAACACTCCCCAGGACCTTCCCATTAAGTGTATAATTCCTGCCCTCATTTGCTTTTCCAAAATGGAACACCTCATATTTATGTGAAATAAACTCGATGTGATAATCCTCAGCCCATTTGATTGAAGTCCCATTGTATTCTGAGGTAACCTCCTTCGCTGTCCAGTGCACCTCCAATTTTGATGTCTACTGTAAACCTACTAACTATACCTCATATATTCACATAGAAATCACCGATATAAATGATGAAAAGTAGTGGACCCAGCACCGATCCACACAAGATATTGCTCATCACAGGCCTCCAGTCCAAAAAACACTACCCTCCGGTCTCCAACCTTCCTGCTAATTTGTATCCAAATAGCTGGTTCTCTCCGTATCCCATGGTGTTTTAACTTGCTAACCAGCCTGTTATGTGGAACCTTTTTGAATGTCTTTCTGAAGTCCAAGTTAGTGATTTATGTACAAAGCCATGCTGACTATCCCTAATCACTTCTTGCCTTTCCAATTACATATTAACCTGTCCTTCAGAATTCCTTCCAACACCTTGTCTGCCACTAACTTCAGGCTCACCAGTGTATTGTTCCCTGGACTTTCCTCACCACCTTTCTCAAATATTGGCGCCTGTCTTGCAGCACCTCACCTGTGGCTACCGGTGATAGAAATATCTCAGCGAGGGGGCCGGCAATCACTTCCCTAACTTCCCATAAAGATTTAGGATACACCCAATCAGGTCCCACAGATTTACTCAGCTTTATGTATAAGACATCCAGTACAACCTCCTCTGTAAAATGGACAGTTGTCAAGTTATCACGATTTATTTCTCCATAGTCTCTAGCTTCCATATCCTCTTTCAGTA
This sequence comes from Chiloscyllium punctatum, assembly GCF_047496795.1. Lineage (NCBI taxonomy): Eukaryota > Metazoa > Chordata > Chondrichthyes > Orectolobiformes > Hemiscylliidae > Chiloscyllium > Chiloscyllium punctatum. Next base: position 100,946,138 of record NC_092744.1, read on the forward strand.
AAATCTGACATGAAATCCTCGGATAGTATCTCTCCCACCTTCTGTGGTTCCACAGACAGCCTTGTTGATCTTTGAGGGTCCCCATTCTCTGCCTGGTTACTCTTTTGTCCTCAGTGTTTTGTAGAATCTCTTTGGATTGTCCTTAAACCTCTTTCCCCCCAAAGCTGTCTCATGTATCCTTTTTGCTCTCCTGTTTTCCCTCGAGTATACTCCTACTGCCCCTATACTCCGAGGGATTCACTCAAACCCAGCTGTCTGTACCTGCCATATCCCTCCTTCATCTTTTTGACCAGAGGTTCAATTTCTCTAGACACACAGCATTCTCTACACCTACCAGACTTGGCCTTAATAGGAACATACTGTCTATGTACTCATGTTGTCTCATTTCCACAGGCCTATGGAGGCAATGGCAGATGAGGATATGGAAACAGTCATTCTCAGTAAAGAGGTAGTGTTGGGAAAGGTAACAGCCCAAAATTACATGGGTCTCCTGGCCGTGATGGAATGCATCTCAGGGGACTAAAAGAGACGGTGAAGGGTCTATTGACCTTCCTTACTAGAGGGATGGTTATGCTGCAACTTTACAGGGTGCTGGTGAGGCCACACCTGGAGTACTGTGTACAGGTTTGATCTCCTTACTTCAGCAAAGATGTACTGACACTTGAGGGGGTGCAGAGGAGGGTCACTACTTTGAGTCAGGAGTTGAGAGAGTAGGTGTACGTGAAGAGATTGAATAGACTGGGACTATACTTTTTGGAATTTAGAAGAATGGGAGGTTCTATTGGAAAAAATAAAATTAAGAAGGGTATAGATAAGATAGAAGCAGGGAGGTTATTTCCATTGGGGAGGCGGGTCAACCTAGAGAGCATAGCGTCAAAATAAGGGGGTATCTGATTTAGGACAGAGTTGAGGAGGAACTTCTTCAGCTAAAGAGTTATGAATCTGTGGAATTCCCTGCCGAGTGCAGCAGTTGACGTTATCAACTTGAATGTCTTTAAGGCAAAACGTAGATTTGCAAACAGGAAAGGAATTAAGGGTTATGGTGAGAGAGCAGGAATGTGGAGCTGAGGCCATGAAAAGATCAGGCCTGATCTTATTGAATGGCAGAGCAGGCTCGACGGGCCCAGATGGCCTACTCCTGCTCCTCTTCCTTCTGTTCTTATGTTCCCACTTTCCAGCCGTCCCTTTACCTGGGGGTTGCAAAGAAATATTGAAGGTTCTCGCCTTGTACTGTCAAAATTCACCTTTGTCCAATTTTGAACACCAACTTTTAGATCTGGTCTATTATTTTCTGTAACTATTTTAAAACTAGTAGAATTATCAGAGAATCCCAAGTGTGGAATCAGGCCATTCGGCCTATCACGTCCACACTGACACTCAGAGCCTCCTATCTTACCCCTGTAACGCTGCATTTCCCATGGCCAATCCACCCAACCTGCACATCCCTGAAAACTATGGGCAATTTCACATGGCCAATCCACCCAACCTGCACATCCCTGAACAATATGGGCAATTCAACCTGGATTATCCACGCATTCTACACATCTTTGGACTGTGGGAGGAAACCAGAGCACCCGGATGAAACCCACACAGACAACCTCAATAAGGTGATCATCCTGTTCTTATATTCCAGTTCCACCCAAGTAATTTCAACGGGCGAACCCCCATGAATATCCTCCCTAAGGACAACAATAATGTTATCCCTAATCAAAAACACAATTCCACCTTCTCTCTTATCCCCCTTTCTATCCTTCCTCTTACATCTATTCTGTGGAACATTAAGCTACCTGTCCTTTCCAACCTAAGCCACGTTTCTGTTATACCCACTATATCCCAGTCCCATGTACAAAACCATATCTTAAGCTCATCTGCTTTCCCTGTCAAACCTCTTGCATTGAAATAAATGCAGTGCAGTGCTATCAAAAGGACAGACTGATGGGCAGAGGGGGTGGGATGGCCCTGTTGGTGAGGGATGACGTTCAGTCCCTTGCGAAGGGGGAGACACAGAATCAGGAGATGCAGATTCAGATTGGAGGGTGGCTAATGTTGTCCCACTTTCCAAGAAAGGTGGGAGAGAGAAAACAAGGAATTATGGACCGGTTAGCCTGATGTCAGTGGTGAGAAAGATGCTCGAGTCAATTATAAAAGATGAAATTAAGGCTCATTTGGATAGCAGTAATAGGATTCATCAGAGTCAGCATGGATTTACAAAGGGGAATATACTGACTTGGATTGAAAACTGGCTGGCTGACAGGAAGCAAAGAGCAGTTTCCTTTCAGAATGGCAGGCAGTGACTAGTGGGGTACGAGAAGGTTCGGTTCTGGGACTGCAGCTGTTTACAATATGCATTAATAATATAGATGAACATATTAAAAGTAATATTAGCAAATTTGCTGATGACACAAAGCTGGGTGGCAGGGTGAAATGTGAGGAGGATGTTATGAGAATACAGGTTAACTTGGACAGGCTAGGTGAGTGGACAGATGCATAGCAGATGCAGTTTAATGTGGATAAATGTGCGGTTATCCACTTTGGAAGCAAGAATAGGAAGGCAGATGACTATCTGAAAGGAGGCAAGTTTGGTAAAGAAGCACTACACCGAGATCTAGGTATTCTTGTAAATCAGTCAATGAAAGCAAGCACGCAGATACAGCAGGTAGTGAAGAAAGCTCACCGCATGCTGGCCCTCATTACAAGAGGAATTGAGTATAGGAGCAAAGAGGTCCTTCTGCAGCTGTACAGGGCCCTGGTAAGACCGCACCTGGAGTATTGTGTGCAGTTTTGGTCTCCACATTTGAGGAAGAACATTGTGGCTATTGAGGGAGTGTTGGGTAGGTTCACGAGGTCAATTCCCAGAATGGTGGAATGATCATATGTTGAAAGATTGGAGCGACTGAGCGTGTATACACTTGAGTTTAGAAGGCTGAGAGAGGATCTGATAGACACCTATGAGATTATTAAAGGGTTGGACACTCTGGAGGCAGGAAGCATGTTTCCACGGATGGGTGAGTCCAGACCAGAGGACACACTTTAACAATAAGGGAGAGGCCATTTAGAACAGAGTTGAGGAGAAACGTCTTCACCCAGAGAGTAGTGGACACAGGGAATGCACTGCCCCAGAAGGCAGTGGAGGCCAAGTCTCTGGATACTTTCAAGAAAGAGATGGATAGAGCTGTTAAAGATAATGGAATCAAGTATTACGGAGATAAGGCAGGAACAGGATACTGATTGTGGACGATCATCCATGATCATAATGAATGGTGGTGCTGACTCAAAGGACAGAATGGCCTATTCCTGCACCTATTGTCTGTTGTACCTTGTCAGTCCTACCTCATTCGGTGCCTTGGCCTTGCCTGTCTAACTTCTCAACTCAGACTTACCTCCTTTCTCACTATCTCTTTCGTTTTACCCCCACACCCTCACTGGTTTAATGCCTCCCGAGTAGCACTGGCAAATCTCCCTGCTTGTGGAGTTGAAATGCCCATCAACCATGATTGAATGGCGGAGTGGACTCGATGGGCCGAATGACCTTACTCCCGCTCCTATGCCTTATGGTCTTATGATATTAGACACCTTCCAATTCAGGTGTAATCCATCCTTCTTATGCACGTCAATTCTACCCCAGCAGAGATTCCAATGATCCAAAAATGTGAATCCTTCTCCCCTGTATCAGATCCTTGGCCATGCATTCATCTGCTCTACCCTGCTATTCGTACTCTCACTCGCATGTGGCACCGGGAGTAATCCAGATATTACTACCCACAAGGACCTGCTTATTATCCTCCAGGCTAATTTGCTATATTCTCTCATCAGGACTTCATCCTTTTTTCTTATATCATTGGTACCAATGTACAGCGACCTCCCACTGATCATTCTCCCCTTTCAGAATATTCTGCACCCTTGGAGTCATCCTTCACCCAGGCAGTAGGGAGGCACCACCCTATTCTGATTTCTCACTGTCAGCTACAGAAACTGCAGCCTGTGCTGCAGAATAGAGAGCCCCTTATCACCATCGATCGCTTGGAACCTGATATACCTCACACTACACTAGTAACTTGGCTGTCAGTGCGATATTCCCCTGAGAGTGTGACCCCCTGACGCTTTCCAAAACAGTATACTTGTTTGAGATGGAAATAACCACAGGAGACACCTACACTAATTGCCCTCCACTCCTCCCTTTCCAAGAGGAAACCCATCTACCTGACTGGATCGGCAGTCTTCCTACCTTTCTGAAACTGCCACCTATCACACCCCCTGGCTTCTGTAAATTCTTCATTACCTTGAACCATCGCTCCATCTGATCCATGAAATCCTACAGGATTTACACCCTCACTTCCTGCAGACATTCAGGATCATTGAAACTTTGCTTAATCTCCTAAAACCAACAGGAAGAGCACATCACTGTACGAATGTCCATCTCTGCACCTTAACAGTCCACAGACCCAGAAAAAGGCACACAGTCTTACAGCTTTACAAAACACTACTCTAGAATAAATTAGTACCAATATTTTATATCAAAAAACTTAATCAAAGTATTATAAGAAGTGTATTTGAAGAAATAAATGGTCGCCCTACTGAATGCTGTAGCTTTACTAAAATAAAAGATTAAGATTTATCTTTGAAGAGACTGAAACCCACTGAGCTGTGAGTCACAGATGAACACCACTAAACAGAACCTTCAGTCAAATTTGTCCATGCCAACCAGATATCCGAACCTAATCTTATCCCTCTTGCCAGCACCTGGGCCATATCCCTCTAAATCTTTCCTATTCATGTCAAGTATCCAAATGCCTTTAAAATGCTATAATTGTCAGCCTTCACCACTTCTTCTGGCAGCTTATTCCATACACACACCACTCTGCGTGAAAAAGTTTCTCCTTAGTTCCCTTTTATATCTTTCCCCTCTCACCCTCAACCTATGCTCTCTATTTCTGGACTCTCCTACTCAGGGAACAGACCTTGTCTGTTTACCCTATCCATGCTACCAATGATTTTATAAACCTCTACGGAGGTCACCCCTCAGTCTCTGATGCTCCAGGGAAAGAAAGCCCCAGCCTTTTTGCTCTCTTCCTGCAGCTCAAACCCTCCAACCCTGGCAATATCCTTGTAAATCTTTGTTGACCCTTTCAAGTTTCACAACATCCTTCTGACTGACGGAGAACAAAATTGCACACAATACTCCAAAAGAGGCCTAATCAATGTCCTATACATGACCTTCCAACTTATATAATCAATGCTCTGATCAATAAAGGAATGTATTCCAAACACTTTCTTCAATATCCGATCTACCTGCAACTCTACGTTCAAGGAAATATGAACCTGCACTGCAAGATATCTTTGTTTATCATTTGCCACTAAGTGTATCAGTCCTGTTAAGATTTGCTTTTCCAAAATGCAGCACGTCACATTTATCTGAATTAAACTCCAACTGCCACTTCTCACCCATCTGAACAACATCCTGTTGTAATCTGAGGTAACCCTCTTCGCTGTCCACTATACCTCCAATTTTGGTGTCATCTGCAAACTTACTAACTATACCTCCTATGCTAATATCTAAATCATGTATGTATAAACAACAAAGTACCCAGCACTGATCCTTGCGGCACTCCACTGGTCACATGCCTCCAATCTGAAAAACAACCCTCCACCACCACCCTGCCTTCTACATTTGAGCCAGTTCTATATCCAAACGGCTAGTTCTCCCTGTATTCCATGAGATCTAACCTTGCTAACCAGTCTTCCATGGGAAACCTTGTCGAGCGCCTTACTGAATTCCATAGATCATGTCCACCTCTCTGCCCTAATCTTTGATACATCTTCAAATAACTCAATCACGTTTCTGAGACATGATTTCCCACGCACATAGTCATGCAGACTGTCACTAATCAGTCCTTGCTTTTCAGAATACATGCGCATCTTGTTCCTCAGGATTCCCTCCAATAACTTGCCCAGCATCAATGTCAGGGTCACCGGTCGATAGTTCCCTGGCTTGTCCTTACCACCTTTCTTAAATAGCGGCACCACCTTAACCAACCTCTAGCCTTTCGGCATCTCACCTGTGATAATCGATGATACAAATATCTCAGCAAGAGGCCCAGCAATTACATTCCCAGCTTCCCAGAGTTCTAGGATACACCTGATCAGGTGCTGGGGATTAACCAATCTTTACAGGTTACAAGACACCCAGCACGTCATCCTCTGTAAGATGTCGAATCTATTTCCCCACATTCCATATTGCCCATGTCCATCTCCACAGTAAACACTGATGCAAAATATTCAGTTACTATCCCTCCCATCTCCTGCGGCTCCACGCATAGGCTACCTTACTGACCTTTGAGGAGCCCTATTCTCTCTCGAGTTACCCTTTTGTTCTTAATGTATTTATAAACACCCTTGGGATTATTCATAACCCTATTTGCCAAAGCTATCTCATGTCCCCTTTTTGCCCTCCTGATTTCCCTCTTAAGTATATTCCTACTGTCTTTAATGCTCAGGGTTATTTGGGATTTTTGGATTGGAATAAATGCAAAAATATTACATCTTGAGAAAACAAACGAGGGCAGACTGACACTAATTAAAAACAGGGCCTCGAGTCGTGCTATGGAACAAAGAGGCCGAGAGGTTCGGGTCTTTCAAGTCTGTGTCACATGTAGACAGGGTGGTTAAGAAGGTGCTTAGCACACTTGCCTTCATTGCTCAGACCTTTGAGTACAAGAGTTGGGACATTATTGTGGATGTTGGGGAGGCCTTTTCTGGAATTCAGTGTCCAGTTCTGGTCCTGCTGATATCGGGAGACATTATGTAGTTGGAGCGGATTCAGAAGAGATTTACCAGGATGTTGATGGGAATGGATAGTTTGAATTATAAGCAGAGGTTGGATAGGCTGCGACTTCTTTCACTGGCGCGCCGGAGGCTGAGGAGTGACCTTATTAGACGTTTCTCAAATCATGGAGGGGTGGTATCAGTAATGTGAACAGCAGGTGTCCTTTCCAGGAAGGGACGCGATTCAAGACTGGGTACATACCTTTTAAGTTGACAGCAGAACGGCTTTAAAAAGGCGTTTGATAATTTTTTTTTTATTTTTGTTCAGATAATGGTTTATGTATGGAATGAACCATCAGAGGAAGTGGTAGTTGTGAATCAAATTACAATTTTAGGGTGGCACAGTGGCTCAGTGATTAGCCCTGCTGCCAGGGCCCCAGGTTCAATTCCAGCTTTGGACAACTGTCTCTGTGGGACTTGCACATTCTCCCAGTGTCTCCATGGGTTTCTTCCAGGGGCTCCAGTTTCCTCCCTAATGAGAGAGCAGCCCTATGGTCTGGTAGGACAATGCTGCCTTTACCTTTTACACAGTGATGCCACTGTGTCTCTGGGATGGGGAGAGGGAATGCTGAAGGTAGTGGATTGGACACCACTCAGGCACAGTGCTTTGTCCTGGAGGATGTTCACTTTTTTTTTAATATTGTTGGTGTCTGCACTGATGCAGGCAAGTGGAGAATGTTCCAACACAATCCTGATGTGTGCCTTATAGAGAACAAACAGACATTGGGGAATCAGGCGTTTGGGGAAACTGAGGTGTTCTCCTTGTAGCAAAGGCAATTGAGAGGAGCTGTGACAGAGGGGTTTAGAAAAGTTACACATTATAATAATAAACCTTACACCCATCAGATCATTATACAAGGATTACAGGACACACATTAAAGGTTTGGGAAGATTCAAAGGAGAACTTTTATGCAGCAAATGGGATTCCGATGGAACACAATACTCACACACAATGCGAATATCCAGGTCCTGATGAATTGACTAATTCAATCAGAGTTTGGTGTTACCATGACTGAGATTACCATCTGAATGTCCACCTGTAGTATCCTGTAATACAAGTTCATAAAATCCATCACTGTCAGTTCAGGTTAGAAACTCACACCATCCCCTCCTCCTGGCCCAGGATGACTGGACACATTACCCCTTGTGAAGGTCAGCAGTCAGTTCAGAGGAAAATCTATGTGGGTTTCTAGAAGTTTCCACCATGGGACTTCATGTGACTGAACAGGGCAGATCTTTGACACATGGGACAGAACATTCCAAGAGTCAGTGAGATGTGGAGAGCAGGATTTGCTTCCTTTTCTTTCCTTCCGTGCTGCCGCTGTGCCTCATCAATAAGACATGGGGGGATGAAAGGCTCATGCAGCTTGATGGGCAAGTTGTCTCCATTCTGACTAATGGGCAGCAAGCTCCTCCCATAGAGTATCTCTAAAAACAGAGCAACTCTGCATGCTTCACACTGCCCAGTGCTCCCAGTAAATGTTTAGAAGAATGGGTGGGGGCTCCTAGAAAAGGCATAATTGTAAAGTTCTAAGAGGATTGTGAAGAGAGAGAGATGCACAGGAAAAGGGGGCAACAAGTTGTCAGATGGAGTATAATTTGGGAAAAAGTGAGGTCAGTCATTTTGGAGGGGAAAATAAGAGAACAAAGTGCTATTTACATGGTGGAAACTGTAGAAAACTGCACCACAAAGGGATCGGGGGGGGGGGGGGGGGGGGGGGGAATGGTAATTGCGCAGGAAACACCGAAAACTAGCAGATTCTGGGTCAGTCACGAAATCAAGGGTTCATTTCAGATTCATCAAGTTTAAGGTAACACCAACACGGTTATGGGGTTTCAGTAGCAATGGAGCTGGGGTAAGGTGGAGACAAGCAACGTTTTAGAGATTGGAATTCCTGGTGTTTGTGATTACATAGATGTCTGATCAGAAGGTCACCTTGGGGTTACAGATATGACAGCAATGTTATGAAGAGTCTAGTTCTGTCTCAGACTGCACCAAGTGAGAGGGAGGGACTCAGCAGTAAGGGAACGGAATTTGTAATAGCAACTGAAGGTAATGGGTTTAACTGTAACAATGTTTCTTTGGAGGAAATTGTAGTTCATCAAGTAGTGGGAATGTGATAAACAGTTTGGTAACTGAGTAACAGTGGAGCAATGGAGAGGGATGGTGGGGAGGGAGAGCTGGACATCGTCAGTGTAGATGTGAAACCTCACACTGTCCTTTTGGACGATGTCACCTTCTGGCAGTGCGTAGGTGAGAAACAGGAGGGACCAAGGATAGATCCTTGAGGGACACCAAATACAATGAATTCAGAAAGGAAAGGGAGAGTGGAGATGGAACAGGATTTACAAATGATGGTGAGATCAAATGTTAGTTTTTTTTTGCAGAATGGATGAGAAGGACATAACCAGAAAAGACAGACAGACACAACAAGGAACAATACCTGTGAATTGGGGAGGGGGAGTGATGAGGAGGAAACAGAGTTGGAATGTCTGTAGTTTAGTGAGACGAGTAAAAGATCAAGATGAGCTCTGATAAGGCTTGACAAGAGACTGGAGAAAGATGTAAGTTTGGGACAAAAATCAGGAACACCATGTGAGGCAGCTTGTCTCGGTGGGCTAGTGGGAGGGAGAGAAGCAGCAGAGGCAGCTGATCGGATTGTCTCAGTCTTGGTGATAGAGAAAATCAATGTGCTCCTTGCTCTTGTTGTTGGAGGGAAGGATGAAGGAGACAGGATGATGGACAGTGTTTTACAAAGAAACAAAATCAGGGTTAGTGATATTTAAAATGAGTGAACAAACCTAATGTATTTAACTTTTATCCAGAATATTAAAATGTACAACTGAAGTCCTTGTTCGAATCCCAGCTCGGCAGATGGTGGAATCGGAATTCAAGAAAAAATAACTGGAATTAGGAATCTCCTAATCTCCATGGAACAATTGTCAACGGCGAAAAACATCCTGCCAACCTGACAGTTGCCCAACAAGCTCCTCACTGTATTAATCAGTGCAAAGTCTCAACAAAGGAATGAAACTGGATGGACCACTCGGCATCTAACAAGGCATTAGGAAATACAACCACAGAATCAGCCCTCTCGACTCTGCAACATCCTGCTCACTAACATCTGTTTTTTTTGTGCCAAAACGTGGAGAGCTGTCTCTCAGACTAGTCAAGGAACAGCCTGACATAGTCATACTCACAGAGTAACCCCTTACAGATAATGGCCAGACACCACTATCACCATCCCTAGATATCGAGAGTGTGATGATGGAAAAGCACAACAGGTCAGGCAGCATCCGAGGAGCAGGAGAATCGATGTTTCGAGCCTAAGCCCTTCATCAGCCTGACCTGCTGTGCTTTTCCAGCACCAGATGCTCGACTCTGATCTCCAGCATCTGCAGTCTTCACTTTCTCTTGAAATATCTGGATTGTCCTGTCCCACCAGCAGGACAGACCAGGCAGAGGTGATGGCACAGTCGTGTCCACACAGGGAGGATTTGCCCTGGGAGTACTCAGCATGGACTTCGGACACCAGGAAGTCTCATGGCTCCTGCTGAGTACCACGTACCGTGCTCCCACAGCTGATGAATCAGTGCTCCTCCATGTTGAATAACACTTGGAGGAAGCACCGAGGCAATAAAATGGTGACAAGGCTCCTCTGGGTACAGGATTTCAATGTCCTCTACCAAGAGTAGCTCAGCAGCAGGATTACTGACTGAGCTGGTCGGGTCCTCACGGACATAGCTGCTCAACTGGGTTTGCAGCAGGCGGTAACGGAACCAGCAAGAGGGAAAAACATACTAGATCTTAGCAGTATGAATCTACCAGCTGCAAATGCATCTGTCGAAGACAGTATCGGTAAGAGTGACCATCCCACAGTGTTTTTGGAGACAAAGCCTCACCTTAAAGTTGAGAAAAACCTCCATTGTGCTGAGTGGTACTATCCCCGTGCTAATTGGGACAGATGTAGGAACTCAAACTGGATATCTCTGAGGCACTGTGGGATAACAACAGCAGCAGAACTGTACTCCAGCACAATCTGTAATCTCATGGGTTCATACATCCTGCACTCACCCATCACAATGGACAGGAAAGGAGAGTATACCAAGAGCAGCACCAGGCATATCTAAAAATGAAGTGCCAACCTGGTGAAGCTACCATACAGGACTATCTGCATTTCAAACAGCATCAGCAGCAAGCAACAGAGCTAAGTGATCCCACAACCAACAGATCAGATCGGAGCTCTGCAGTTCTGCCACACCCAGCTGTTAATGGTGATGGACAATTAAACAACTTGTTGCAGGAAGTATCACAGATATCCCCACCCTTACTGATGGAGGGGTCTCACACATCCATGCAAAAGATAAGATGACAGCATTTGCAGTAATTTTCAGCCAGATGCAAAGTGAGATGGTCCATCTCAGCCTTCTCCAGTGGTTCCTAATGTCACAGATGTGAGCTTTAAGCCAGTTCAATTTAGTTTGAATAATATCGAGAAATGGTTAAGTAGTGTAAAGGCTACGGGCTCTGCTAGCATTCTGGCAATAATACTGATAGCTTGTACTCCAGAACTTGTCACCCACCAAGCCACATACCGCTCCAGCGCTGGCATCGACCGACAATGTGGAACATTGCCCACGTGCTCACTTCTCCCCAAACATGTTCATCAGTCAAAAGGCTCCTATCAATAAGCAACAACAATTTAAAATTCTCATTCTTGATTTGATTCCTGGCTGTTATCATCCCGAGCTCCCTGCACCACACATCCTTTGTCGAGGTCTCAACCCATTTTCTTCAAGACTCCCAATGATTTGTTAATTCATTACTTCAACTGTGTGGCTGATTCTACAGTTACTAAAGCAACATAGTCTGGAATTTGCAGGCAAAACCTCACAGGTCTGCTTTCCACCTTTAAGACATCCCTCAAAACCTGTTTTTTGGCAATGCTTTTGGTCACCTGACCTAATATCTCCATCTCTGGCCTTATGTCTAAAGTTGTCAACAGTATTTTTGTGAAATTATAAGCATGATAATAAAACTACAAACTGTTCTTGATTTGGACATTATCTTCAAATAATCACTGTTACTGTAATGAATAATCTGTAATGTCTCTTACCCAACCACATTGTGGGAGCACCTTCACCACACAAACTGCAGCTGTACAAGAAAGTCAAACATCACCCTCTCCACAGGCAACAGGGCTTTGGCATTAATCACTGGTATCTGTGGAAGGAGAAACACAGTTGATGTTTCAGGGAGTGCAAAATGGATTACAGGGAATGAAAAAGAAAAAGGTAATCTGATAATAGAGCAGCACATGGTCAGGGGCTGGGCCGCAGTGAAAAACTAATTTACAAAGGGTCTATAAAAGTAATAATACAGTACTAAACAGACCAAATATACACCCATGGTTCGAGACTGAGGAAGTTAGATATTGACAAAGTGGTCATGAGGGAGCCCAGAGGTGAATCAGAGCAGTATTAGCTGCTATGATCACAATGACTCTACACTAGAGAAAGGCTGCACATGCGCCTGGCTGCACCTTGCCCCCTACAAAGATGGCGGCTCCGCACGTGTCCAGTGATTCGTTGTCCCGAATAAAGATGGCGGCGCTCACTCAGGCCTGCAGCCGCGCTGAGGCAATTCACCATTTACTGCAAACACGGGACTGGGACGTTCAAATTTGTGTTTTCCGACGTGCACAATTTGTTTGTAAAACCTCTCCGCTCATAGCAACACAGTTTTTCTCCCATTTCCCTGTTTATTTCTTTCCTTACCATATCCTTTCTCTCCATAACTTCCCGAACATTCATTACATCGACTCTGCGCCGCGCGCGAGGGTGATCACATGGTTTAGTTTAGCTCCGCCCTTCATTTACTTTGATTGGTTGGAGGACCAACCTCCAGCTAGGTCATCCAGGTCCGCCCACCGTCCTTTCATTGGTCCAGTGCTGACAACAGTCACCCGGGGTCGCCTTGTTGACTAGAGCATGCGCAGTGTGTCCTGCTTGAGCTGATATGTTGGGAAACGTGATGGGAGAGTTTACTGAGGGGAAGGATCCCTTTGTGTGAGCTCTGCAGTAGATTTCCTTTATTCATGGAGGGAATTGCCTTCCTACTCATGACTGTATAGCTATGATTGATGAATCAATACCATCTGAACCAGTACATAAACACCCCATTTTCACATCTGAGATCTTTAGCACATTGTATCACACTCTTCTTTGGAAACAAAAAAACATGAAAAGGAGCCTCAAGGAATCGGAGCAGGCGTAGGGCATTCATCGCCTTCAGCTTGTTCCCCCATTCTATCAGATCATGGCTGGGCCAACCCAGACCTCAACACCTCTTTTATACTTGATCCTCATAGTCCTGAACTGCTCAATACTTCAAAAATCTATCTGCCCTCTTTTAAAATAATTTGAGATAGAATCATAGATTCCCTACTGTGTAGAAACAGGCCCTTCAGCCCAACAAGCCAGAACAACCCTCCGAAGAGTAACCCAACCATTCCCCTCCCACATTTAACTTTCACAATTGTTTGGGTGAGAAAATTCTAGTCATTCACTGTGAGAAAAAAATTCTTTACGTTTTTTTTTAAATTTAACGTTCCCTTATGTAATGTCCCCTGGTTTGAGACTTCACTGGTGTTGGAAGATTTAGTCAACATCTACTCTATCAAGCTCTTGAGTATCTTGTTTCCATAATATCACCCCTGCTTATCTATTCTTGATAGGTCAACCCTTTCATCCTCGAAGTAGCTAAGTGAATCTTTTTTGAATGGTCTCCGATGTTGATTTATCCTTTATTAAATATGGGAGCTATTATTGTATACAGCACTGCAAGTGAGGACTCAGCAACAGCTAGTGTGGTTAACCAGTCCTCAATCCATGCTAATACATTACGCCGATACCATGAGCTCCTAAATTGTGCAATTAATTTTTATGTAGCACCTTATAATTTGCATTTTTAAAATTCAAACACAGAACATAATTGGATTGCCCTTCATCAGCCCTGCTTGTTATCTCCTCAATGAACTGTCGTAAATTTGTCAAATATAGTTTCTCTTTCACAAAACCCAGTCTACCATGTTTAACGATAAGCTTTTCTAAATGTCCTGCAATTTCTTTCTTTAATATTCGACTCTGTAGATTCTTTCAGTAGATTTGCTAAGTATGATTCCCCTCTCTTAAATCCATGCGGACTCTGTCCAATCCTGTCACTGTTCAGTAAAAAAACTTGACTGTACTCCAATGTAGTTAGTAAATATATCTGTATTTATTTTTAAAAATCGATTACTTATCAATGCTGGACCCATGCAATATCAATAAATTAGTGACTCTGAATTTGGGTTATAATGTTTTTTCTGTTAATTCCTTTTCGTACTGTGTTATGCAGACAGCACCAAGTGATCACTCTTAATTGTGAGTAACTTTGAAAATAATATATTTTAAAAATGACATCCCAAAATGCTGCGTCATTATTGTGCAAGGAGGATTTTGCATTCAATAGTTTGCAGATAAAATTGAACAGATGTTTGCTGCAATTTGGCCAGGCTGCAGGTTACACCAAAGTGACAACTCCGCTCTCAAATTCTTACTTGACACTACCCAAGGCGATACTGATGGGACTTCACTTTGCCATTCTTGTTCACCAGCTTTATTTCCAGGTTTAATTCTATAATTATTCTAGAGCTTGTAATTTTAGACAACTTCTCTTTTAGGTACATATGTAAATATCATACTGAAATGTTGCACTGAATGGTACCAAATCTGAAATTAGTCTCTAATCTGATAGTAACATGCTCTGACCCTTCTACATATGTATTGGCATAAGTCTATGCCAGTAATTTTTCTGAAGCCTGTGATTCCTGATGAAGGACTTATGCCCAAAACATCAACTCTCCTGCTTCTCGGATGCTGCCTGACTTGCTGTGCCTTTCCAGCATGACACTTTTTAAACTCTGATGTCCAGCTTCTTTGGTCATCACTTTCTCCTTTGATCAACAAAAGTTATCCTTGGTTTAATCTTCTCAAAGTGCAATAGGAACCAATTCATGAAATTCAGATATCTCACATTTATCTTAACTGTGTGAAGGCTAAGGCATTACTAAATTATTGTCAGTAATTGAAACCGTGCTGACAAACTTGTGCAATATCAGTGCCTCACCTTTAGAGTGTTTCCAGATATCACGCAGCTGCAGTATTTTGTTTTGCACTCAGCTATATGTTGTTCTCACTTGTTTCTTTGTGAAAGATTACAAAATTAACTTGGATGAATGAACTTATGATTTCTTTAACCAATGTTGGGAGAAAAAAAATGTCAGTATTTCAAGTGCTGATAAAGTGAAATAAACTGATAATCAGTAGAAAGGGTTTAAGATGGATATGGAACAAATGCTGGCAAATGGGACTAGATTAATTTTGGATATCTGGTCAGCATGGGCAAGTTGGACTGATGGGTCAGATTTTGTGTTGTACAACTGTGACTTCATTCTCTCAATTATTCAAGAAGTTGAATACTTCGAGGAAGAAAAGGAGAATTTATGCAGAGAATGCACTTGAAATGATGATTGAGGTATATCAAACTCACATTGTTTCATGACCTTTTCCTCTGGGTTCTTCAATGAACAAACCTGTTTTATTATCTGAATAATGTATCATGTGATTTGTTTCGCACAAAATATTTCGTTAGGATCTGGTGAACTATTATGAAGTGTTCATTATTAAAATTTAGGCAGCGTGATTGTTAAGCAAGGAAAGGTTAGTGTTTTACTCCCACTGAATCATTGCTCTATAAAAGGTAACAAGCTTTTTATCGTTTCTGGGAACTGAATATATGGAAATCAATTCTGAATGAAAAAATCCTCGTCGGTAATGTTCCCACATATGTGGAGTAATTGCATCTGGTTACGCTTCAGGCTATAGAGGCTAGGAAAGAAATGAATTGGCCAAAGTTAGCAACATCATTTGGATGGACTATGCTCATTGGAGAAACTTGCAAGATCTGTAGAAGAAACACGTGTTTCAGAGTATATGCAATAAACCTGAACATTGTTATTTTTTCACAGAGCTTATGACCCGACTGGAGCAGCAATAAAGCTTGTATTGTTTCTTAAATTTCCGAGCTTGTCAAATTATTGTTGGTAAATGCAGGTGACTTTATCAAAGCACATTTCACATGCCTCAGCTAGGAATTTGGTCCCAATTCTGTCAGTCCATCCATTCCTATGGATAAGAGGTATTTTAAATGTGAGCACTCCATTTAACTATTTGAATTGAATACTTCAGTGGTTATGTCCTCTTGGATTCTTAATTTAAAATTACTCAATGTGATTTTTTGTCCCCCCTGAATTTGCCAAGCACTGGGCAGTTCTGGAATATTCCAAACATTTACAATAGATGCATTTACACTATTGAAGGCAACCTGGCAGATTAGAATACCATTCGGGTAGTCAACAACAATACATAAGTAACTTTATGAATTGCTTACTGTACACCAACAACGTAAGCCAAGTATTAGTGAAACCACAGATTGTCTCCCAAGGATTCCCAAATCAAAAAAGTGCATTCCAGATATGCTCACTATCACCATCTGGGAGCAGTCTCCCAAAGTGCTCCCAGAATTTAGAAAGTGCATACACTGCCTTCCAAAGCTAAATCTGCTTATTGCAAACAATGGCATTTATTGTCCAGTTATTTAACGTGACAAATGATTTTACAAATAATTAATAAAATTCTTTAAATCCTAAATCCTTTGTGGAAGTGAATGGAAAGTGAGATGTTTGTTTGACCTTTGGCTCTATGCATCAGGCCAAACTGAACCTTTAGCAAGATGTGGGATGTTTCCCACACACTTTGTTTAAAAAAGCAAAGATTATGCTCTGAGATTTAAATGTTCGATCAGGTTTAATAAAAATCCTTCCAAAAATTGAGTTTGACTTAAGCTCCTTTAAAGAGACATGCTCTTGGCCTTCAATTTTGTGACATGTGATCATTCTTTGGTAAAGGTGGCTGTGTGCAACACTGCAGGATGTTGTGCTGAAGTGCCTCATTGGGTAGATGAGCTTTATTACTGGTGTAACTTGGCTAATTTTGAGATGGAATGTTACTTTGAGTTAAATCTTGTTTTTAAAAAGAGACGTGCTTGTGTAACTCAAGTGTGGAAACTATGCTCATGTTTGCAATGAACCTTTCACTTTTGGAGATTAGTATTTTTCCGATCTGTTTTGTAAATAAAATTCACTATAGAAAGCACAGTGCTGGAGAACAGCAGGTCCAGCAGCATCTCTGAGGGGAATAAAACATTGTAAGCTCCAAGTCTCATGACCTTTTGTCCGTTCAGATGAAGAGTCAGTGAACTTCAAATGTAACATTTTTTTCTCTTCACAGATACCCTCAGAACTGCGGAGTTTCTCCAGCACTTTGTTTCTGTGGTTGAGATCTCCAGCACGTACAGTTTATTGTTTTGTTATCGATCCTATGATTTGACTTGGGGAGCGAGGGGCAGCAATTGTGATCAACGAGGATAAAACTCCCTAACCACGGAAAACAAACCGGTTTTTTATACTTTGCAAAACACGACTGTAAATAAGAAATGCAATTAAGCGAAGTGTAAGAAGGCATACCACCTGCCTTGTCTCAAACTTGCTACTCGTCTTTGAGGACTAATCTGTAAGAATTGTGTTTGCTCCCTTCCTTTGAGATCACAGTCCACAAATGTCCCAGTTCCAATTCCTGGGCCGGGCCCAGTTACCACATTGCAGTGGGGTGGGGAGCTTTGTGTCAGCCTGAAGTTTATGTTAAGAGCAACGTCGCAGGTTGAAGTTGACTGTTTTGACTAATATTGTGTCATCAAACTTGGAGGAAATCCTTCCGAATGTATTGATTAACTGGGCTGAGCCTGTTTACATGCAGCCCTGTTAGTAGTGCTGTCATATTCTAAGTTAAGAATCACACAACACCAGGTTATAGTCCATCAGGTTTATTTGGAAGCACACTAGCTTTCGGAGCGCCGCTGCTTCATCAGGTGATTGTGGAGGGCAGAATTCTAAGGCACAGAATTTATAGCAAAAATTTATAGTGTGATGTAACTGAAATTCTCCATTGAAAAATAGCTTGATTTTCTGTTCAGTCTTTCATCTGTTCGAATACCATGATAGTTTCACTTCTTTCACATGTAAATCACAAATCCTTTTTTAAAAAAAAGTTGCATTCCTGACAGTGGCCCACCAAATCACTCATTGTATTAGTCACTGCACAGACTCAACAAAGAAATGAAACTGGATGGACCACATTGTGTTATTGTATTTTCCAGTGCACTAGAAAAAACAATCAGCTCTTTTGACCCTGCAACTTCTGTCTCACTGTGGGCCAACAGCAGCAGCAGAACTGTACTCCAGCCCAATCTGAAATCTCATGACCTGGTATATCCCCCACTCAACCATTAACATCAAGCCAGGGGAATCAACCCTGGTTCAATGGAGAGTTCCGCAGGGCATGCCAGGAACAATACCAGGCATACCTAAAAATGTGGTGCCAACCTGGTGAAGCTACAGTGCAAGCAACACCAAATAGAACTATGTGATCAAACAACCAATGGATCAGATCTGAGTTCTGCCACACCTAGTCAGGAATGGTGATGGACAATTAAACAACTCACTGCAGGAAGCATCACAGATATCCCCACCCTTACACATGGAGGGGCCTCACACGTTCATGCAACAGATAAGACGACAACATTTGCAGCAATCTTCAGCCAGCAGTGCCAAGTGTATGAGCCTTCTACATTGGTCTCTGACATCACTGATGTGAATCGAATTGGTTGAAAACTCATTTCAAATCAGATCAAGAAATTGACAAGTAGTGTAAAGGCTATGGGCCCTACCAGCATTGTGGCAATAATACTGATGGCTGTGCTCCAGAACTTGCTGTAAATGTGTTGCTGGAAAAGCACAGCAGGTCAGGCAGCATCCAAGGAGCAGGAGAATCGATGTTTTGGGCATGAGCACTTCTTCAGGAATGAGTTCCTGAATGCTGCCTGACCTGCTGCTCTTTTCCAGCAACACATTTTCAGCTCTGATCTCCAGCACCTGCAGTCCTCACTTTCTCCTCCAGAACTTGCTGCCCACCAAGACACGTTGTGCTCCAGCACTGGCATCTACCGACATTGGGAAATGTTTCCCAGTGTTGTTCAACACAAAAACGCAGGACACATTCAACCCAGCCAATTTCCCTCCATCAGTCCACACTCCCTCAGCAGTGAAGTGATAGAAGTTGTCGTCGATAGTGCTGTCAAGCACATGCTCACAATAACCTGCTCAGTGACACCCAGTTTGGGTTCTGCCAGGGCCAATCAGCTTCTGAGCTTGTAACAGACTTGATTCACAAACTGACAAACAGCTGAATACCACAGCTGAGGGTAACAGCCCAGTCCCACTCCAAGACCACTATTTCGACTTCAGTGATATCACCAGACCTCACCACAGTCTCAGCTCATTTACTGAAACTCTCTTTCATTATCTAAACCCACTCCTGACCAGCATCCCACAATCACCCTCCCTATAATCTTCAGAATATTGAGAACTCTACCGCCCAAGTGTTCACTTGTACCAGAACTTGTTGATCCATCAAAAGGCTCCCATTTATAAGCAACAGCAATTTACTTTCACACCCTTGACTTAATTCCTGGCTGTAATCATTCCTATCTTCCTGCACCACACACCCTTTCACATCTCAACAACTCATTTTCGTTCAGACTCCCAATGATGTGTTTATTTTTGGGTTCAGCTGTGTGACTGTTTCTATAGATTCCAAGGCAAAATGGTCTGGAATTCCCACCCTCTAAGATCTGCTTTCTTCCTTGAAGTCATTCCTGAAAAATTGCTTAATTTGCAAAGGTTTGGTCACCGGACATAATATTCTCCATCTGTGGTCTTATGTCAAAAGTTCTCTATACTTTTGTGAAATTAAAAATGTGTTGATTTGTACAGATATCTTCTACTCTTCACTATCTCTGAGTGAATAATCTGTAATGTCTCCTACCCAACCACGTTGTGGGAGCACCTTCACCATACCAACTGCAGCAGTACAAATAAGTCAAACATCACCTTCTCAACAGGTAACAGAGCTTTGGTATCACTGGTATCTGTGGAAGGAGAAATACACATCATGTTTCAGGGAGTGCAATATGAATTATAGGGAATGAAAATGGTGCAGAATTTGACTGTCAGAAATGGAAGGAAAATCCACTCACTTATTGGAAAAAAGAACTCTTGACTGCCAAAGATATTGTGGAAAAAATAACCTGATAATGGGGCATATGGTCAGGAGCCGGGCAGCAGTGGACAATTCATTTACAAAGAGGTCTGTGAACGTAATAGTAAAATACTACACAGAGCAAAAATACACAGGAGAGACTGAGGAAGCTAGATAACAAACAAGTGGACATTAAAGAGCCCAGAGATGAATCAGAGCAATGTTCACTTTTATGATCCCACAGTCAGAGATGTCTAGCACAGAAACAGACTCTTCAGTCCAACCCATCTGTGCCAACCAAGTATTCTAACCTAATGTATTCGCATTTGCCAGCACTTGGCCAACATCCCTCTGAACCCTTCCTATTCAAATGTCTTTGAAATGTTACAATTTTAGTTGCCCTTTAGGCTCATTTTAAATTCCCCCCACCCCCCACCCTAAACCTATATCCTCTAGTTCTGGGCTCCACCAACCCTTGTCTAGTTACGGTATCCATATCCCTCACGATTTTTATAAGCCTCTATAACATCACACCTCAGCCTATAACACTGCAGGGAAAATGGCCCCAGCCTATCATGTCTCTCCCTGCAACTCAAATCCTCCAAAGCTGGCAACATCCTTGAAAATCAATTCTCAAACCTTTCAAGTTTCAGTGCCTCCTTCTGATAGGAGGGAGACCAGAACCGCACACAATATTCCAAAAGTGACCTAACCAATGTCCTGTCCAGCTCCTTTACTCAATGCTCTGACCAATAAAGGGAAGCATACAAAATGCCTTTTTCGCTATCCTATCGACCTGCGACGCTACTTTCAAGGAACTATGAACCTGCATTCCAAGGTCTCTGTTCAGCAAGACTCTCCAAGACCTTACAATTCAATGTGTGAGTCCTGCTCTGATTTGCTTTTCTATTTTTTTTTTCTTCTTTTCTTTAGTGCTTATTTTTTCCCCAGCACCAATGGTGTGCGTGTGTGTAGATGTGAGACACAGTGAAGGACACAAAGTGCACGAATCTTCATTCAATTTCCACCACCAGGAAGATATGAAAAGCACCCGAGTGGCTAGTGATAAGCACTGCCCTTCACATCAAAGGGCAATGCTGCGTGATCAAAACAGTGAAGGGGAGGGTATGATTTGCTTTTCTAAAATGCAGCACCTCACATTTATCTAAATTAAACCCGATCTGCCACTCCCTAGCCCATTGTTCCATCCGATCAATATCCCATTGTACTCTGAGATACCGGTTATCACTGTCCACAACACCTCCAATTTTGGTGTCACCTGCAAACTTACTAACTGTACCGCCTCTGTTCACATCCAAATCATTTAAACGAATGACAAAACAAATCCAGAAAAAGATCCATTTCTCTGGGTGTGAATATGCTCTGTGTAAATCCTTTCCTTTGTCTCTCTACCAGAGAAGGCTGCACATGCGTCCCGCTGAACTTTGCCCCCTACAAAGCTGGCGGCTGCACAAGTCCAGTGAATCGTTGCCCCGAATAAAGATGGTGGCGCTTACTCGAGTCAATCGCTAGATGAGGCATTGTCCCGTTTACTGCAAAAACGGGACTAAGTTTCAAATTCGTATTTTCCAAATGACTATAAACCCTCTCAACCCTTACCAACACCATTTCCCTCCCGCTTGCTGCTGTTTATTTCTATCTTTACCAACAGCTCTCCGTCCACACATCCCAAACCGATTGCGAGGATGATCACGTGGTATAGTCTAGTCCCGCCCCTCATTCACCCTGATTGGTCAGAGGACCAACTGCTCCGCCAGGTCCTCCAGCTCGGTCCCTGCCTTTCCATTGGTCCGCCTCTGACATCAATCACCTGGGGCCCATTGTTGGCTGGAGCATGCGGATTGCTTCGTGGTTTTTGTTGCTGTTCATGAGTTACAAGAGTGAAAAATGACACAACACCACCTCAAAACCACCTGATGAAGAACCAGCAAATCTAGTGCTTCCAAAGAATATTTTTTTAGATTAGATTAGATTACTTACAGTGTGGAAACAGGCCCTTCGGCCCAACAAGTCCACACCGCCCCACCGAAGCGCAACCCACCCATACCCCTACCCCTTATCTACACTAAGGACAATTTAGGATGGCCAATTCACCTGACCTGCACATCTTTGGATTGTGGGTGGAAACCGGAGCACCCGGAGGAAACCCACGCAGACACGGGGAGAACGTGCAAACTCCGCACAGTCAGTCGCCTGAGGCAGGAATTGAACCCGGGTGCCTGGCGCTGTGAGGCAGCAGTGCTTTGACCAATAACTTGGTGTTCTGTGAATTTTACTTTTGTCCATCCCAATCCAACACCAAGTCACGAAGAATGAGGGAGAGATAACGTAAGAACTAGGAACAGTCGAAGGCTGTCCTGCCCTTCGAGCTTGCTCTGCCATTCAATAAGATCATGGCTGATCATTTCGTGGACACAGAACCATTTACCCACGTTCTCACTGTGTCCATTAATTAATTACGTTTTTAAAAATCTAACCTAGCTTTAAAAATGTTTTCTGAACTAGCATCAACTACTTCCCTGGGCAATGAATTCCATAGAGGTCAAGAAGTTCCGGCTCAATTCAGTCTTAAATTTGCTGCCTCTAATCTTGAGGTGATGCCCTCTTGTCCTGGCTTCACCTGCCAATGGAAACATCTCTCTACTTCTGTTTTATCCATTCCATTCATTATTTTATATGTTTCCATTCTTCTGAATTCCGATGAATATAATCCCAATCTACTCAGTCTCTCTTAAGCCAAACCCCTCAACTCCAGAATCAACCTAGTTAACCCTCCTCTGCATCCCCTCTAGTTCCAGTACATCCTTTCTCAAGTAAGGAGACAAAAACTACATGCAGTACTCCCGGTGTGGCCTCACCAGCACTCAAATACAGCTGGAACATAACCTCTGCCTTTAAACACAATCCTTTCAGCAACAAAGGACAAAATTCCATTTGCTTTCTGAACTGATTGTTGTACCTGGTGACCAACCTTCATGCAGAAGGATGCTCAGGTCACTCTGCAAAGCAAATGATGCAACTTTTTAACATTCAAGTTATTTTATTTTTAAATGTTACTACAACCAAAGAGTATAAACTTTATATTTACAATCATTCTACTTAATTTGACAGACCATTACCCACTCACTCAATGTATCTATGTTTCTCTGCAAAGTTTCACAGTCCTCCGCTTACTTTGTCCTGCGAATCATCTTAGTGTCTGTCACATGCAAACTTTGACACCCTACATGTAGTTCCAACTCCAAATCATCTGTATCAGTTGTAAATAATTGCAGTCCCAACACTGATCCCTGAGGCACACGACTTGTCAATGGTTGTCAGCCAGAATAATACTCATTTGTCCCCAACAGTTTGCTTCCTATTAGTTTACCAATCTTCTATCCATGCTAATACTCTACCGCTAATGCCATGCACCCTTATATTGTGCAACAGCCTCTTGCACAGCACCTTGTTGATGGTCTTTTGGAAATCCAGGTACACCACATCCACTGGGTCCCCGTTGTCCACCTTGCTTGAAATGTCTTCATAGAATTCCAAAAGATTGGTGAAGCATGACCTGCCCTTCATGAACCCGTACTGCATCTGTACAAAGGGACAATTTCTATCGAAATTCCCTGTTATTTCTTCCTTGATAATAGACCCAAGCATCTTTCCCACTACAGAGAATAAACTAACTGGTATATAATTCCCCACTTTTTGTCCACCTCCTTTTTAAAACAGTGGGGTCACTTTTGCTGTTTTCCAGTCTGCTGGGACTGCCACAGAGTCCAGTGAATTTTAGAAAATTACTGCCAGTGCATTTGCTATTTTTCCTGGCATCTCTTTTAGTATCCTGGGAGGCATTCCATCAGGGTCAGAAGACTTTTCTATCATTAGCTCAATTACCTCCAAACAGTCTAAAACTCGCTGTTCCGTAATAATGATAGTTTCCAAATCCTCACCTACCTTTGTCTCTTTGCTAGTTACTGGAAAGATATTAGTATCCTCCACTATGATATCCCATAACTAAATGCTTCTTCTCATTTTTCAAAGGACCAACATTTACTTTAGCCATTCTTTTCTCATTATATATATTTATATAAACTTTTGCTCTCTGTCTTTATAGTCTGTGCTAGTTTATTTTTCTCATGTTCTATATTACTTTTCTTTATAGCTCTTTTGTGGCTTTCAGTTGACCTTTAACGTTTTCCCAGTTCTAGTTTCACGCTGTTTTGGCCACTTTGTATACCTTCTCTTTCAATTTGATTTTCCAGAAAAGCAACCCGATTGTCCAAGCATTTCACATACTCTTTCTTCTTGCGACAGCACTCTCGAGCTGCTTCCCTGTTTTTCATGTGGCAGATTTCACATTTATGAGTGGTTTCTTCAGCATTCTGGAACTGGCTTTGCAGGACTGGTGAAGATGCCATAACCATTCCCTGGCCAGCAGTGGAGTTAGGAGTTTTACGGATCTTATAGGTTTGGACATCTTCAGCAGCACCTCGTACAAGCACTTGGCTGCCTGGCACAGAAGGGCTTATGCCCAAAACGTTGATTCTCCTGTTCCTTGGATGCTGCCTGATTCCTGAAGAAGGGCTTATGCCCGAAACGTCAATTCTCCTGTTCCTTGGATGCTACCTGACCTGCTGTGCTTTTCCAGCAACACATTTTCAACAAAGATTTGCTGTCCATCAGGGCTCTGTGCATACTGTACAATGGCTGCTCCAACCTTGGCTGTAGCTGCGTTGGTCATTGTTAGTGTCTGGAGTCCTTGCACTCCATCTGAACCTTTGTTGGCCAGCTGAATTGCTCCCCCGCTGTGTGATAGCAATGTATTGTCTGCTGATAGTCTGATAGATGGGTGTCTGCATCGTCATTGTAGTAACAGTTGAGACAGACTCTTCTTCTTATTTTTCCTCATCAATTTCTTGGCACACCAGGGGATCAGTAGAAAGTTCATTCAGGATTTTCCTGAATGAAGGCCGTCTCGATAGAATTTCTCTACGTTTCTGAGAGTCAGTCATGCTATCCACAGATTCCTTGGAGTCCTCACATTCAGATATAGTAGAGATCTGAACAGTCTGAACTGAAGGGGACTGTATGACTGAGGACTGAGCTGCTTGGATAACTCCTTGCACTTGAACAGTCTGCCCATTTGGCAAATGCACTGAAGTTACTGCTGGACTTGTCGTTGATTGGATCCCAGGCATGGTTACTTGCGTGGTCATGTTATATATTAATTATCCGGATGAAGGGACTGGGGGCATTCTAGCGAAGTTTGCCAATGATACGAAGTTAGGTGGACAGGCAGGTAGTACTGAGGAAGTGGGGAGGCTGCAGAATGATCTAGACAGTTTGGGAAAGTGGTCCAGGAAATGGCTGATGAAATTCAATGTGAACAAATGCGAGGTCTTGCACTTTGGAAAAAAGAATACAAGCATGGACTACCTTGTAAACGGTGAGAAATTCATAAAGCCAAAGTACAAAGGGATCTGGGAGTGCTAGTCGAGGATTCTCTAAAGGTAAACATGCAGGTGGAGTCCATGATTAAGAAAGCGAATGCAATGTTGTCATTTATCTCAAGAGGGTTGGAATATAAAAGCAGCGATGCGCTACTGAGATTTTACAAAGCTCTGGTTAGGCCCCATTTGGCGTACTATGTCCAGTTTTGGTCTCCATACCTCAGGAAGGACATACTGGCACTGCAGCATGTCCAGCGGAGATTCACATGGATGATCCCTGGAATGGGAGGTCTAACATACGAGGATCGGCTGAGGATCCTGGGATTGTATTCATTGAAGTTTAGAAGGTTAAGGGGAGATCTAATAGAAACTTACAAGATAATACATGTTTTGGAAAGGGTGGATGCTAGGAAATTGTTTCCGTTAGGTGAGGAGATTAGGACCGGTGGACACAGCCTTAGAAGTAGAGGGGGTAAATTCAGAACAGTAATGCGGAGACATTTCTTCAGCCAGAGAGTTGTGGGCCTGTGGAATTCATTGCCACAGAGTGCAGTGGAAGCTGGGACGCTAAATGTCTTCAAGGCAGAGATTGATATATTCTTGATGTCACAAGGAATTAAGGGCTACGGGGAGAATGCGGGTGAGTGGAGTTGAAATGCCCATCAGCCATGATTAAATGGCGGAGTGGACTCGATGGGCCAAATGGCCTTACTTCCACTCCTATGTCTTATGTTCTTAGGGTCTAATTTGATCACTTTCCTTAGATACCCATTGCTGAGTATACCTTTTCATACAGTCCTTCCTTTTCACTGGAATATATCTTTGCTGAGCACATTGTAAAATGTCTTTGAAAATATTCCACTGCTCATCAACTTCCCACCATAAAATTTTTGTTTACAGTCTACTTTATCCAGATTCTCGCTCATTCTATTGTAGTTCCCAGTGTTCAAGCACAGGACCGAGTTATTAGATTTTATCTTCACACTCTCCATATGTATTCTAATTCAACCATACAGTGATCGCTTCTTCCCAGGGGATCCTTAACTCTGAAGTCATTAATTATTCCTGCCTCATTGCACAGGGCCAGATCTTGGATAGCTTGCTCCCTTGTCAGTTCCATTTCATACTGTTCAAGAAACCTATCATGAATACACTTAGTGAACTCCTCAAGGCTACTTGCATTGTATGGAACTTTCACAATGGCAAATCTCCTAAGGTGCTTCATGGATGATCAAAACATTGATTAAAGAGAATGATTTTAAAATACATCTTAAAAGGAAGATACAGAAGGTTAGGGAGGCTATTCCACAGACTTCTGCCCTTGACAGCTCCAACTGTGGAATGATACAGGTGGGGTGGGTTGGAAAGGGAACGTGCAAAGGGGAAATGGAAAAGTGCAAGCAATGCATAAAGTCTTAAGGATAGAGGAGGTTCCAGACCGAGTCTGTCATGGAGTTTGAAGCACTGCAACAGGTTCATACATGTCATGACTATAGTGCTAAAAGAGATTTCTGCTGTCTTAAACAGAGTGACGGATCTTGTATTGTGGGCTTATGAAATGACAGTGATCTCTACCAAACATGTACGAGGTAGAGTCAGGGCAGTAATGAGATGCTGCAGCAGGAGGGGAACAGGTAACTTCATACAAAACCCTACTCTTTCTCACCCATTTTTAACTCCAAAACCGAGTGAGTTCTAGAAAAGCACCTTTATATCCCACCACAACACTTTACCCCACAATCGTGGTATATGTGCACAAGGAGGAGTGGAACAGACTGTATTGGGACCCTGAAACACTTGGTAAAGACTAAAATCATCTGACTATTGAGAGCACCACCACATTGTATGGGTTTTCTATTGTTTTTACTTGGTTCCTGACTTCCCTTATTTTCCCTCATGAACCTGTTCAAAGTTGTTTTTACACACACCTGCACTACCTGTAAATTGAACGCCGGTCTGTCGGTCCAAGATTCCGGATATTTTCCCTGTATCATAAGGCATCGACTCCAACTTCCCTTGTCCCTTAATGTTTCTGTTGCTTAACTGCTGAGTCGCACCTGAATCACCTCTGCTTTTGGAAGGAAGGGGCGGAACTGAAGGACCGAGCAGCGGCCGGTCCTCCAACCAGAGTGAGTGAGGAGCAGGCCAATGCATTCTGTGGAGTGAACGCTTCAGGATTGGTCAGAAAGCAAACTGCTTTGCAGGATTGATCATTGTCACGGCATAGCGGAGCATTAAACACCTCTCATAAACCAATGTGAGGTTTTAAAGAAATAGTTCAGATGTAAATCTGACAATGAACATATTTCCAATCGATTTACACAACTTGATTAACAAACTTATTTTCAAACTCCCAGAACGATTGGTAATTTACATACCTGGCTGGTATGGTTAAGTTGGACCGAACAATCTATTTGCATATTAACCATCTCATTGACTGTAACTCGACAGAGCAATTGTTAATGTCGAATATTTCCCCCGTGATTCTGTGCAGATATGAATATTCTCTATAAACTCACTGACAACCTCCGACGCACGCGCAGTTTGGTTTCTATGAAGAGCATGCGCAGTGTCACATTAACCAGGACAAGGCGAGTCATGGAGCAGCTTTCTCCGGGTGCGGCTACGATTGGCTTCAGAGAGCGGTGTGTGGGAGACTCACTGGGAGAAAGGAGCGGAGAGAATTCACAAGACGCGGATATAGGTGAAAAAAATCCGAAAAAGACCCTCCAGACCCGGATAAGGAGATGATGGTCTCTGTTGGGAAAGCGGCCCACGGTCACGGCCGCCATTTATTTGAGGGAAGAGGGAGCGCGGGCCTCAGAGCCGCCATCTTGAGAAGGTCAATGAGCAGGAGGGCGGGGCTATCGGGGTCCAGGACAATCGAAGGAAAGACCCATCTTAGATCATTTCACTAAAGACATGAATGCACCCGGTGGATTTTTCTTAACATCAGCAATTGTTTAATACTCACAGGTTTTTAATTACATCTTTTTTGAAGCATTTAATTCTCATTTTCTCATTTGCAATGGTGGGATTTGTATCTGTGTCCAGTGAACATTTGCTGAGTTTCTGGATAAATTGTCTCACTTAATGCCACTAGACCATCACTTCGCCTGCTTACAGGTTGCCCATCCCAGTGCAACATGAATCAAAACCCTTTCTTCCTGCACAATTGTTTGATCTTGCACTCTGGTGATATCACTCAGTATCTCTCCATGTGGTATCCCTCACTGAGTGGGTCTAATTGCTGCCTCTGTCAATGTCCCTCGCTCTTGCAGCTACTCCAGATCCTGAGCAAACAGACTTCTCCACTCCAGAGAGACGATGGAGACTGGGATGTTCCAGATTTCTGTGGGACTCAGTGCCATTTGACATGTGTAGCCCTCACTGCATCAGTCTAATTTCCCATTCTGCTTATCTGTCTGTAGGTACTCAGGAAGGTCCTGACCTAATAGACTTCCCAGCTGCTAGGTGTCTCATCCATCTCTCATTGAAGATGGTTTGTCAGCCAGAGAGACACAGGGCAGGGAGATCTGGAGCCTTCAGTAAATCCTGCAGTGAGGTAAGATCACACTCAGTGCACAGAACAGAGAGCAATGAGAGGACTCCAAACATCAGCTAACAGGACATGACATAGCTAAAGTGCTGGAGGGGGAGCACAATACAGACACACCCCAGGTTCAGTCACTGCCTTTACTGCAAGCTTTCTTGTACGAAGACAACATTGGGAGTGTCACAGTTATCAATCCAAGCCTGTGCTGTCTTAGTGAGCATCAGAACAAAAGAGGGGAAAGCAGGCCTTCCACGAGCAGGTGGGAATGCTCCATTCTGTGTTCCCTCTCCCACACTGTATCTATAGCTTGTCTTGTGGATCAGTGTCTTCAATCATTCTAATGCCAAAAACAGTTCCTATCTCTGTACTTTCCTCCCCTCTCAGCAATCACTTCACACATTTGAAACCTGCTCCAGTCCAGACGACCATCCATATCTCTCTAACTTACTTCAGTCTCGACAACATGCCTTGTCACGATAGTCCACTCCACCAATAACCCAAGACTTAGGGTCTTTTTCTGTGCTGCATGACTCTCTGGCTGAAGTCATCAATGCTGACCAGGTTTCCAGAACTGAATGAGTTGCATTTCCCTGCGTTTGGCCCTTGGCCCTTCAAACCTTCTCCCCTCCATGTTCCTGCCCAAATGTCTTTTCCATGTTGTAATTGTTCTTGTTTCTCCCATGCGCCACTGGCAGTCCATTCCGTGTATGAACTGTCCTCTGTGGAAAATGTTGCCCCTCAGCTCCCTACGTAAATCTTTGCTCTCAGTCACTCCTCAGGCCTTACCCATTCTGCTGTGGGACACAACCCCTCCCCAACATAGACTCCCCTCGGACATTACCCACCCTGCTGTGGGACACAACCCCTCCTCAGTACAGATTCCCCTCGAGCCTTACCCATCCTGCTGTGGGACCGAACCCCTCCCCGGTACAGACTTCCCTCGGGCCTTGCCCATCCTGCTGTGTGACACATGCCCTCTGAGGATTCAGACTCCTCTCGGGCCTTTACCGTCTGGCTGGGGGATACAACCCCTCCCCGGTACAGTCTACCCTTGAGCCTTACCTGTCCTGCTTTGGGTCGCATACCCTCCCTGGTACAGAGTACCCTTGGGCCTCACCCTTCCTGCTGTGAGGCACAACCCCTCCCCAGTACAGACTCTTGACTGGCCTTAACCATCCTGCTGTGGGGTACAACCCCTCCCTGGTGCAATCTGCCCTCGGGCCTTACCCATCCTGCTTGGGATACAACCCCTCCATGGTACAACTCGCCTCAGGCCTTACCAATCCTGCTGAGGGACACAGACCCCTTACCTATCCTGCTGAGGGACACAACCACATGTGTACAGACTCCCCTCGGGCCTTACCCATCCTGCTGAGGGACACAATCCCTCCCCAGTACAGACCCCCCTCGGGTCTTACCCATCCTGCTGCGGGACACATCCACTCCCCGGTACAGACTCCCCTCAAATCTTACCGATCCTGCTATGAGACACAACCCCTCTATGGGTTGGACTCCCCTCAGGTCTTACCCATTCTGCTGTGGGACACAACCCCTCCCTGTTGCAATCTCCCCTGGGGCCTTACCTATCCTGCTGTGGGACACAACCAGTCCCCAGTACAGACTCCGCTCGGGCCATACCCATCCTGCTGTGGGGGAGACGTTCCCCTGTACAGATTCCCGTCCGGCCTCACCCACCCTAACGTGGGACACAATGCCTCCCCTGTACAGATATCCCTTGGACATTACCCATCCTGGGTCCAGACTTGTCCAAGGCCTTGCCCATCCTGCCATGGGACATGACCATTTCCCGGTACAGAGTCCCCTCGAGCCTTACCCATCCTGCTGTGGGACAGGTTGACAATTGTATTGAATAGAATCCCTCCAGTGTGGAAACAGGCCCTTGGTCCAACAAGTCCACACCGACCCACGATACATACCCTGCTCAAAATAGCTTCAAAGTACATAGAAAAAGTGATCACTGAATTGGTTAAAATCTCCGCAGTTACATTGGGCAGTTTAAAAGTCTCGCTGTATAGGTGATATGTTCCTTTTCTTCAAACAGGTAACATTTTTATTAAAGCAGCAGATGTTCATTGTGAGAGTGTCTCTGTTAAACTAGAATCTGTTCTGTTCTCTGTGTAACAGGCTGTTGTTGTGTGCGATGGACTGTCACTAAAAGTGTAATTGACCTGTGAGTCCTTGATCAGGTTTCCTTTGTCTGTAAATCTAGTGATCAGTGAACTACACGTCCGCTCTTCTTAGCGAAAACAAAGAATCATTTCTCAACGAAAAAATGACACATCACAAAGCTATTTCATGGATTTTTGGCACACACCACCGACCAGTGTATCTGGTAAGTCTGTTTCCTGAATAATTCTGAACTCGATCTGTAACTGACAGTATCTGTATTGCTTGTCAGTTGGTGGAGAATTCAGCCTCTTTGTTCTGAGCTGTTTTGATGCAGGCGGTGGCTTCATTCTGTCTCTGCCAAGCTTGTTTTCTCCTTCTGCTGTGATTCTGGGAGATTCCTTTCTGCAGGTTAGAATATTCAGTGACTGAACATTGAATGATTTTGACTCTAACAGAGCAGTGGCCTTGTTTTCAGCTAATTATTCACTTTTCATTTCCTGGTTGTATTAAATGTTACAGAAACAGGCTCTGAGCAATGCTTCCATTCACTTGTGTTGGAGTCACTGACAACCACGTGGTGAGTCAGTTTCAGGCTGATGGATCAGTTTCTCTGTCCTATTAGATGGTGGTCACTTGCTCAGTTTCCGATGGCTCACCTCAGTGTCAGTCCATCAGCTGCTGAAACCCTCCATCGAGCATTTGTTCCCTCTGACCATGACTACCCAATACAGTCCCAGCTTGTCTCCCACATTCTACCTCCATATACTCATGATCACCTCAGATTCTCCTGTCTGTGTCCTTACAGCGAGTCACGTACGTCATCCACCTCCATTTCACGCTGCTCTACATTACATTCACTCCAAATGTAATTTCAGAATTCCATTCATTGCGTTTAAATACACCCCTGATCTTGTCCAGTCCAAACATCCAGGTTCCATCAGGTAGGTGGGTGTCCGTGTGTTCGGGTTGGAGCAACAGCAGGACACACTGAGGATCATACAGGGGATAAAGATGGGGTTGGATGCGGATGTTTAAGAAGAGAGAGCTGGTGTATTGTTGGGATAGCTTCTCAGGGGAGTAGCACAGCGGTAGCCAGGTCTTTAACACCTCAACTCAATGGCCTGAGTTATCGGGAGAGGTTGGACAAGCTGGAATATTTTTCTTCAGAGCATAGGAGACATAAGGGCAATCTTATAGAAATGTATATGATCATGAGAAGCATGGAGAGGGTGAATGCATTCAGTCTTTTTCCCAGGGTTGAAGAATTGAAGACTAGAGGGCATCGGTTTAAGGTTAGAGGGGAAAGAATAAAAGGGAACGTTAGCAGCAACCTTTTTACACAGATGCTGATTCTCGTACGGAATGAGCTGTCAGTGGAAGTGGCTGAGGCAGATACATTAACAACATTTAAGAGGCATTTGGACAAATACATGGGTAGGAAAGGATAATAGACAATAGACAATAGATGCAGGAGTAGGCCATTCAGCCCTTCGAGCCTGCACCGCCATTCAATATGATCATGGCTGATCATTCCCAATCAGTATCCTGTTCCAGCCTTATCTCAATAGACAATAGACAATAGACAATAGATGCAGGAGTAGGCCATTCTGCCCTTCGAGCCTGCACCGCCATTCAATATGATCATGGCTGATCATTCCCAATCAGTATCCTGTTCCAGCCTTATCTCAATAGACAATAGACAATAGATGCAGGAGTAGGCCATTCTGCCCTTCGAGCTTGCACCGCCATTCAATATGATCATGGCTGATTATTCCTAATCAGTATCCTGTTCCAGCCTTATCTCCATACCCCTTGACTCCACTATCTTTAAGAGCTCTATCCAATTCTTTCTTAAAAGAATCCAGAGACTGGGCCTCCACTGCCCTCTGGGGCAGAGCATTCCACACAGCCACCACTCTCTGGGTGAAGTAGTTTCTCCTCATCTCTGTCCTAAATGGTCTACCCCGTATTTTTAAGTTGTGTCCTCTGGTTCGGCACTCCCCCATCAACGGAAATATGTTCCCTCCTGCCAGAGTGTCCAGTCCTTTCATAATCCTATACGTTTCAATCAGATCCCCTCTCAGTCTTCTAAACTCAAGGGTATACAAGCCCAGTTGCTTCAGTCTTTCCATGTAAGGCAATCCTGCCATTCCAGGAATTGACCTCGTGAACCTACGCTGCACTCCCTCAATAGCCAGAATGTCTTTCCTCAAATTTGGAGACCAGAACTGCACACAGTACTCCAGGTGTGGTCTCACCAGGGCCCTGTACAGCTGCAGAAGCACCTCTTTGCTTCTATACTCAATCCCTCTTGTTATGAAGGCCAGCATGCTATTAGCATTCTTCACGACCTGCTGTACCTGCATGCTTGCCTTCATTGACTGGTGGACAAGAACACCCAGATCTCTCTGAACAGCCCCTTTACCTAATTTGATACCATTGAGGTAGTAATCTGCCTTCCTGTTCTTGCCACCAAAGTTGATAACCAGACATTTATCCACATTAAACTGCATCTGCCATGCATCTGCCCACTCACCTAACTTGTCCAGGTCACCCTGTAATCCCCTAACATCCTCATCACATTTCACCCTACCACCTAGCTTTGTGTCATCAGCAAATTTGCTAATGTTATTGCTGATACCATCTTCTATGTCATTTACATATATTGTAAAAAGCTGCGGTCCCAGCACGGATCCCTGCGGTACCCCACTGGTCACTGGCTGCCATTTCGAAATGGAGCCGTTAATCACTACCCTTTGTTTCCTATTAGCCAACCAATTCTCTATCCAATCTAGTACTTTGCCCCCAATCCCGTGCGCCCTAATTTTACTCACTAACCTCTTGTGTGGGACTTTATCAAAAGCTTTCTGAAAGTCCAGGTACAGTACATCCACTGGATCCCCCTCGTCCATCTTCCGAGTTACATCCTCAAAAAATTCAAGAAGATTAGTCAAGCATGATTTCCCCTTCATAAATCCATGCTGACTCTGTCCTATCCTGTTACTATTATCCAGATGTGCCGTAATTTCATCGTTTATAATAGACTCCAGCATCTTTCCCACCACTGAGGTCAGACTAACTGGTCTATAATTTCCTGCTTTCTCCCGCCCACCCTTCTTAAAAAGTGGCACAACATTAGCCGCCCTCCAATCCTCAGGAACCGACCCCGATTCTATTGAACTCTGGAAAATAATCACCAGCGCATCCACGATTTCCCGAGCCACCTCCTTCAGTACCTTGGGATGCAGGCCATCAGGTCCCGGAGACTTATCAACCTTCAGACCTAACAGTCTCTCCAACACCAAATCCTGGCAAATAGAAATTCCCTTAAGTTCAGGTCCTTCAGCCACTGTTACCTCAGGGAGATTGCTTGTGTCTTCCCCAGTGAACACAGATCTGAAGTACCCATTTAATTCCTCTGCCATTTCTTCGTTCCCAGTAATATATTCCCCTGCTTCTGTCTTCAAGGGCCCAATTTTTGTCCTAACCATTTTTTTGCCTTGGACATACCTAAAAAAGCTTTTACTATCCTCCTTTATATTCTTGGCCAGTTTACCTTCGTACCTCATTTTTTCTCTGCGTATTTCCTTCTTACTAATCCTCTGTTGTTCTTTAAAAGCTTCCCAGTCCTCCGTTTTCCCACTTATCTTCGCTAAGTTATACTTTTTCTCTTTTAACCTTATACGTTTCTTTACTTCCCTTGTCAGCCACGGCCTCCCATGTCTCCTCCTGGGATCTTTCTTCCTTTTAGGAATGAACTGATCCTGCAACTTCTGCATTATACACAGAAATATCCGCCATTGTTCCTCCACGGTCTTCCCTGATAAGGTATTGAACCATTGAACTTTGGCCAGTTGCTCCCTCATAGCTCCATATTTCCCTTTATTCAACTGAAATATTGTCACTTCAGATTGTACCCACTCCCTCTCAAATTGCAGATTGAAGCTTATTGTATTATGGTCACTACTTCCCAATGGCTCCTTCACTTCGAGGTCACTGACCAATTCTGGTTCGTTACACAATACCAGATCCAGAATCGCCTTATCCCTGGTCGGCTCCAGCACCAGCTGCTCTAAAAATCCATCTCTGAGGCACTCCACAAAGTCTCTTTCTTGAGGCCCGATACCATCCTGATTCTCCCAGTCTACCTGCATGTTAAAATCCCCCACAACAACTGTAGTAACATCTTTGCGACAAGCCAATTTCAGCTCCTGATTCAACTTACCTCCAACATCCAGACTACTGTTTGGGGGCCTGTAGATGACTCCCATGAGGGTCTTTTTACCCTTAGTGTTTCGAAGCTCTATCCACACTGACTCTACATCCCCTGACTCTAGGTCCATAACCCTTGA
The DNA here is from genome assembly GCF_047496795.1 of Chiloscyllium punctatum. NCBI lineage: Eukaryota > Metazoa > Chordata > Chondrichthyes > Orectolobiformes > Hemiscylliidae > Chiloscyllium > Chiloscyllium punctatum. Next base: position 100,981,717 of record NC_092744.1, read on the forward strand.
TTCCACTGTCTTTGAGAGCTCTATCCAATTCTTTCTTAAATGAATCCAGAGACTGGGCCTCCACTGCCCTCTGGGGCAGAGCATTCCACACAGCCACCACTCTCTGGGTGAAGTAGTTTCTCCTCATCTCTGTCCTAAATGGTCTACCCCGTATTTTTAAGTTGTGTCCTCTGGTTCGGCACTCCCCCATCAGCGGAAATATGTTTCCTCCTGCCAGAGTGTCCAATCCTTTCATAATCCTATACATTTCAAACAGATCCCCTCTCAGTCTTCTAAACTCAAGGGTATACAAGCCCAGTTGCTTCAGTCTTTCCGTGTAAGGCAATCCTGCCATTCCAGGAATTGACCTCGTGAACCTACGCTGCACTCCCTCAATAGCCAGAATGTCTTTCTTCAAATTTGGAGACCAGAACTGTACACAGTACTCCAGGTGTGGTCTCACCAGGGCCCTGTACAGCTGCAGAAGCACCTCTTTGCTTCTATACTCAATTCCTCTTGTTATGAAGGCCAGCATGCTATTAGCCTTCTTAGAAGGATTAGAAGGATATGGGGCATGGACAGGGAAATGGGGTTGTCACGGATGGACATTATGGTTGCCAGGGATCAGTCTGGCTCTTAGGGCCTCTCTCTGTGCTGTAGGACTCAATGATTCTATAACTGACTCTGCTGTAGAACAAGGTCTGGCAAAATCCAAGGGAGCGAAAATAGGAGGAGAGCCGCTAGTTGGGGGGCATAGACAGGTGTTACTGTGGCTGCGTCCGAGACTCCAGGATGGGGTGTTGTATCCCTGGTGACTGGGTCAAGGACATCTCTGAGCATTTGCATGAAATTCTGAATTGGGAGAATGGGAGACCAGAGGTCATGGTGCACATTGCTACCAACGACACGGGTAGAAAGAGGGATGAGATCCTGAGCAGTAAGCACAGGAAGTAGGGAACGATTGAAAAGCAGGACCTTGAGGGTAGTAATCACTGTGTTACCACCAGTCCCATGTGCTTGTGAGATTAGGAATTGAAAGATAGCAGAGATGAATGCATGGCTGAAGAGCTGGTACAGTGGGTGTTTCAGGATCTTGGATCATTGGAACCTCTTCTGGAGCAGGGGTGACCTGAACTAGAGGGGAACTGATACCTCACAGGGAGACTCACTCCTGCTACATGTGAGGGTTTAACCTAGAATGGCAAGGGCATGAGAACCACAGTAGCAGGGCAGCACATTGGGGGGGGGGGGGGGGGGGGGGGATGAGGAAGGAAGGAAGGAAGATGTAAACGAGTCAATCAGAAAGGGAATACAGAGAAATGAACACCATAGTACGAATGGGCTGAAGTGTGTTAATTTCAACACAAGGAGCAACGTAGCTAAGGTAGATAAACTCAGATCCGATATTGTGGCCATTCCAGAAATTTGGTTGGGAGAAGCAAAGGCCTGGCTGCTCAACACTTCAGGGTTTCATTGTTTCAGAATGAGCCTGGCCAGGTGACTGACCTTTTAGTGGGAGAGCATTTTGGAAACAGTGATCACAACTTAAGTTTTTTTAAGGTAGCTACGAATAAGGATACGGACAGGACCCTGAGGGATTTTTCTAAATTATGGGATTGAAAATGATGTCAGTATTAGACAGGAGCTAGGCAGTGTTAATTGGGAGCAGCTGTCATCAGACAATGCCACATTGGGCACGTGGGAGTTAGTTAAAGGCTTTCTGATCGGAGTTCATGACCAGCATGTTTCAGGAGGGAGGAGAAACAAGGCTGGCAATGTAAGGGCTCCTTGGATAACGAGGGAGGCTGGGAATTTAGTCAGAAGGGAGAAAAAAACAAGTCTATGCAAATTTTGGGAAGCTAGAATTGGCATCGCATGCGAGAAATGTGCAAAACAAAAGCTCAAAGGAACCCAAACAGGGAATGAGCAGAGCAAGGAGGAGCCATGCCCTTCACAAGTAGGGTTAAAGTGAATCCCAAATCGTTCTGGAGATAATTACCCACAAGAGGATATGAACATAGATCGTTACAGCACAGTACAGGCCTTTTGGCCCTCAGTGTTGCACCGACCTGTGAAAATAATCTGATGCCTATCTAACCGACACCCTTCCAATATTACCCATATGTATGTTCAATACCCATTTAAATGCCCTTTGCGTCGGTGATTCTACTACTGTTGCAGGCAGGCGTTCCACGTGCCTACTGCTCTCTGAGTGAAGAAAGTACCCCTAATATCTGTCCTTAATCTATCCGCCCTCAATTTAAAGCTATGTCCTCTCATGTTAGCCTTCACCATTCGCGGAAACAATAGCTACCCGATCTAACCCTCTGATTATCTTATACATCTCAATTAAGTCACCTCTCGACCTTCTTCTCTCCAACTAAAATAGCCTCCATTCCCTCAGCCTTTCCTTGTAAGACCTTCCTTTCATACCAGGCCATATCCCAGTAAATCTCCTCTGAACCCTTTCCACAGCTTCCACATAATTAGGAAGAAGGTCAGGCCAGTCAAGTCTAAAGGAAGGAACTTGTGCTTGAAGTCACTGGAAGTGGACGAGATCCTAAATAATTACTTTGCATCGGCATTCACCCAGGAAAAGAATATAGAGGATACTGAGATTTGTGTGGAGCAGGCTAATGTGCTCGGGCAATTTTGAGGTCGAGAAAAAAGCGTTGGGTTTCTTGAAGAGCATTAAAGTGGATTAATCCCGAGGGCCAGATGGTAGCTACCCCAGGTTATTGAGAGAGGCAAGACAGGAGATTTTTGGGCCCCTGGCCAAGATTTTTGAGTCCTCGCTAGCCACTGGAAAGGTCGTAGAGGACTGGTGTTCCTCTCTTCAAGAAGGGAAATAGGGACAATCCAGGAAATTATATCCTGGTGGGTCTCATCTCAGTGGTTGGGAAGCTTTGGACAGAACTCTTATGGATAGGATTTATGCGCATTTGGGAAAGAATGGCCTAATTAGGGACAGTCAGCGCAGTGTCATGAGATGCACAGGGTTAACGGTCAAAATGTTCTACCCAGAGCTGAAATATCTTTACTATGGAACATGCATTTAAGGGGAAAGAGGGAGAGCTCAAAGGAGATGTGAGGGCTAATATGTTTTCCTCAGAGAGTGGTAGGAATCTGGAACATGCTGCCAGGGATGGTACAGGAGGCAGATATGAGAGGGGTGTTGAAGGGATATTTGGGTAAGCATGTGGATATGCAAGGATGTGGAACAAAGATAGGCAGAAAGGATGAGTTTAATTTGGTGTCACATTCAGCACAACATTATGGGCTGAAGGGCCCGTTCTTGTGCTGTACTTTGTTGTGTTTCTTTTGTTGCAACATGACGGTAAACCCCTCTGTTAATTAAACCAAACACCCAGAAAAGTTCACCTCACCACGTAATCTGTTAAAGTCTGAGTGACAGAAAACTCACAAATTCCACTATTTAAAGAAAATAGCATCAAATTATTTTTAACTTGAAAAGTGAATATTAAACAACTAATCATAAATCTAAGCTCCCTCTTTCTCTTCACTGTTTATTATCTGCCTCCAGCTATATAACAATATGTTATTTCAATAAGACACTTATTAAAATTACATCAACTTAATTTCAAAAGTACATAGCAGCTCTTTCTTCGTGTCTTTCTTCGTCTGTCTGAGGATCTCCCTGGGCCGTTGTCGTCTTTTATTCTGAGTATGTTTCATATGAAAAAATACCCTTTGATTGAGAGACTTTCCTAATTTCTTGGCGAGCAAGATGTTAACTCTCCCAGACAGCAGTTACTCTCTGACCAATTTTTAAAATGTCTGCACTTTATATGCCCCCAACAGATCATCTCATTGGCTTGATGCTGGCAAAACAATAAATACAAATTCGATTGGGTTTTGGAATCTTGGGGTATAATTTAAACTGATAGATTAAATTTGAATTATTGTCAAAACAGCAACCAACTCAGGTCTATATTTCACAGCCAAATGTTACATTTGTTTGCTTTCCCAGTACACTCTGGGATTGCTGGCCAGTCATATACGGTACACAGGTAGTTATAAGCTCTCAGTTCAGAAGAGTGTTCTCTCCCTCTTAAAGATACAGTACACACCTTCAACTTTATAACACTTTGAGCATTATCTTATCAGCAAGTTCATTTATTAAAGTGACAAGCAGCAGATTGTTTACATGACCTTTTTGGCTTCACATTTCAATTTCAACATAGAACAATGGCTTGTGTTTGTGAGAGGATCATGTTGCTGTGTGCAACAGACTGTCACTAATAAGATTATGCTCCCGATAACACAGATTTCCTTTGTCTGTAAATTCTGCATGAAGTGATTTGAACACCTGGAACGGGATTTGGTTTTCCAATGTGATTTCCATCAATGCACTTATTGGAACCTCAGGCAGACAGATGGACACAGATGGTTGCAAATTTGTTTTCCTCACTGAAGGAAGCACACATTGCCATCAGAGTGTTTGTAACAGAGGGGCACCGGCTTATTCCTGGTTCTGGAGATTGTTGACTAAGTGGGTGAGATTCAGAGATCCTGTACTGCATGTGATAAGAGGTGTTTTCATTGAATTGGATATTATGACCAAAGAGATTGGCAGGATTGATGTTGGCAGCTGTCTCTGCTGATAGGAATCTAGAACAATGGGTCACAGTCTCCGAAATGGAGAGCAGCCTGAGTGACTGAGATAAGGAGAAATGACTTCACTCAAACACGCGGGAATCTGTGATCATTTCCACTTCAAGAACGGAATCACTGACTACATTCCAGAGAATAATTTGCAATGTTTGCAATACAAAGTGGATCAAAAGATGTTGCAGAAACTGGGTGAGTTCTGAAAAGTTAATGATGATGCTACTAAAATGAACACACATGCTGTGGCTGCTGGAAATTTGAAACAGACTGGCAGGTAATGTAGAGAGAGAGAAGCAGAGTTAATGTTTTCCATTTGATTAGATTAGATTATTTACAGTATGGAAACAGGCCCTTCGGCCCAACAAGTCCACACCGACCCGTCGAAGCGCAACCCACCCAGACCCATTCTCCTACATCTAACACGACAGCCAATTCAGCATGGCCAATTCAGCTAACCTGCACATCTTTGTGACTGTGGGAAGAAACCTGAGCACCCGGAGGAAACCCACGCAGACACGGGGAGAATGTGCAAACTCCACCCAGTCAGTCGCCTAAGGCGGGAAATGAACCCGGGTCTCTGGCGCTGTGAGGCAGCAGTTCTAACCACTGTGCCACCGTGCTGCCTACAAACTTTTAATCAGAACAAAAAATGTTATTAAGCTGCAGTCAGGCTCCTGGGGCTAAATGGTAACGTTCTGTCTGTGTTGCTTAAGTTTTTTTTTGGGAGAAACAATCCCCTCATTTGCTTGACTGTGGTGCTGTGATTATGCTATTGAAACAGCAAGGACTATTTTTCTATGTCTCATTGATGCCTGGGTGTAAATTAGGGTCCGTTGTTCATTGCTGACTCTGGAGGTAGTTCTGTTACATGGGAATATTCAATTTAAAATGTTGATCTTGCAAAACAGGAAGATTTTCTCCCAGACAGGGAATCAGACGTCCATTACTGATCCTCACTGACCATGACAGGACTCAAACCGAGAGATTTATTTTTGTGACTGACACAGTCAGATGTGGTATACACTAGCTCACACAGTCCTGTCCTTCCACACATCCCAGTTTCTGGACTCTAAATCAGAGGATCTCGATGGAGAAACACTTCCAGCCATTGGGACAATTCAGGAGATACCCACTATACACATTCTCCCTCAGGGGGAATCCCTGAAAGGTGGTCTGTCAGGATCATAATGGATATTTCTTTAATATTTGCTCAGTGAATTCCCAGAACAGAGATTGATTGGAGGCCCAGATTGTCAGCTTGAAGAGTAGTCACTGCTTTGATGTAGGGAATGGAAGGGTATCATTTGGATTGTTCATTTCACCCATTTGTAGAGGGGGCTATAGCTTTCATTGTGAGTGGGAGCTTGAGAGAAGCTGATTGAGCGTGGTTGTGGGGATGTTTATACAAACTTTCAGGAACGGATTAATACACCAGAGGAATGTGTCAGTGTTTCAAGGGGGATCCGAGGTGGGGGGGTGAGGTGGGGGGAATGTGTCAATGTGTACAGGGGGCTCTCAGGGGCTGGGTGGGATGTACATCAATTTCCAGGGGGCTCCTGTCCCCCCACCCACCCCCAACCGTGTCCAACGCTGCTCCCATCAACCACGTCTGACACCGTCCCCCCCAACCCCGCTCCCACAACGCTGTACCCCCAACCCCGTGCAACGACGTCCCCGCCCAACCCCATGCAGCCCCATCCCTGCCCAAACCCGTGCAACGCCATTTCCCCAACTCCATTCACACAACCCTGTGCAATGCCGTTCATCACAACCCTGTTCCCCCAACTCCGTACCCGACTAAACCCGTTCCTCCCCCCCCAACCCCGTGCAACGCCATTTCCCCAACCCCATTCCCCCCAACACCGTACCCGTCCAACCCCGTGCAATGCCGTTCCCGCCCAAACCCATTCCCACAACCCCATCCCCGCCCAACCCCGTGCAACCCCACCCAACCCCGTCCCCAACCCTGTGCAATGCCCCTCCCCCAAACCCGTTCCCTCAACCCCGTGCAACGCCATCCCCAACCCGTGCAATGCTGTCCCCAACCCAAACCTGTTCCCCCCAACCCCGTCCCCCCAGCCCTGTGCAATGCCATTTCCCCCCAACCCCGCTTCCCCTCAACGCCGTTCCCCCCCAACCCCGTGCAAAGCGGTTCCTCCAACCCCGTCCCCCCAACTATGTGCAACGCCGTACCCCAATGCCGTTCCTCCCCAACCCCATTCCCCCCCACCATGTCCCCCCAACCCTGTGCAATGACGTTCCCCACCCCAACCCCGTGCAATGCTGTTCCCCCCACAATGCCGTTCCCCTAACCCCATGCAACACTGTCCCTCCCAACCCCGTCCCACCAACCCTGTGCAACACCGTTACCCCCAACTGTGTGCAACGCTGTTCCCGTCAACCCTCTCCAACGCTGTTCCCCCAAATGCCATTCCCCCAACCCAGTGCAATGCCGTTCCCCACAACACCGTCCCCCCCCCAACCCCGTGCAACCCGGTTCCCCCCCAACCCCGTGCAAACCCAACCCCGTTCCCAACCCCAACCCCGTTTCCCCCCCCCCACCCCCGTTCCCCCCCCCCACCCCCGTTCCCCCCCCCAACCCCGTGCAACCCGGTTCCTCCCCCATGCAACCCGGTTCCTCCCCCCCCCCCCCCGTTCCTCCCCCCCCCCCCGTTCCTCCACCGCCCCCCCACCCCGTGCAACGCCATTTGCGTGTGTGAGAGAATCCCAGAGTGTGTGTGTGTGTTTCCCAGAGTGTGTGAGAGAGAGCCAATCCCAGAGTGTGTGAGTGGGACGGAATCCCAGAGTATGCGTGCGAGTTTCCCAGAGTGTGTGTTGAGAGATGGAATCCCAGAGTGTGAGAGAGAGAGGGAATCCCAGAGTGTGTGTGTGTGAGAGAGGGAATCCAAGAGAGTCCCAGCGCGTGTGGGAGCGCGGGGGGCCCAGCGCGTGTGGGAGCGCGGGCGTCCCAGCGCGTGTGAGAGGCCCAGCGCGTGTGCGAGCGCGGGGGTCCCAGCGCGTGTGAGAGGCCCAGAGCGTGGGAGAGTCCCAGCGCGCGGGAGAGCGTGGGAGTCCCAGCGCGTGTGCGAGCGCGGGGGTCCCAGCGCGCGGGAGTCCCAGCGCGTGGGAGAGCGTGGGCGTCCCAGCGCGCCCCAGAGTATGTGAAAGGGAGAGCCAATCCCAGAGAGCCCCAGAGTATGTGAGAGGGAGTCCCCGAGTGTGTGTGAGAGAAGGAATCCCAGAGTGTGTGTGAGGGAGGGAATCCCAGAGTGTGTGTGAGGGAGGGAATCCCAGAGTGTGTGTGTGAGAGGGAATCCCAGAGAGCGTTTGAGTGAGGGATTCCCAAAGTGTGTGTGTGAGACAATCCCAAAGTGTGTGAGAGAGGAAATCCCAGAGTGTGTGAGTGAGGCGGAATCCCAGAGTGTGAGAGAGAGCAGGAATCCCAGATTGTGTGTGAGAGGGAATCCCAGAGCATCCTAGAGTGTGTACGTGAGCGAATCCCTGACTGTGTGTGAGAGTCGGAATCCCAGAGTGTGTATGAGAGAGGGAATCCCAGAGTATGAATGAGAGAATCCCAAGGTGTGTGTGCGAGTTTCCCAGAGTGTGTATGTGAGAGGGAATCCCAGAGTGTGTGTGAGAGAGGGGGAATCCCAGAGTGTGTGTGCGAGTTTCCCCGAGTGTGTGTGAGAGAGAGGGAATCCGTGTGTGTGTGTGTGTATGTGAGAGAGAAAACCAGAGTGTGTTTGTGAGAGGGAATCCCAGAGTGTGTGTGAGAGAGGGGGAATCCCAGAGTGTCAGAGGGAATCCCAGAGTGCATATGTGAAAGAGAATCCCAGAGCGTGTGAGAGAGGGCAAATCCCAGCGTGTGTGTGAGTGAGGGAATCTCCGAGTGTGTGAAAGAGAGCCAATCTCCGAGTGTGTGTGAGAGAGGGAGTCCCCGCGTGTGTGTGAGAGAGTCAGAATCCCAGAGTGTGTGTGAGAGTATCCCAAAGTATGCATGCGAGTTTCCCAGAGTGTGTGGGAGAGAAGGAATCCCAGAGTGTGTGAGAGAGGAATCCCCAGAGTGTGTGTGAGAGTGGAAATCCCAAAGTCCCCGAGTGTGTTTGAGAGAGGGAGTCCCCGAGTGTGTGTGAGAGAGGGAGTCCCCGAGTGTGTGTGAGAGAGGGAGTCCCCGAGTGTGTGTGAGAGAAGGAATCCCCGAGTGTGTGTGAGGGAGGGCATCCCCGAGTGTGTGTGAGGGAGGGCATCCCCGAGTGTGTGGGATAGAAGGAATCCCAGAGAGCGTTTGAGTGAGGGAATCCCAAAATGTGTATGTGAGACAATCCCAAAGTGTGTGAGAGAGGGAATCCCAGAGTATGAATAAGAGGATCCCAAAGTATGCGTGTGAGTTTCCCAGAGTGTGTATGTGGGAGGGAATCCCAGAGAGTCCCGAGAGTGTGTGCTAGAGGGAATCCAAGAGTGTGTGTGAGCGAGAGAGAATCCGAGAGAGTCCCAGATTGTGTGAGAGAGTGGGAATTCCAGTGTGTGTGTGAGAGGGAATCCCTGAGTGTGTGTGTGAGAGAATCCCATAGTGTGTGAGATAGGGAATCCCATAGTGTGTGAGAGAGACGGAATCCCAAAGTGTGTGTGAGAGAGGGAATCCCAGAGAGACCCAGATTGTGTTTGAGAGAATCCCAGCGTGTGTGTGACATTTTCGCGAGTGTGTGAGAGAGGGAATCCCAGAGAGACCCAGATTGTGTTTGAGAGAATCCCAGTGTGTGTGTGAGAGAGGGAATCCCTGAGTGTGTGTGTGAGAGAGGGAATCCCTGAGTGTGTGTGTGAGAGAATCCCAGTGTGTGTGAGAGAGAGGGAATCCCAGAGTGTGAGAGAGAGTAGGAATCCCAGATTGTGTGTGAGAGGGAATCCCAGAGTGTGTGCGTGAGCGAATCCCTTACTGTGTGAGAGAGCCGGAATCCCAGAGTATGAATGAGAGAATCCCAAGGTGTGTGTGCGAGTTTCCCAGAGTGTGTGTGAGAGAGGGAATCCCAGAGTGTGTTTGTGAGAGGGAATCCCAGAGTGTGTGTGCGAGTTTCCCCGAGAGTGTGTGAGAGAGAGGGAATCCGTGTGTGTGTGTGTGTGTGTGTGTGTGTGTGTGTGTGTGTGTGTGTGTGTGTGTGAGAGAGAGAGAAAACCAGAGTGTGTTTGTGAGAGGGAATCCCAGAGTGTGTGTGAGAGAGGGAATCCCAGAGATTCCCAGAGTGTGTATGAGAGAATCCCAGAGTGTGTGTGACATTTTCCCGAGTGTGCGTGAGAGAGGGAATCCCAGAGAGACCCAGATTGTGTTTGAGAATCCCAGCGTGTGTGTGTGAGAGAGAGGGAATCCCAGAGTGAGAGAGAGAGCAGGAATCCCAGATTGTGTGTGAGAGGGAATCCCAGAGTATGAATGAGAGAATCCCAAGGTGTGTGTGCGAGTTTCCCAGAGTGTGTGTGAGAGAGGGAATCCCAGAGTGTGTGTGCGAGTTTCCCCGAGAGTGTGTGAGAGAGAGGGAATCCGTGTGTGTGTGTGTGTGTGTGTGAGAGAGAGAGAGAGAAAACCAGAGTGTGTTTGTGAGAGGGAATCCCAGAGTGTGTGTGAGATTTTTCCAGAGTGTGTGAGAGAGAGGGAATTCCAGAGAGTGTCATAGGGAATCCCAGAGTGCGTGTGTGATAGTGAATCCCAGAGCGTGTGAGAGAGGGCAAATCCCAGCGTGTGTGTGTGTGTGTGACAGAATCGCAGAGTGTGTGAGAGAGAAGGAATCCCAGAGAGTCCCAGAGTGTGGGTAAGAGTGGAAATCCCAGAGTGTTTGAGGGAATTCCCAGAGTGTGTGAGAGAAACCCAGGGTGTTTGGGCGAGGGTCCTAGTGTCCCAGATTGTGTAAGGGAATCCCAGAGAGTCCCAGAATGTGAGAGAGGGAATTCGAGTGTGTGTGTGTGTGAGAGAGAGAATCCCAGAGTGTGTGTGTGGGTTTCCCAGAGTGTATGTGAGCTGAAGGGAATCCCAGAGAGTCCCAGAATGTGAGAGAGGGAATTCCAGAGTGTGTGTGTTTGCGAGAGGGGATCCCAGAGTGTGTGTGAGCTGAAGGGAATCTCAGAGAGTCCCTGAGTGTGTGTGAGAGTGGGAATCCCAAAGTGTGAGAGAAAGTTAGAATCCCAGAGTGTGTGTGAGAGAGGGCATCCCAGAGTGTGTGTGAGAGAGGGCATCCCAGAGTGTGCAAGAAAATCCCAGTGTGTCCCCGAGTGTGTGAGAGAATCCCAGAGAGTCCCAGAGTGTGAGAGAGAATCCCAGAGCATGTAAGGGAATCCCACAGTGAGTAAGAGAGAGTCCCAAAGTAAGTGAGAGAGTCCCAGAAGCCTATGGTGTGTAAGGGAATCCGAAATGTAAGAGAGATTCCCTGAGTGTGCCAGAGTATGCGAGAGAATTCCAGTGTGTGTAAGAGAATCACAGTGTCCCAGAGTGTGTCTGAGTGTCCCAGACTGTGTGTGAGAGAGTCCCAGAGTGTGAGAGAGAGGGGGGATCCCAGAGAGTCCCAGAGTATGTGTGAGAGAGAGAATCCCAGAGAGATGGTGAGAGAGAGTATCCCAGAGTGTGTGTGAGAGAGAGGGAAACCCAGATTGTATGTGAGAGGGAATCCCAGAGCGTCCCAGAGTGTGTGTGTGAGCGAATCCCAGAGTGTGTATGAGAGAGGAAAACCCAGAGTGAGTGTGAGAGAATCCCAGAATGTGTGTGTGTGTGAGAGGGAATCCCAGAGAGCCCCAGAGTGTGTGAGAGAGAGGGAATCCCAGAGTATCAATGAGAGAATCCCAAAGTATGCGTGTGAGTTTCCCAGAGTGTGTATGTGAGAGGGAAACCCAGAGAGTCCCCGAGAGTGTGTGATAGAGGGAATCCAAGGGTGTGTGTGAGCGAGAGAGAATCCGGGAGAGTCCCAGATTGTGTGAGAGAGTGGGAATTCCAGTGTGTGTGCGAGTTTCCCAGAGTGTGTGTGAGAGGGAATCCCAGAGAGTCCCAGATTGTGTTTGAGAGAATCCCAGCGTGTGTGTGAGAGTGGGAATCCCAGAATGTGTGAGAGAGCAGGAATCCCAGATTGTGTGTGAGAGGGAATCCCAGAGCGTCCCAGTGTGTGTGTGAGCGAATCCCAGAGTGTGTATGAAAGAGGGAATCCCAGAGTATGAATGAGAGAATCCCAAGGCGTGTGTGCGAGTTTCCCAGAGTGTGAGAGAGAGGGAATCCCAGAGTGTGTTTGTGAGAGGGAATCCCAGAGTATCCCAGAGTGTGTGTGAGATTATTCCAGAGTGTGGGAGAGAGAGGGAATCCCAGAGAGTCCCAGAGTGTGTGTGAGAGAGGGCAATTCCCAGAGTGTGTGTGAGAGAGGGAATCCCAGAGAATCCCAGAGAGTCCCAGAGTGTGGGTAAGAGTGGAAATCCCAGATTGTTTGAGGGAATTCCCAGAGTGTGTGAGAGAAACCCAGGGTGTGTGGGCGATGGTCTTAGCGTCCCAGATTGTGTAAGGGAATCCCAGAGAGTCCCAGAATCTGAGAGAGAGAATCCCAGAGTGTGTGTGTGGGTTTCCCAGAGTGTGTTTGAGAGAGGGGATCCCAGAGTGTGTGTGAGAGAGAGGGAATCCCAGAGAGTCCCTGAGTGTGTGTGAGAGTGGGAATCCCAAAGTGTGAGAGAAAGTTAGAATCCCAGAGTGTGTGTGTGAGTTTCCCAGTGTGTGTGAGAGAGAGGGAATCCCAGAGTGTGTTTGTGAGAGGGAATCCCAGAGTGTGTGTGAGATTATTCCAGAGTGTGGGAGAGAGAGGGAATCCCAGAGAGTCCCAGAGTGTGTGTGAGAGAGGGCAATTCCCAGAGTGGGTGTGAGAGAGGGAATCCCAGAGAATCCCAGAGTGTGTGTGAGAGAGGGAATCTCCGAGAGTCCCAGAGTGTGGGTAAGAGTGGAAATCCCAGAATGTTTGAGGGAATTCCCAGAGTGTGTGAGAGAAACCCAGGTTGTGTGGGCGATGGTCTTAGCGTCCCAGATTGTGTAAGGGAATCCCAGAGAGTCCCAGAATCTGAGAGAGAGAATCCCAGAGTGTGTGGGTTTCCCAGAGTGTGTTTGAGAGAGGGGATCCCAGAGAGTCCCAGAGTGTGTATGAGAGAGAGAATCCCAGAGTGATGGTGAGAGAGAGTATCCCAGAGTGTGTGTGAGAGTGGGAGTCCCAGAGGGTATAGACAATAGACAATAGACAATAGATGCAGGAGTAGGCCATTCTGCCCTTCGAGCCTGCACCGCCATTCAATATGATCATGGCTGATCATTCCTAATTAGTATCCTGTTCCAGCCTTATCTCCATACCCCTTGACTCCACTATCTTTAAGAGCTCTATCCAATTCTTTCTTAAAAGAATCCAGAGACTGGGCCTCCACTGCCCTCTGGGGCAGAGCATTCCACACAGCCACCACTCTCTGTGTGAAGTAGTTTCTCCTCATCTCTGTCCTAAATGGTCTACCCCGTATTTTTAAGTTGTGTCCTCTGGTTCGGCACTCCCCCATCAACGGAAATATGTTCCCTCCTGCCAGAGTGTCCAGTCCTTTCATAAGCCTATACGTTTCAATCAGATCCCCTCTCAGTCTTCTAAACTCAAGGGTATACAAGCCCAGTCGCTTCAGTCTTTCCGTGTAAGGCAATCCTGCCATTCCAGGAATTGACCTCGTGAACCTACGCTGCACTCCCTCAATAGCCAGAATGTCTTTCCTCAAATTTGGAGACCAGAACTGTACACAGTACTCCAGGTGTGGTCTCACCAGGGCCCTGTACAGCTGCAGAAGCACCTCTTTGCTTCTATACTCAATCCCTCTTGTTATGAAGGCCAGCATGCTATTAGCCTTCTTCACGACCTGCTGTACCTGCATGCTTGCCTTCATTGACTGGTGGACAAGAACACCCAGATCTCTCTGAACAGCCCCTTTACCTAATTTGATACCATTGAGGTAGTAATCTGCCTTCCTGTTCTTGCCACCAAAGTGGATAACCAGACATTTATCCACATTAAACTGCATCTGCCATGCATCTGCCCACTCACCTAACTTGTCCAGGTCACCCTGTAATCCCCTAACATCCTCATCACATTTCACCCTACCACCTAGCTTTGTGTCATCAGCAAATTTGCTAATGTTATTGCTGATACCATCTTCTATATCATTTACATATATTGTAAAAAGCTGCGGTCCCAGCACGGATCCCTGCGGTACCCCACTGGTCACTGCCTGCCATTTCGAAATGGAGCCGTTAATCACTACCCTTTGTTTCCTATTAGCCAACCAATTCTCTATCCAATCTAGTACTTTGCCCCCAATCCCGTGCGCCCTAATTTTACTCACTAACCTCTTGTGTGGGACTTTATCAAAAGCTTTCTGAAAGTCCAGGTACACTACATCCACTGGATCTCCCTCGTCCATCTTCCGAGTTACATCCTCAAAAAATTCAAGAAGATTAGTCAAGCATGATTTCCCCTTCATAAATCCATGCTGACTCTGTCCTATCCTGTTACTATTATCCAGATGTGCCGTAATTTCATCCTTTATAATAGACTCCAGCATCTTTCCCACCACTGAGGTCAGACTAACTGGTCTATAATTTCCTGCTTTCTCCCGCCCACCCTTCTTAAAAAGTGGCACAACATTAGCCGCCCTCCAATCCTCAGGAACCGACCCCGATTCTATTGAACTCTGGAAAATAATCACCAGCGCATCCACGATTTCCCGAGCCACCTCCTTCAGTACCCTGGGATGCAGGCCATCAGGTCCCGGAGACTTATCAACCTTCAGACCTAACAGTCTCTCCAACACCAAATCCTGGCAAATAGAAATTCCCTTAAGTTCAGGTCCTTCAGCCACTGTTACCTCAGGGAGATTGCTTGTGTCTTCCCCAGTGAACACAGATCTGAAGTACCCATTTAATTCCTCTGCCATTTCTTCGTTCCCAGTAATATATTCCCCTGCTTCTGTCTTCAAGGGCCCAATTTTTGTCCTAACCATTTTTTTGCCTTGGACATACCTAAAAAAGCTTTTACTATCCTCCTTTATATTCTTGGCCAGTTTACCTTCGTACCTCATTTTTTCTCTGCGTATTTCCTTCTTACTAATCCTCTGTTGTTCTTTAAAAGCTTCCCAGTCCTCCGTTTTCCCGCTTATCTTCGCTAAGTTATACTTTTTCTCTTTTAACCTTATATGTTTCTTTACTTCCCTTGTCAGCCACGGCCGCCCATGTCTCCTCCTGGGATCTTTCTTCCTTTTAGGAATGAACTGATCCTGCATCTTCTGCATTATACACAGAAATATCCGCCATTGTTCCTCCACGGTCTTCCCTGATAAGGTATTGAACCATTGAACTTTGGCCAGTTGCTCCCTCATAGCTCCATATTTCCCTTTATTCAACTGAAATATTGTCACTTCAGATTGTACCCACTCCCTCTCAAATTGCAGATTGAAGCTTATTGTATTATGGTCACTACTTCCCAATGGCTCCTTCACTTCGAGGTCACTGACCAATTCTGGTTCGTTACACAATACCAGATCCAGAATCGCCTTATCCCTGGTCGGCTCCAGCACCAGCTGCACTAAAAATCCATCTCTGAGGCACTCCACAAAGTCTCTTTCTTGAGGCCCGATACCATCCTGATTCTCCCAGTCTACCTGCATGTTAAAATCCCCCATAACAACTGTTATGGTATCTGAGAGAGGGAATCCCAGATTGTGTGTGAGAGAGGGAATTCCAGCGAGTCCCTGTGTGTGAGAGAGGGAATCCCAGACAGTCCCAGAGTGTGTGTGTAGGGAATCCCAGAGTGTGTGTGAGAGAGGGAATCCCAGAGAGTCCCAGAGTGTGTGTGTGAGCGAATCCCAGACTCTGTGAGTGTCGGAATCCCAGAGTGTGTATGCGAGTTTCACAGAGTGTGTGTGAGAGAGGGAATCCCAGAGTGTGTGTGAGAGAGGGAATCCCAGAGTGTGTGTGAGAGAGGGAATCCCAGAGTGTGTGTGAGAGAGGGCATCCCAGAGTGTGTGTGAGAGAGGGCATCCCAGAGTGTGTGTGAGAGAGGGCATCCCAGAGTGTGTGTGAGAGAGGGCATCCCAGAGTGTGTGTGAGAGAGGGCATCCCAGAGTGTGTGTGAGAGAGGGCATCCCAGAGTGTGTGTGAGAGAGGGCATCCCTGAGAGTCCCAGAGTGTGTGTGTGTGTGTGTGTTTCCCAGAGTGTGTGAGAGAGAGGGAATCCCAGAGTGTGTTTGAGGGAGGGTGTCCCCGAGTGTGGGCGAGAGAAGGAATCCCAGAGTGTCCCAGAGTGTGTGTCTGAGAGAATCCCCGAGTGTGTGTGAGAGAGGGAATCCCCGAGTGAGTGTGAGAGAGCCAATCCCAGAGTGTGCGTGAGAGTGGGAATTCCCGAGTGTGTTTGCGAGTTTCCCAGAGTCTTTGTGAGAGAGGGAATCCCAGAGAGTGTGTGAGAGAGGGAATCCTAGAGTGCGTGAGAGAGAGCCAATCCCAGAGTGTGTGGGAGAGAGGGCATCCCTGAGAGTTCCAGAGTGTGTGTGAGAGAAACCCAGAGTGTTTGAGAGAGGGAATCCCAGAGAGTGTTTGAGAGAGGGGATCCCAGAGAGTGTGTGAGAGAGGGAATCCCAGAGACTGTGGGTGAGACAGAATCCCAGAGTGTGTGTGAGGGAGGGAATCCCAGAGTGTCCTAGAGTGCATGAGAGAGAGTCAATCCCAGAGTGTGTGTGTGAGAGGGCATCCCTGAGAGTCCCAGAATGTTTGTGAGAGAATCCCAGAGTGTGTGTGTGAGTTTCCCAAAGTGTGTGTGAGAGATGGAATCCCAGAGAGTTGTGTGTGAGAGGGGGAATCCCAGAGAGTTGTGTGTGAGAGGGGGAATCCCAGAGTGTGTGTGAGAGAGGGAATCCCAGAGAGTCACAGATTGTGTGAGAGGATCCCAGAGTGTGTGTGAGAGTCGGAATCCCAGAGTGTGTGTGCGAGTTTCACAGAGTGTTTGTGAGAGATGGAGTCCCAGGGTGTGTGTGAGAGAGGGAATCCCAGAGAATGCAGGAGTGTGTGTGTGTGTGTGTGTGTGAGAGAGAGGGAATCCCAGATTATGTTTGAGAGTCGGAATCCCAGAGTATGAATGAGAGAATCCCAAAGTATGCATGCGAGTTTCCCAGAGTGTGTATGTCAGTGGGAATGCCAGAGTGAGTGTTGAGAGAGGCAATCCCAGAGTGTGTGTCAGACTGGGAATCCCAGAGAGTCCCAGAGTGTGTGTGAGAGAATCCCAGAGTGTGTGAGAAAGAGGGAGTCCCAGAGTGTGTGTGTGTGTGTGAGAGAGGGAATCCCAGAGTGTGTGTGAGAGAGGGAATCCCAGAGTGTGTGTGTGTGAGAGAGAGAGAATCCGAGAGAGTCCCAGATTGTGTGAGAGAGTGGGAATTCCAGTGTGTGTGCGAGTTTCCCAGAGTGTGTGTGAGAGAGGGAATCCCAGAATGTGTGAGAGGAAGGGAATCTCAGAGTGTGTGAGAGAGCAGGAATCCCAGATTGTGTGTGAGGGGGAATCCCAGAGAGTCCCAGAGTGTATGTGTGAGAGTCAGAATCCCAGTGTGTGTATGCGAGAGAGAATCCCAGAGTATGAATGAGAGAATCCCAAGGTGTGTGTGCGAGTTTCCCAAAGTGAGTGTTGAGAGAGGGAATCCCAGAGTGTGTGTGAGAGAGGGAATCCCAGAGTTTCCCAGAGTGTGTGTGAGATTATTCCAGAGTGTGGGAGAGAGAGGGAATCCCAGGGTGTGTGTGAGAGAATCCCAGAGTTTGTGTGAGAGAGGGCAATTCCCAGAGAGTCCCACATTGTGTGTGAGAGGGAATCCCAGAGTGTGAATGAGAGAATCCAAGAGTGTGTGTGCGAGTTTCCCAGAGTGTGTTTGAGAGAGGGAATCCAAGAGAGTCCCCGAGTGTGTGTGAGAGAGGGAATTCCAGAGTGAGGGTAAGAGTGAAAGTCCCAGAGTGTTTGATGGAATTCCCAGAGTGTGAGAGAGAATCCCAGAGCGTGTAAGGGAATCCCACAGTGAGTAAGAGAGAGTCCCAAAGTAAGTGAGAGAGTCCCAGAAGCCTATGGTGTATAAGGG
The DNA here is from genome assembly GCF_047496795.1 of Chiloscyllium punctatum. NCBI lineage: Eukaryota > Metazoa > Chordata > Chondrichthyes > Orectolobiformes > Hemiscylliidae > Chiloscyllium > Chiloscyllium punctatum. Next base: position 100,999,468 of record NC_092744.1, read on the forward strand.
AATCCGAAATGTAAGAGAGATTCCCTGAGTGTGCCAGAGTGAGCGAGAGAATTCCAGTGTGTGTTAGAGAATCACAGTGTCCCAGAGTGTGTCTGTGAGTGTCCCAGACTGTGTGTGAGAGAGTCCCAGAGTGTGAGAGAGAGAGGGAATCCCAGAGAGTTCCAGAGTGTGTGTGAGAAAGGGAATCCCAGAATGTGTTTGAGAGAGAGGGAATCCCAGAGAGTGTGAGAATGAGAGTCCCAGAGTATGTGCGAGAATCAGTGTCCCAGTGTGTGTGTGTGTGAGAATCAGTGTCCCAGTGTGTGTGTGTCCCAGAGTGTGTGAGAGAGGGAATCCCAGAGAGTGAGAATGAGAGTCCCAGAGTATGTGTGAGAATCAGTGTCCCAGTGTGTGTGTGTGTTAATTACAGTGTCCCAGTGTGTGTGTGTGTGAGAGAGAGAGAGAGAGAGTCCCGGTGTGTGTGTGTGTGTGAGAGAATCCCAGAGTGTGTCTGTGTGAGAATCTCAGTGTCCCAGAGTCTGTGTGAGAGATTCCCAGAGTGGGAATACTGTGTGGGAATAAACCTGTGTCCTGAGGATGTTCAATACTGTGTGTGAAAAATCCAGTGGCTTGAGGATTGTCAATTCTTTGTGGGAATAATTCTTTTGCCTGCGGATGGTCAATACTGTATGGAAATAATTCTGCCACCTGTAAATGGTCAAGACAATGTGTCCATTAATCCTGTAGCCTTATGCTGGCTAACACTGTGTGTGAATAATCCTGTGGTCTGAGGCTAGGCCGTACTGTGAGTGAATAATCCTGTGGGCTCAGAATGTTGTATATTGTGTGTGAATACTCGCATGGTCTGAGGATGGTAAATACTGTGTGTGAATAATCCTGTGGCCTGAGAATCGTCAATACTCTGTGGGAATAATCCTGTGGGTTGAGACTGTTGAATATTGTGTGTGAATACTCGTGTGACCTGAGGACGGACAATACTGTGTGTGAATAGTTCTGTGGTCTCAGGATGGTCAATACTGTATGTAAATAATATTCTGGCCTGAGAATGCCCAATACTGTGTGGGAATAGTCCTGTGGCCTGTGAATGGTCAATACTGTGTGAGACTAATCCTTGGCCTGAGTATGATCAATACTACATGTGAACAATCCTCTGGCCTGTGAATGGTCAATACTGAGTGTGAATAATCCTGTGAGCTGTAAATGGTCAAAGCAGTGTGTTTTTTAATCCTGTGGTCGTATGTTCGTCAATACTGTGTGTGAATAATCCTGTGGGCTGAGAATGGTCAATACTGTGTGTGAAAAATGCTGTGGACTGTGAATGATAAATACTGTGTGTGAGTAATCCTGTAGATGTAGAATTGTCAATACTGTGTGAGAATAATCCTGTGGGCTGAGAATGGTCAACACTGTGTATGAATACTCCTGTGACCTGAGGATGGACATACTGTGTGAGAATAATTCTGTGGACTGAGGGCAGTCAATAATGTGTGGGAATAATCCTATGGCCCGTGAATCGTAAATACTGTGTGTGAATATCCCTTAGCCTAAGGATGGTCAATACACTGTGTGAATAACCCTGTGGCCTGTGAATTGTCAATACTGTGTGTGAATATCTCCCTTTGCCTCAGGATGGGCAATACTGTGTGGGAATAATCCTGTGGGCTGAGAAGGTTGAATATTGCGTGTGAGTACTCGTGTGACCTGAGGATGGTCAATGCTGTGTGTGAATAATTCTGTGGTCTGAGAATGGTCAATACTGCGTGGGGATAATCCTGTAGCCTTATGCTGGTCAATACTGTGTGTGAATAATCCAATGGCCTGAGAATCGTCAATATTGTGTGTGAATAATCCTGTGAGCTGTAAATGGTCAAAGCAGTGTGTTTATTAATCCTGTGGCCGTATGTTCATCAATACTGTGTGTGAATAATCCTGTGGGCTGAGAATGTTGAATACTGTGTGTGAATACTCCTGTGGCCTCTGTAATATGAATACAGTGTGTAAATAATCCTGTGGCCTGAGGCTGGTCAACAATGTGTGTGAATAATTTTGCTATCCGAAGATGGTCAATACTATGTGTGAGTAATCCTGTGGACAGAGGATTGACAATACTGTGTGTGAATTAACCTGTGGCCTGAGATTTGTGAATACAGTGTGTGAATAATCCTGTGTACTGTGAATGCTCAATACTGTGTGTGAGTAATCCTGTGGACTGAGGGCAGTCAATACTGTGTGCGAATAATCCTATGGCCCGTGAATCGGAAATACTGTATGTGAATAACCCTTGGCCTAAGGATAGTCAATACTGTGTGATAATAATCCTGTGGGCTGTGGATGGTCAATACTATGTGTGAATAACCGTTGTCCTGAGGATGGTCAATACTGTGTGTGAACAATAGTGTTGCCTGAGGTCATTCAATACCGTTTATGAATAATCCTGTGGCCTGAGAATGGTCAGTATAGTGTGAGAATAATCCTGTTGCCTGAAAATGATCAATACTGTGTGATAATAATCCTGTGGGCTGTGGATGGTCAATACTATGTGTGAATAACCGTTGTCCTGAGGATGGTCAATACAGTGTGTGAACAATCGTGTTGTCTGAGGTTGTTCAATACCGTTTATGAATAATCCTGTGGCCTGAGAATGATCAATATAGTGTGAGAATAATCCTGTTGCCTGAAAATGATCAATACTGTGTAGGAATAATCCTGTTCCTTGAGGATTGTCAATACGTTGTGTGGATAATCCATGGCCTGAGGATGGTCAATACTGTGTGTAAATAATCCTGTGACTTCAGGATGGTCAATACTGTGTGGGAATAATCCTGTGACCTGCAAATGTTGAAGACTGAGTGTTCATTAATCCTGTGGCCATGTGCTAGTCAATGCTGTGTGTAAATAATCCTGTGCCCTGAGGATGGTCAATACTGTGTGTGAATATTGCTGTGGCCTGAGAATCGTCAATACTGTGTGGGAATAATCCAGTGGACTGTGAATGGTCAATAGTGAGTCAAAGTAATCCTGAATTTGAGGATGTTCAATACTGTGTGTGAATAATCCTGTGCCCTGTGGATTGTCAGTACTGTGTGGGAATATTCCTGTGACCTGTTAATTGGTAAAGAGAATGTGTTCATTTATCCTGTGGCCTCAGGTTGGTCAATACAGTGTGTGAATGATCTAATGGCCTTAGGATGGTCAATACTGTGTGTGAATAACCGTTGACCTGAGGATGATCAATACTGTGTGTGAGTAATCCTGCGGACGGAGGATGGTCAGTACTGTGTGGGAATAATAATGTGGCCTGAGGGCAGTCAGTACTGTGTGTGTATAACCCTTTGCCTAAGGATGGTCAATACTGTGTGATAATAGTCCTGTGGCCTGTGGATGGTCAATGCTGTGTGATAATAATCCTTTGTGAAGTGGATGGTCAATACTGTGAATCAATAATCTGTGGCCTGTTCATGTTCAGTACTGTTTGTACTGAATGGTCAACTCACTGTGTTTATTAATCCTGTGGCCTTATGGTCGTCAATACAGTGTGTGAATACTCCTGTGGCCTCTGTACTGTCAATACAGTGTGTAATTAATCTGTGGCCTGAGGCTGGACAATAATGTGTGTGAATAGTTTTGCTACTCGAGGATGGTCAATACTGAATGTGAATAATCCTGTGCACTGTGAATGTTCAATACTGTGTGTGAATAATCCTGAGGACTGAGGGCAGTCAATAACGTCTGTGAATAATCCTATGGCCCGTGAATCGTAAATACTGTGTGTGAATAGCCCTGGCCTAAGGATAGTCAATACTGTGTGTGAATAATCCTCTTGGACTGTGAGTGGTCAATACACTGTGTGAATAATCCTGCGGCCTGAGGGTGGTCAATAATGTGTGTGAGTAATCCTGTGGCCTGTGAATTGTCAATACTGTGTGTCAATCGCCCTTTGCCTAAGGATAGTCAATACTGTGTGAGAATAATCCTGTGGGCTGTGGATGGTCAATACTATGTGTTAATAATCTGTGTCCTGTGCAATGTCAATATTGTTTGCAAATAATACTGTTGCCTGTGGATGGTCAATACCGTGTAGGAAAAATCCTGTGGCTTGAGGATTGTCAATACTGTGTGTGAATAATCCATGGGCTGAGGATGGTGAATACTTTGTGTAAAGATTCCTGTTCCTTGAGGATGGTCAATATTGTGTTGGAATAATCCTGTGGCCTGTAAATGATCAGGACAGTGTGTTCATTAATCCTGTGGCCATCGGCTGGTCAATACTGTGTGTGAATAATGATGTGGCCGGAGGATTGTCAATTCTATGTTGGAACAATCCTGTGACCTGCAAATATTGAAAGCCGAGTGTTCATTAATCCTGTGGCCGTGTGTTAGTCAATGCTGTGTGTGAATAATCTTGTGTCCTGTGAATGGTTGATACTGTGTGTAAATATTGCTGTGGCCTGAGACTCGTCAATACTGCGTGGAAATAATCCTGTGACGTGTAAATGGTCAAGACAGTGAGTTCATTAATCCTGTGTCCGTATGGTGGTCAATAGTGTGTGCGAATTATCCTGTGACCTGAGAATGGTCAATACTGTGTGGGAATAACATTTGGGCCGAAGGATAGTCAATACTGTGTGTGTTAAATATCCTGTTGCCCGAGAATTTTCAATACAGCGAGTGAATAATCTTGTGGCCTGAGAATGGTCCATACATTGTGTGAAAAATTATGTTGCCTGAGGACAGCCATACTGTGTGTGAATAATCCTGTGGCCTGAGGACGGTCAATACTGTGTGAGAATAATCCTGTGGTCTGAGGACGGTCAATACTGAGTGTGAACAATCCTGTGGCTTGAGGATGGTCAATACTGGGTGCGAATGTTTCTGTGACCTGTAAATCATCAAGACAGTGTGTTCATTAATTCTGTGGCCGTGTTCCAATCAATACTGTGTGTGAATAATGCTGTGGGCTGGGAATATTGAATATTGTGTGTGAATACCAGTGTGTCCTGAGGATGGTCAGTACTGTGTGTGGATAATCCAGTGGCCTGAGGATTTTCAATACCGTGTCTGAGTAATCCTGTGGCCTGTGAATTGTGAATACTGTGTGAGAGTAATCCTACGGCCTGTATACTGTCAATACTGTGTATAAATAATCCTGTGGTCTGAGGATGATCAATACAATGTGTGAATAATCCTGTGGCCTGAGGATTGTCAATATTGTGTGTGAACAATCCCGTGACTTGAGAATTGTCAATACTATGTGGGAAAAATCCTGTGACCTGCAAATTGAAGACCGAGTATTCATTAATCCTGTGGCCATGTGCTAGTCAATACTGTGTATATGAATAATCCTGTGAACTGAGAATGTTCAATACAGTGTGTGAATAATCTAGTGGCCTGAGGATTGTCAATACTGTGTGTGAATAATCCTGTCGCCTGAGGACGGTCCGTACTATGTGTGAATAATCCTGTGGATTTAGAATGGTCAATAATGTATGGGAATAATCCTGTTGGCCTGAGAGTGGTCACTACTGTGTGGGAATAATTTTGTGGCCTAAGGTTGGTCAATACAGTATGTGAACTATCCTGTGCACTGAATACTGTGTGTGAATAACCCTTGGACTAAGGATGATCATTACTGTGTGTGAACAATCCTGTGGCCTGAGGGTAGTGAGTGCTATCTGCGCATAATCCTGCGGCCTGAGGGTGGTCAAAACTGTGTGCGAATGAATCTGTGATCTGTAAATGATCAAGACAGTGTGTTCATTAATTCTGTGGCCTAAGGGGTGTCAGAGCTGCGTGTGAATAATCCTGTGGCCTGAGGATGATCAATACCATGTGTGGTTCATCCTGTTGTGTGAGGATGGTCAATACTGTGTGTGACAAATCCGGTGGCAGGAGGATGGTCAATACGGTGTGTGAATATTCCTGTTAACTGAGGATGGTCAATACTGTGTCAGAATAATTCTGTAGCATGAGAATGGTCAATGCAGCGTGTGATTAATCCTATGGCCTGATGATGGTTAAAACCATGTGAAAATAATCCTGCGGCCTGAGGATCATCAGTACTGTGTGCAAAAAATCCTGTGGCTTGAGGGTGGACAATACCGTGTAGGAATAATCCTGTTGCCTGAGGATGGTGAATACTGTGTGTGAACCATCGTGTGGCTTGAGGATGGTCAATACTGTGTGTGAATAATGCTTTGGACAGAGAATGGTCAATGCCACGTGTGCATAATCCTCTGGCCTATGTATCGTCAATACTGTGTGTGAATAACTCTTGGCCTGTGAATCATCAATACTCTGTGTGAATACTGCTCTGGAATGTGAATCGTCAATACTGTGTGAATAATCCTGTGCCCTGAGAATCCTCACTACTATGTGTGAACAATCGTGTGACATAAGGATCGTCAGGACAGTGTTTTCATTAATCCTGTTTCCGTACGATGGTCAATACTGTGTGTGAATAATCTTGTGACTTGAGGATGGTCAATCCAGTGTGTGAACAATCCTTTGGACAGTGAATGGTCAGTTCCAATTGTGATTACTCCTGTTGCCTGAGTTTAGTGAATGCTGTGTGTGAATAATCCTGCGGCCTGAGGTTGGTCAAAACTGGGTGTGAATAATCCTGCGGCCTGAGGTTGGTCAATACTGTGTGTGAATAATCATGTGGCTTGAGGATAGTCAATACAGTGTGTGATTAATCCTGTGGCCTGAGGATGGTCATTACTTTGCATGAATCGTTCTGTTGCGTGAGGATGGTCAATACAGTGTGTGAATAATCCTTTGGACAGTGAATGGTCAGTTCCATGTGTGATTAATCTTGTTGCCTGAGGTTGTTCAATATTGTGTGTGAATAATGCTGTGGGTTGTGAATGGTCAATACCATGTGTGAATGATCCTGTGGCCTGAGGATGGTCAATACTGTGTGTGAATAATCCTTTTGCTTGTGGATGGTCAATAACGTGTGTCAGTAATCCTTTGGCCTGTGAATCTTCAATACTGTGTGTGAACAACCCATGGCCTGAGGGTGATCAATTCTGTGTGTGAATAATCCTGTGGCCTGAGAATGTTTAATATCGTTTGTGCATAATCCTGTGGCCTGAGGTTGGTCAATACTCTGTGTGAATGATCCTGTTGCTTGACGATTGTCAATACAGTGTGTGAATAACCCATGGCCTGAGGGTGATCAATACTATGTGTGAATAACCCTTGGCCTGAGGGTGATCAGTACTGTGCTTGAATAATACTGTGGCCTGGGGATGGTCAATACCTTGTGTGAATAATCCTGAGACCTGTAAACTGATCAGGCAAAGGGTTCAAAGATTCTGTGGCTGTAGGCTGGTCAATACAGTGTGTGAGTAATCCTGAGGCCTGACAATGTAGAATACTGTGTGTGTATACTCCTGCAGCTTGAGGATGGAGAATAGTTGTGTGAATAATCCTGTGGACTTTGGATTGTCAATACTGTGTTTAAATAATCCTGGGAACTATGAATGCTCAATACTGTTTATGAATATTTCTGTGGCCTGAGGTTGGTCAATACAGTGTGTGAATAATCCTTTGGACAGTGAATGGTCAGTTCCATGTGTGATTAATCCTGTTGCCTGAGCTTGTTCAATACTGTGTGTGAATAATGCTGTGAATGGTCAACGCTGTGTGTGAATAATCCTGCAGCCTAAGGATGGTCAATATTGTGCATGAACTGCTCCTGTTGCCTGAGTTGATGAATACTCTGTGAACTGCTCCTGTTGCCTGAGGATGGTCAATACTGTGTGAGAATAATCTTTTTGCACAGTGAATGGTCAATACCATGTGTGATTAATCCTGTGGCCCGATGATTGTCAATACCATGTGAAAATAACCCTGTGGCTTGAGGATGATCAATACCATGTGTGAATAAGTGTGTTGCGTCAGGATGGTCAGTACTGTGTGAGAATAATCCTGTTGCCTGAGGATGGTCAATAATGTGTGTCATTATACCTGTGGCCTGTCAATCTTCAATACTGTGTGTGAATAACCCATAAGACCATAAGACATAGGAGTGGAAGTAAGGCCATTCGGCCCATCGAGTCCACTCCGCCATTCAATCATGGCTGATGCGCATTTCAGCTCCACTTACCAGCGTTCTCCCCGTAGCCCTTAATTCCTCTAGACAACAAGAATCTATCAATCTCGGCCTTGAAGACATTTAGTGTCCCGGCTTCCACTGCACTCTGCGGCAATGAATTCCACAGACTCGCCACTCTCTGGCTGAAGAAATGTCTCTGCATTTCTGTTCTGAAATGACCCCCTTTAATTCTAAGGCTGTGTCCACGGGTCCTAGTCTCCTCGTCTAACGGAAACAATTTCCTAGCATCCACCTTTTCCAAGCCATGTATTATTTTGTACGTCTCTATTAAGTCTCCCCTTAATCTTCTAAACTCCAATGAATACAATCCCAGTATCCTCAGCCGTTCCTCATATGCTAGACCTGTCATTCCAGGGATCATCCGTGTGAATCTCCGCTGGACACGTTCCAGTGCCAGTATGTCCTTCCTGAGGTGTGGGGACCAAAACTGGACACAGTACTCCAAATGGGGCCTAACCAGAGCTTTATAAAGTCTTAGTAGTACATCTCTGCTTTTATATTCCAACCCTCTTGAGATAAGTGACAACATTGCATTCGCTTTCTTAATCACGGACTCAACCTGCATGTTTACCTTTAGAGAATCCTCGACTAGCACTCCCAGATCCCTTTGCACTTTGGCTTTATTAATTTTCTCACCATTTAGAAAGTAGTCCATGCTTTTATTCTTTTTGCCAAAGTGCAAGACCTTGCACTTGCTCACGTTAAATTCCATCAGCCATTTCCTGGACCACTCTCCCAACCTGTCTAGATCCTTCTGTAGCCTCCCCACTTCCTCAGTACTACCTGCCTGTCCACCTAACTTCGTATCATCGGCAAACTTCGCTAGACTGCCCCCGATTCCCTCATCCAAATCATTAATATATAATGCGAAAAGCTGTGGCCCCAGCACCGAACCCTGCGGGACACCGCTCGTCACCGGCTGCCATTCTGAAAAAGAACCTTTTATCCCAACTCTCTGCCTTCTGTTAGACAGCCAATCCTCAATCCATCCCAGTAGCTCACCTCGAACACCATGGGCCCTCACCTTGCTCAGCAGCCTCCCATGTGCCACCTTCTCAAAGGCCTTTTGAAAGTCTAGATAGACCACATCCACTGGGTTTCCCTGGTCTAACCTACTTGTTACCTCTTCAAAGAATACCAACAGGTTTGTCAGGCATGACCTCCCTTTACTAAATCCATGTTGACTTGTTCTAATCAGACTCTGCTCTTCCAAGAATTTAGAAACCTCATCCTTAATGATGGATTCTAGAATTTTACCAACAACCGAGGTTAAGCTGATTGGCCTATAATTTTCCATCTTTTGCCTTGATCCTTTCTTAAACAAGGGGGTTACAACAGCCATCTTCCAATCATCCGGGACCTTTCCTGACTCCAGTGACTCTTGAAAGATCTCAACCAATGCCTCTGCTATTTCCTCAGCCACCTCTCTCAGAACTCTAGGGTATCCAATCGGGGCCAGGAGATTTATCAATTTTAAGACTTTTTAACTTTTCTAGCACTATCTCTTTCGTAATGGCAACCATACTCAACTCACCCCCGTGACACCCTTTAATTTTTGGGATATTACTCATGTCTTCCACTGTGAAAACTGACGCAAAGTACTTGTTAAGTTCTCCTGCTATTTCCGTATCTCCCATCACTAGGCTTCCTGCATCAGTTTGAAGTGGCCCAATGTCTACTTTTGCCTGTCGTTTGTTTCTTATGTACTGAAAGAAACTTTTACTATTATTTCTAATATTACTGGCTAGCCTACCTTCATATTTGATCCTCTCATTTCTTATTACACTCTTTGTTATCCTCTGTTTGCTTTTGTATCCTTCCCAATCTTCTGATTTCCCACTGTTCTTAGCCACTTTATAGGATCTCTCTTTTTCTTTAATACATTTCCTGACTTCCTTTGTCAGCCAAGGTTGTCTAATCCCTCCCCGGTTAATCTTTCTTTTCTTGGGAATGAACCTCTGTACAGTGTCCTCAATTATACGTACAAACTCCTGCCATTTTTGCTCTACTGTCTTCCCGGTTAGCCTCTGCTTCCAGTCTATTTTAGTCAGTTCCTCTCTCATGCCCTCATAATTACCTTTATTCAACTGTAACACCATTACATCCGATTTTGCCTTCTCCCTTTCAAACTCCAGACTGAACTCTACCATATTATGGTTGCTACTTCCTAAGGGTTCCCTTACTTTAAGATCTTTTATAGAGTCTGGTTCATTGCAAAGCACTAGGTCCAGAATAGCCTGCTCTCTTGTGGGCTCCATGACAAGCTGTTCCAAAAAGCCATCCTGTAAGCATTCCATGAATTCCCTTTCTTTAGATCCACTAGCAACATTATTTACCCAGTCCACCTGCATATTGAAGTCTCCCATGATCAATGTAACCTTGCCTTTCTGACATGCCTTCTCTATTTCCTGGTACATGTTGCGTCCCTGGTCCTGACCACTGTTAGGAGGTCTATACACAACTCCAATTATGTTTTTTTTGCCTTTGTGGTTCCTCAATTCCACCCACACAGACTCCACATCATCCGACGCTATGTCATTCAATACCATAGATTTAATTTTGTTCTTAACTAACAAGGCAACCCCACCCCCTCTGCCCACCTCTCTGTTTTTTCGATCAGTTGAAAAACCATGGAGGTTTAACTGCCAGTCCTGACCCCTCTGTAACCAAGTCTCTGTGATGCCTACCACATCATAATCATTCACTATTATCTGTGCCATTAGTTCATCGGCTTTGTTATGAATGCTACGAGCATTCAGGTAAAGTGCCTTAATGCTAACTTCCTTATCATTAGAGATGTTGGAAGTCATATGTCCTAAGTTATCCTTGCTTTTTTCTGCATTCTCAATCTGCCTCAATTTTAAATCCGCCTGGAAACATGCTACCCTGCTGCTTATCTTTCCATTTACCTCCATACTCCCTGTCGCTTTCACTTTCCCTTCCCCCCCCCAACTCAGAAGTTTAAAGTCCTACTGACCACCCTATTTATCCTCTTCGCTAGAACATTGGTACCTGATCGGTTCAGGTGGAGACCGTCCCAACAGTACAGATCCCCCCTGTTCCAAAACTGATGCCAATGCCCCATGAAGTGGAATCCCTCTTTCCCACACCAATCCCTTAGCCACGTGTTTACTTGCCTAATTTTCTTGTCCCTATGCCAATTGGCACGTGGCTCGGGCAGTAATCCGGAGATTATGACCCTTGAGGACCTGTGCTTCAATTTCCTGCCTAGTGCTTCGTAATGCCCAAACAGGTCCTCCACCCCAGTCTTGCCTATGTTGTTGGTACCAACGTGGACCACAACAACTGGATCCTCCCCCTCCCGCTCCAATATCCTTTCAAGCCGGTCAGAGATGTCTCGCACCCTGGCACCGGGCAGGCAACACACCATGCGAGACTCCCGATCCGGCTTGCAAAGGATACTATCTGTCCCCCTAATTATAGAATCCCCTATAACCACTACTTGTCTATTAGCTCCCCCCTCTTGAATGGCATTCTGCACCATGGTGCCTTGGTCAGTTGGCTCGTCCTGTCCAGAGCCCTTTTCCTCATCCGAACAGGGAGCAAGAATCTCGTACCTGTTGGACAAGGTCAAGGGCTGAGGCTCCTCCACTCCTGAACTCCGGTTCCCCCTAACTGCCTCACTTACAGTCACACTCTTTTGTGCCTGATCACTAGCTGAATGTGAATTACTTAATCTCCCAGGTGTGACTGCCTCCTGAAACAAAGCATCCAGGTAACTCTCCCCCTCCCGGATGTGCCGCAGCGTTTGAAGCTCAGATTCCAGATCATCAACTCTGATCCGGAGTTCTTCCAGCAACCAACACTTGCTGCAGATGTGGTCACTGCCGTTCACAATGGGATCAGCCAGCTCCCACATCATACAGCAACAGCACATCACCTGCCCAGCCATCTCTGCTTAGTTAGTTAATTACTTACTTTGTACAAGTATGAGTTAGAATACCTTCTGATACCTCTCTGCTATAGTTTTTTTTACCCTAAATAAGGACTTGATGTATACACACACAAAAAAATGAAGTAAATTTTTAACTAGTCCCTGGTAAAAAAATAAAAATCCTTACCTTAAAAGAAAAAGCAGAGTAGTTAAGAAGGTTAGAGGAGGAGGGTGGGTGGGAGATACTACAGGTGTAGAATCTCGGGTTTAGCCGCCTTCCGGACTTATATACTCACTTTTCCTTCCCGGCTGCCCCTCTGCTTGCCGTCACTTCCTCTGCTGCTCCTGCTCTTTCTTGGCCTGAGGATGAACAATTCTGTGTGTAAATAATCATGTGGCCTGAGAATGTTTGTTTAATACTGTTTGTGAATATTCCTGTGTCCTGAGGTTGTTCAATACAGTGTGTGAATAATCCTTTGGACAGTGAATTCTGAGTTCCATCTGTGAATAATCCTGTGGCCTGAGGATTATCAATACTGTGTATGAATAACCCTTGGCCTGAGTACGGTCAATACTGTGCGTGAATAATCCTGTGGCTTGATGATGGTCAATACCATGTGTGAATAATCCTTTGGACAGTGAATGGTCAGTTCCATGTGTGAATAAACCTGTGACCTGAGGTTAGTCAATACTGTGTGTGAACAATCCTGTGACTTGAAAATGGTCAATACTCTGTGTGAATAATCCACTGGCCTGAGAATCGTCAATTCTGTGTTTAAATAACCCATGGCTTGAGGGTTATCAATACCATGTGTGAATAATTCAGTGGCCTGAGGTTGGTCAGGACAGTGTGTTCATTCATCCTGTGGCTTGAGAATGGTCAATACAGTGTGTGAATAATCCTTTAGACAGTTAATGGTTCGTTCCATGTATGAATATTCCTGTAGCCTGTAAACTGTCAAGGCAGTTGGTTCAAAAATCCAGTAGCCGTAGGCTGGTCAATACTTTGTGAGAATAATCCTGTGGTTTGTGGATGGTCAATACTGTGTGTGAATAATCCTTTGGATAGTGAATGGTCATTACCATGTGCGAATAGTCCTTTGGCCTGCGAATCGTCAATACTGTGTGTGACTAAACCTGTGGCCTGAGAGTAGTCAATACTGTGTCTGAATAAGGCTGTGGTCTGTGAATGATCAAAACTGTGTGTTAATAATCTGTGGCCTGTGGATGGTCAATTCTGTTGTGAATAATCTTGTGGCCAGAGGCTGGTTAATACCGTGAATAATCCTGTGCCAGGAGGATATTCAATATTGTGTGTGAATAAACCTGTGGCCTGTGACGGTCAATGCTGTGTGTGAATTATCCTTAGACAGTGAATGGTCAATACCCTGTGTGAATAATCCTCTGGCCCGTGAATGGTCAATACTGTGTGTGAATAACCCTTGGCCTGAGGATGGTCAATACTGTGTGTGAACAATCCTGTGGCCTGAGAATGGTCAAAACTATGTGCGATTAATCCTGTTGACTGGGGTTGTTCAATGCTCTGTGTGAATAATCCTGTGGTCTATTAACGGTCTATGCTGTGTGTGAATGATGCTGTGGACTGTGAATGGTGAATACTGTGTGTGAATAATCCTGCGGCGTGAGGGTGGTCAATATTATTTGTGAACAATCCTGTGACCTGAGGATGGCCAAAACTCTCTGGGAATTGTCCTGTGGCCTGATGATGGTCAGTTCTGTGTGGGAATAATCCTTTGGCCTGGGGAAGGTCAATACTGTGTTTGAATAATCCTGTACATGGTGAATGCTGAATATTGTGTGTGAATAACCCTTGGATGGTCATTAATATGTGTGAACAATCCTGTGACCTGAAGGTAGTGAGTATTATCTATGAATAATCCTGCAGCCTGAGGGTGATCAATACACTGTGTGAACAATCCTGTGGCCTGAGAATGGTCAAACCTGTGTATGAATAAAGCTGAGACCTGTAAATGTTCAAGACAGTGTGTTCATTAATCCTGTGGCCTAATGGTGGTCAATACTGTGTTTTAAGTAATCCTGTGACCTGAGAATGTTTGTTTATTTTTTTTGAGTATCCCTGTGTACTGAGGATGGTCAACACTGTGTGCGAATAATCCTGTGGCCTGAGAATGGTCAATACTGTATGTAAATAATCCTGGGAACTATGAATGCTCAATACTGTGTGTGAATAATCCTGTGGCCTGATGATGGTCAATACTTTGTGAATAATTCTGTTATGTGAGGATGGTCAGTATATTGGGTGACTAATCCTGTGGCCTGATGATGGTCAGTACCTTGTGAAAATAATCCTGTGGCCTGAGGATCATCAATACTGTGTGTGAAAAATTCTGTGGCTTGAGGTAAATCAATACTGTATATGAATAATCCTGTGTCCTGATAATGATCAATACCGTGTGTGAATAATCCTGGTACCTGAGGATAGTCAATAATGTGTGTCACTAATCCTGTGGCCTGTGAATCGTCAATACTGTGTGTGAACAATCCTGTGGCCTGAGGATGGTCAATACAGTGTGTAAATAATCCTGTGGTCTGAGGATGGTCAATACTGTGTGTCACTAATCCTGTGGCCTGTGAATCGTCAACACAGTGTGTGAATAATCCTGTGCCTTTAAAGTGACAAGTCAGTGGGTTCAAAAATCCTGTGGCCGTAGACTGGTCAATACTGTGTGCGAATAATCCTGTGGCCTGTGAATGGTCAATACTGTGTGTGAATTATCCTTGGACAATGAATGGTCAATACTGTGTGAATAATCCTCTGGCCTGTGAATCATCAACACTGTGTGTGAATAACTCTTCGCCTGAAGATGGTCAAAACTATGTGATTAATCCTGTTGCCTGTGGTTGTTCAATACTGCGGGTGAAAAATCCTGTGGCCTGTGGATGGTCATTTCTGTTTGTTAATTATACTGTGGCCTGAGGATGGTCAATACTGTGTGTGAATAATCCTGTGCACTGTGACAGCTCAATACTCTGTATGAAGAAACCTGTCGCCTGAGAGTAGTCAATAAAGTGTGGGAATAATCCAGTGGCCTAAAGATAGTCAATACTGTGTGTGAATAAGGCTGTGGCCTGTGAATGGTTAATACTGTGTGTTAATAATCTGTGGCATGTGGATGGTCAATACTGTTGTGAATAATCTTGTGGCCGGAGGCTGGTTAATACAGTGTGTGAATAATCTTGAGGTCTGATGATGGTCAATACCGTGAATAATCCTGTGCCCTGAGGGTGTTCAATATTGTGTGTGAATAAACCTGTGGTCTGTGACGGTCAATGCTGTGTGTGAATTATCCTTAGACAGTAAATAGTCAATACCATGTGTGAATAATCCTCTGGCCTGTAAATCATCAACACTGTGTGTGAATAACCTTTGGCCTGAGGGTGGTCAAAACTGCGTGTGAACAATCCTGTGGCCTGTGAACCATTAATACTGTGGTCTAATAATAATAGTATGGCCTGTGGATGGACTATACAAAGTGTTGAATAATCCTGTGCAATGTGAATGCTCAATACTGTGTGTGAATAACCCTGTGTACTATGAATGCTCAATAATGTGTGTGAATAATACTGTGGCCTGTGCATGGGCAATACTGTGTGTGAATAATCCTGTTGCCTGAGGATAGTGAGTACTGTCTGTGAATAATCCTGTGACCTGTAAGTGGTCAAAACAGTGTGTTCATTAATCCTCTGGCCGGAGGATGATCAATACTGTGTGTGATTAATCCTGTGTCCTAAGAATGTTGAATATGTTTGTGAATATTCCTGTGGCCGGAAGTTGGTCAATACTGTGTGTGACTTATCCTCTGGCGTGTGAATCATTAGTACTGCGTGTGAATAACCCTTGGCCTGAGGATGATCAAAACTGTGTGTGAGTAATCCTGTGGCCTAAGAATGATCAATACGATGTGTGATTAATCCTATTGCCTGAGGTTGTTCAATCCTGTGTGAGAATAATCCTGTTACCTGTAAATGGTCAATGTTTGTGTGAACAATCCTGTGGGCTTTGAATGGTCAATACTGTGAGTGAATAATCCTGTGGACTGAGGATGGTCAACACGATGTACAATTAATCCTTTGGACTGTCAATGGTCAATACTGTGAGTGAATAATCCTATGGCCTGAGGATGGTCAATATTGTATGTGAATAATCGTCCGGACTGATGATGGTCAATGATGTGTATGAGTAATCCTGTAGCCTGTGAATCATCAATACTGTATGGGAATAAACCTTTGCCTGAGGATGGTCAATACTGAGTGTGAATAATTCTGTGCGCTGTGACCGCTCAATACTCTGCGTGAATAAACATGTGGCCTGAGTGGAGTCAACACTGTGTGGGAATAGTCCAGTGGCCTGAGGATAGTCAATTCTATGCGGGAATAAGGCTGTGGCCATTGAATGGTCACTACTGTGTGTTAATAATCTGTGGCCTGTGCATAGTCAATACTGTTTGTTAATAATACTGCATCCTGTGAATGGTCAATACTGTGTGTGAATAATCCTGTGGCCTGAGGGTAGTCAATACTGTGTTTGGGTAATCCTGTGACCTGTAAATGTTCAAGACAGTGTGTTCAAAAATCCTGTGACCATAGGCTGGTCAATACAGTGTGTGAGAAATCGTGTGACCTGAGGATGGTCAATACTGTGTGTGGATACTCCTGTGGCCTGAAAATGATCAATACTGTGTGAATAATCCTGTTGCTTGAGGATGTTCAATAATGTGTGTGACTAATCCGGTGGCCTGATGATGGTCAATGCTGTGTGTTGATAAACTTGTGGCCTGTGAATCGTCAGTACTGTGCATGAGTAATAATGTGGCCTGTGGATGGTCAATGCTGTGTGTTAATAACCTGTGGTCTCTGCATGGTCATTTCTGTTTGTTAATTATACTGTGGCCTGTGCATGGTCAATACAGAGTGTGAATAATCCTGTGCGCTGTGAATGCTCAAAACTGTTTGAATAATCCTGTGTCCTGAGGACGGTCAATACAGTGTGTGAATTATCCTCTGGCCTGTAATTCGTAAATACTTTATGTAAATGCTCCTGTGGGCTGAGGATGGTCAATACTGTGTGTGAGTAATCCTATGGCCTGAGGATGGTCAATAGTGTGTATGAAAAATCCTGTGGCCACTGATGTGGTGGTTTTGGATGAGCAGCTGGTTGATCCTCTCCCTCCAATGTCCCTCCCTATCTCTGCAAACCCCTCCAGCTGCAGCAGTCTGTACTGGCTTTGTAACACCATTCAGGCCCTGACCACTCTCTGTAACACTCTCACCACCTCCAGCACCTTCACCTCTCCCTGTTCCTGTCACGTCATTAAACCCTGACAATGATTCCCGTTCCACCTGCCCTCTTCCTGCTCGCAGACCCTTTGCAATCCCTTTAAAACTTACTCTTAAAGCACGCTCTCACTTCTGGATTTTAAGCACGTTTTGCTGATCTTGTTTGCCTCATAATCTAATATGATCCATTTTGTCCTGAGTGAGGGATAGGAGTGAGTTTCTTGTTGAGGTTTTGTCTGTTTCGATGGAATGTACTTTTTTTGAGTGAGTTACACTGTTCCTTCAAATGTTTTCCACTGTTCATTTACAGATACATGTTCCAGTCTGTTTAGCCTATTTACCTTGGTCACTTCTCCTGTCAAATGTACACAATTGGCTATTTTTGTTTTTCATTGTAACTTGTCCTTTCGGTGATTCACTTTAAAACTTTATATTTCTTTAAACTGCACTTTATCACAATTTCCCGGAGGATCTCTCCAGGTGACATTACTCATTCACTAAGTTTCATCACACAACCATCGATCTGACATAGTTATGTCCTTAGCTAGTTGCACAATGTATTATTCAAAGAAACGCTGAAAAAAAAATATCTGTACTTCCCTTCCACTATCACTGTTGCCAGTGTGATTTTCCCAGATTATGCGAATATTGAAGTTTCCCAAAATTATCACAATACCTTTGTTAAAAAATTCCAATTAATTCCTGTTTAATGCAGTGATGTGCAATGAAATGCTGTTCGGTGGCTAAAAGTGTTCTGCTGTTTCTGTCCTTAGCAAGTAGTAGCCAGAATTTATATTCAGACTGACTCTACTTCATGATCTGTGGCCAAATGCTTTCTCTGTAATGCCTTTGTTATCCATTATAGTTCTCGTTGCGCATTTTGCCTGAGTTTCCGCAAGGTTGTGAGCTATTGAATACTTATGTTCACCTTTTGTTTGCCCTGTAACCACGTCTCCCTGGTGTCTAAATTTCTTTTATCTCCTTGTCCATGCGAAAAAAAAGACATAATTTACTCTTTCCCAAAATGTTCTGTCACATACCTATTCGCTGATGTACAGGTTAAGTTAAACTCTGTCCCTTTCGGTTCCTTTCTGCTTGTCTTCAGCAAAATTCCCATGCTGTTCCGATGCGTCACCTTTTCTCTTTGGATTTGGAATGTTCTTTCACCTGAACCCTGTCCCTGCATCCTCTGTCAGTTTAAAGCCCTGTCCATAAACCTACCAACGTGATTGGCCAGGACACTGATCCCAGCACGGTTCCAGTGGATTATTTTTTTAAAAATCAGGTAATGGGATGTGGGTGTCTCTGGCTGACCAGCCTTTCTTGTCCAGCACTAGCGGCCATTGAGCTGAGTAGCTTGCTCAGCCATTTCAGAGAGGAATTGAGAGGCAAACACTTTGCTGTGGTTATGTAGTGCAGAGCTGAAAATGTGTTGCTGGAAAAACTCAGCAGGTCAGGCAGCATCCAAGGAACAGGAGAATCGACGTTTCGGGCATAAGCCCTTCTTCAGGAATGTAGTGCAGAACATGTTAGGATGGGCAGATGTCCATCCCTGAAGGACAAGTGTATGGGTTTTTTGTACATCAGCAATGGTCTCATACTTACATGTGGATTGTTAATTACTATTTTTAAAATTATTGATTTCAAATTCCACCATTTCTGATGGCGGGATTCAAACCTTTCTCGCCTGTACATTAGCTGAGGTTTTGGATACGTGCTATAGTAATACCACTCGGCCATCACTTCACCTGCTCAATGGTTGCCCATCCCTGAACCCTGACACCAGTGCATCATGAAGCTAAACCTGTTCTTCCGACACAATTGTTTGATCTTGATAACTTGCTGCACTCTGGTGATATCACTCAAGTCTCTCTCCATGTGGTATCCCTCACTGTGTGGGTCTAATTGCTGCCTCTGTCAGTGTCTCTCACTCAGAATCTCTAGATCCTGAGCCAACAGAATTCTCCACTCAGAGAGACGCAGCAGCACAGGCCAGGGATGGAAACTGAGATTTTCCAGATCCCTGTGGGACACAGTGCCACTTTCCATGTGTAACCCTCACAGCTTCAGTCTAATTTAACATTCTGTCTATCTCTCTGTCTCCTACATGTACTCAGGAAGGTCCTGACTCAATAGACTTCCCAACTGCTGGGTGTCTCGTCCACCACCTCATTGAAGATGGTTGGTCAGCCAGAGAGACCAAGAGCAGGGGGATCTGGAGCCTTCAATAAATCCTGGAGTGAGGTAAGATTACTCACAGTGCACAGAGCAGAGAGCAATGAGAGGGCTCCAAACATCAGCTAACAGGACATGACATAGATACAGTGCTGGATGGGGAGCACAATACAGACATACCCCAGGCTCAATCCCTACCCATAATGTAAGGTCTGTTGTACTAAGACTAACCACACCGCAACACTGAATCTATGTCATATCTTGGTGACCAATGTCTTCAATAATATTTAAAATCCTATAACAGTTGCGATCTTTGTAACCTCCTCCCTTCCTTATAGTCACTTCACTAATTTGAAACGTACTGCATTCCAGCCTACCATTCCTATCACTGTAAATTGCTTCCGTGTCTACAACATGTCTTATCTCAGTAGTCTCCTCCACTTTAACTGGATACAGAGTCATGTAGCACGGAAACAGAACCTTCACTCCAACTCATCAATGCTGACCATGATTCTTATACTAAACGTGTCGCATTTGCCTGCATTTGGCCCTTATCTCTTCAAACCTTCTCCTCTCCATGTATCTCCCCAAATGTCTTTTCCATGTTGTAATTGTCCACGTTTCTCCATGTGGCCCTGGCAGTCTGTTCCGTCTATGTACCATCCTCTGTGGATAATGTTGCCCGTCAGCTCCCTCTTTAAATCCTTGCTCTCTCACCTCCTGTTTATACCCTCTAGTTTTGGACTCACCTACCCTTGGCTTTTCACCTTACTGAGGCCCCGCATGGTTTTATAAATCTTTATAAGGTCAATCCGTAGCCTCCTCTGCCCAAGGCAAATATTTAGGACAATGTTACAAATGTCTCCAAATCATATCAAAGCTCTGGACAATGAAGGAAAGTGCGTCATACTGCTTTCCCCACCCTGTCCACCGGTGATGCCACTTCCATGGAACATTGTAACTGCAGCCCTTGGTCTCTCTCTGTTCGACAACACTGTCCAGGGCCAAACCATTAACTGTGTTCGTCCTCCCTGGTTTGTCACAACAAAACCCAACACCATACGTCAACTGCATCTTTCATTCCTTGGTCCACTGGCCCTGTTGTTCAAGAGCCCCTTTGATTACCATATTCACTGAACACGACGCGATTAATTTGATCATCTGCAAACTTACTAACAATGACTCCTATATTCTCAATCAAATTGTTTATGTAGATGATACATATCAGTGGACCCAGCCCGATCCTTAAAGCACACCGCTGGTCACAGGCCTCCAGTCTGAACAACAATCCCCTTCCACCACCCTCTGTCTCCAACTGTCAAGCCAATTTTGTATCCATTTGGCTAGCTCTCCCTGATCCCATGTGATCTAACCTTCTGAACCAGTATATCATGCTCAACCCTGTCAAAGGTCCTGCTGACTTTAGTGTCGACAATGTATGGTCACCACTTCAACAAAAGCAATCAAGTTAGTGAGACCTGACTTTGTACACACAAAGCTGTGCTGACTAGCTTTCATCAATCCTGGCCTTTCCAAATGCATGTAACTCCTGCCTGGCAGAATCACTTCCACAACCTACCCATCACTGACCTCTGGCTAATTGGTCTTTAGTTCCCTAGCTTTCCATCACAGTGTTTCTCAAATAATTGACCAAAACTATATCCTTGTCAGAGTTGTGCAGCATGGAAACTGACCCTTCAGTTGGTACCAAACATAATCTCAAACTAAACCCATCTCAGCTGCCTGTTGCTGGCCCATATCCCTCCAAACATTTCCTATTCCCATACTTAACCAAATGTCTGAAAAACGTTGTTATTGTACCCACGTCCACCCCTTCCTCAAGAAGTTCATTCCACACTCAAACCGCCCTCTGTAACAATTTGACCCTCGTGTCGTTCTTTTGAAGATCTCTCTCCTCTAACTTTAAAAATGTGGACCCTTCTCTTGAGACTCCCCCATCCTGGGGAAAATGCAGCTACCGTTAACTCTATCTAAATCTCTCATTATCTTATAAACTTCTATAAGGTCACCTCTCAATCTCGAGGCTCCTGCCATTTTTCAGAACTCAAGCCTTCCATACCCAGCAACATCCTGGTAAATCTCTCCGGAACCTCTTGCAGCTGAATAATATCCTCCCTATAACTGGGTGACCAGAACTGGACAGAGTGTTGCAGAAGAGGCCTCACTAATATTGGTACAATCACAACATGACGTCCCAAATCCTACACTCAATGGACTGAGCAATAGTGTGTGTGTTCTCCCTCGCTGTGTGTGTACATCCCCCCCTTGCTGTGTGTGTGTGTGTGTGTGTGTGTGTGTTTGTGTGTGTCCCTCCCTCGCTGTGTGTGTCTCCCTCGCTGTGTATGTGTGAGTTCCCCCCTTGCTCTGTGTATGTGTGTGTGTGTCCCTCTTGGTGTGCATGTGTGCTTGGCCCTCCCTCGTTGTGTGTGCATGTGTCTCCCCCCTCGCTGCGTGCGCGTGTCCCTCTCTTGCTCTCTGTGTGTGTGTTTGTGTGCTTGAGCATGAGCGTGTCCATCCCTCGCTGTGTGTGCGTGTTCCCTCTTGCTGTGAGTATGTGTGACCCTTTTACAGTTTATGTGAGTGTCCTTCCCTTGCTCTGTGTGTGTGTGTGTGTGTGTATGCGTGTCACTCCCACACTGTGTGTGTGCGTGTCCCTCTCTTGCTTTGTGCCTGTGTATGTGTGCGCCTCTTGCTGTGTGCGCGAGTGTCACTCCCTCGCTCTGTGTGCGTGTGTGTCCCTCCCTTGCTTTTTGTGCGTATCCCCACCATTGTATGTCCGCATCGCCCCTCACTGTGTGAGTGCCTGTCCCCCCTGGCTGTGTGTGCGTGTGTCCCTCCCTCGCCATGTCTGTGCGTGTCCCCTCTCCCTGTGTGTGCGTGCCCCCTCTCAATTTCTGTGCACATGCCCTCCCCCCGCCGTGTGTCTGCTTGTCCATCCTTCCCTGTGTGTGTGCGTGTCCCTCCCTTGCTGTTTATGTGCGTGTCCCTCTCTCGCTCTGTGTGTTTGTGTACATCCCTCCCTCGCTGTGTGTGTCCATGTCCTTCCCTCGCTCTCTGTGTGTGTGTGTTTGTGTGTGTGTGTGTGTGTGTGTGTGTGTGTGCGCGTCCCTCCCTGGCTGTGTGTGCATGTCCCTCCCTGGCTGTGTATGTGTGCGTGTCCCACTCTCACTGTGTGTGTGTCTGTGTTTGTGTGCTTGCGCATGCGTGTGTGTCCCTCCCTCACTCTGTGTGTGTGTGTGTGTGTGTGTGTGTGTATATGTATGCGTTTCAATTCCTCACTGTGCCTGTGTGTCCCTCCCACGCTGTGTGTATGTGTGCGTGTCCCTCCCTCACTTTGTGTGTGTGTGTGTCCCTCTTGCTGTGTATGCGTCTCACTCCCTCGCTCTGTGTGTGTGTGTGTGTGTGTGTGTGTGTGTGTGCTTGTGTGTGTCCCTCCCTTGCTTTGTGTGCATGTCCCTCCCTGGATGTGTGTGCGCCTGTCACTCCCTTGCTGTCTGTTTGTGTCCGTCCCTTGTGTGTGTGTGTCCCTCCATTGCTCTTTGTGGATATTCCCCTCACTGTGTGTGCGCATCTCCCCTCGGTGTGTGAGTGCATGTCCCCCCCTTGCTGTGAGTGCATGTTTCCCTCCCTCACTGTGCCTGTGCATGTCCTCTCTCGCTGTATGCGCATGTGTACCTCTCAATTTCTGTGCACATGTCCTCCCCCTCGCCGTGTGTCTGCTTGTCCCTCCTTCCCTGTGTGTGTGCGTGCGTATCCCTCCCTCGCTGCGTGTCTCAGCATATCCCTCCCTCGCTGTGTGTGTGTCCCTTCCCCCCCATTTGTGTGTATGTGTCACATCCTCACAGTCTGTGTTTGTGTGTCCCCCTTCACTGCGTGTCCCTCACTCGCTGTTTGTGTGTGTGTGTCACTCCATCGCGTTGTGTGTGTGTGTCTCTCTCATTGTGTGTGTGTGCATGTCCCTCCCTCGCTCTGTGTGTGTGTGTGTGTAAGTCTGTCTCCCACATTGTGTGTGTGCGTGTCCCTCCCTCGCTCTGTGTGTGTGTGTGTGTGTGTGTGCCCCTGAAGATGTGCACGTGTGTGTGTGTCTCACCCTCGCTGTGTGTGCGTGCGTGTCCCTCCCTCGCTGTGTGTGTGTGCGTGTGTCTCCCCCTCGCTGTGTTTGCGAGTGTTCCTCTCTTGCTCTGTGTGTGCATGTTTGTGTGCGCGTGTCTCTCCCTCGCTGTGTGTGTGTCCCTCTCTCGTTGCGTGTGTCTGTGTTTGTGTGCTTGCGCATGTCCCTCCCTCGCTGTGTGTGTTTGTGGATGACCCTCCATCGCTGTGTGTGTGCATGTCCTTCTCTTGCTGTGTGTGTGTGTCCCTCACTTGCTCTGTGTGTGTGCATGTCCTTCCCTCCCTCCAGTGTGTGTGTGTGACTCTCTCACTGTGTGTGTGTGTGTGTGTGTGTGTGTGTGTGTGTGTGTGTGTCCCTCCCTTGCTCTTGTATATATCCCCCTTGCTGTGTGAGTGCATGTCCCCCCTTGCTGTGTGTGTTTGTGTATGACCCTCCATCGCTGTGTGTGTGCGTGTCCCCCACTTGCTGTCAGTATGTGTGTCCCTCTTGCAGTGTATGTGTGTGTCCCTCCCTCACTGTGTGTGTGTGTCCCTCCCTCGCTGTGTGTATGTGTGTGTGTGTGTACCTCTTGCTCTGTGTGCGCGTGTCACTCCCTCGCTCTTTGTGTGTGTGTCCCTTGTGTGTGTGTGTGTCCCTCCATTGCTCTTTGTGTATATCCCCTCACTGTGTGTGCGCTTCTCCCCTCGCTGTGAGTGCATGTCCCCCCTCGCTATGTGCACGTGTCCCTCCCTTGCCTGTGTGTGTCCATGTCCCCTCTCAATTTCTGTGCACATCCCCTCCCCCTCGCCGTGTGTGTGCTTGTCCCTCCTTCCCTGTGTGTGTGTGTGTCCTACCCTTGCTGTGTATGAAGGTGTCCCTCCCTCGCTGTGTGTGCGTGTATGTCCTTCCCTTGCTGTGTTTGTGTGCCCCTTCCACGCTGTGTGTGCATGTCCTTCCCTCCCTCACTCTGTGTGTGTGTGTGTGTGTGTGTGTGTGTGTGTGTGTGTGTGTGTGTGTGTGTGTGTGTGTGTGTGTGTGTGTGTGTGTGTGTGTGTGTGTGTGTGTGTGCACGCGCGCTCCTCCCTCGGTGTGTGCGCGTGTCCCTCCCTCGCTCGCTGCGTGTGTGTATGTGTCCCTCCCTTGCTGTGTGTGTCCCCCTTCCTCGCTGTGTGTGTGCGTGTCCCTCCCTCGCTGTGTGTGTGCGCGTGTCCCCCTTCCTCGCTGTGTGTGCGCGTGTCCCTCCCTCGCTGTGTGTGCGCGTGTCCCTCCCTCGCTGTGCGTGTGCGTGTCCCTCCCTCGCTGTGTATGTGTGTGTGTGCGGATGCATGTCTCCCCCGCCTTCGCTGTGTGTGTCAGTGTCCCTCCCTCCCTGTGTGTGTGTGTCCCTCTCTCGCTGTGTGCGTGTCCCACCCTTGATGCGTGTGTGTTTGACCCTCCCTCGCTGTGTGTGTGTGTCCCTCCCTCGCTGTATGAATGTGTGTCCCTCTCTCGCTGTGTGCGTGTCCCACCCTTGATGCGTGTGTGTTTGACCCTCACTCGCTGTGTGTGTGTCGCTTCCTCGCTGTGTGTGTCCCTCCCTCGCTGTGTGTCCTTGTGTATCCCCCTCACTGTGTGTGTGTGCATGTCCTTCCCTCGCTGTGTGTCTGTGGGTATCTCCTTCACTGTGTGTATTTGCATGTCGCTCCTTGCTCGTTGTGTGTGTGTGTGTGTGTGTGTGTGTGTGTGTGTGTCCAAAATTTGCACCATCAGTGAACTGGCCATCATAAATTGACTGTGGTATTCAGGAATGTGTGGTTTAAGCAAGTTCACCACGAGAAATGCAGGGTTTAATGTATAGGTAGAGGGGTGGGTCTGGGTAGGATGCCCTTCAGAGTTTTGGAATGGACTGGTTGGGCCGAATGGCCTGGTTGCACACGATGACGATTCTATTCAGGTTATTGTCCAGCCTTGTCAATCATCCCCGTCTCTTACACCTTGCCTTACCCCCAATATTCTCCTTAATACTGTAATCTCCCCCAGACTCTAAAACACTCCTTGCCTATGTAACCTTCTCCAGTCCTTACAAAGATCGATATGTCTGTCACCTCTTCCTGCTTTTCGAACCCTCCCTATAACTATTACCATTTGGTACAGCACTCCCAATCATTGTTCCCTCTTGAAACTCCCATAAACATTTGTATCTCTGAAAACTCATCTGGACTGTCTCAACCTCCCTTTGACAGTTACGTGCTGAGACCCGCTCTATTTCAGTGAAGTAATTAAGTCTTGGCAACACTCACTGTTATAATCTCCCTCCAGCCTTACAGCACCGAGGATCTGTAGAAGCTCTTTTCAACCCGACAGCCATCTCTGTGTCTGTAATCTCCTCCACTCCCCATAATACATTCTCTCTGAACTCCTCTGTAGTCCACTAAACACTCCCTAACACTGTCTGTATCAGTGTAACCTTCTCCAAAAACACAACGTTCCCTATCTGTGTAAATCCCTACACCGGTCCCTATCCCTCTCAGCTCCGTCTAACAATACAACCCTCCATGTCTGTGTATTCTCCTTCAGTCCCGACTCACCTCCCTATCTGTGTAACCTTCTCCATGCATTTTTGCTTCAGTCTCTTCAACTGTCCCTGTCAGTGTAACCTCTTCCAGATGTGAAAACTCTTCTCTTTTTGACTTACTCAGACCACACAACCGTCACTATCTATAACCTACTCCTGTCTGAGAAACCTACCTCTGCAAATTGCTCCAACTCTTCACAAGCTCCTGCAGCTCTTACATCCCTCCCTTTCGACCAAATCTCTTCCATTCCCTAAACACCAACAGTCTGTGGAGACCCGACCACCATCCCTATCAATGTAATCCTCTCAGGTCTCTGCAGTATTCCTGATCTGTCGAACTCACTCCATGCCTGTGCCTCTCCCAATCCAGTCCCTACAAAACCCACGATCTATTTAACACCCTCCTGTCACTATCACCCTCATGTCAATGTAAGCTCCTCCTGTGTCTCCACCATCTACCCATCTCCATAATCTTGTCCAGCTCTTACACCACTATCTGTTTAAACGTCACCCTCCTCTACAACTTCCTCCTGTTTGTGCTATGCTCCCTTATCTGTGAAACTGTTTCTGACCAAAATTGTTATCCCAGTCTCTGAAAAGAAATCCAGATTCCACAGCCTCCATAACCCCCAGACCCTAAGCCTTCCTATGTCTATAAACATCTCCAGTCACGACTACCCTGCATATCTCTGTTTGTTCTTCCAGTCAATACAAATATCTTTATCTCTGTAATCTGCTCAGCTCCCTAAAACAGTCCCTATCTGTGATCTAGCCCTGGCCTACAAACATCCTTATCCCTGTAAAATTCTCTATCCCTCCCAACATTCCCATCTCCATGAACCCCTGTCAGCCCTACAGCTCTCCACATTTCTGTAACCTCCTGTGGATCTATGGTCCTCCCTCCCTGTGAAACCACCTCCAGTCCCCACATCCCTCCCAATCTGGGTCCTCTGCTCCAGATCAAACCATTGCTGTCTCTGTAAATACCTCCCGTCCTGACAACTCTTCCCATTTGTGTAACCTCGTTCAGACCCCATACGCTCCAGCTTCCTGAATCCTCTTCCTGCATTGCAACCAAAACCACAAATTTTTGTAAAATCCTCCAGTGCTTACACCCTCCCTGACTCAGTAACCTTTTGCAGCCCTAACAAAACACCTAAACTGTGAAATCTCTCATTTCCCAACAATCCTCCCTCCCTCCCTCTTCAAATGCCTTCATCACCATGAAACCTCACAATTACTGAAGCCTCCTTTTGGCATTGCAACCCTCCTAATGTCTGCAAAATCCTCGTGTCCTGATATCCCTCCCTATCTCTGTAACCCCCACCACCCTCCAGTGTCATTCTGGGGAACATGGCAGAGGAGAGAAGATTTGTAGCATCTGGACCATGTTATGGAGGTAGAATTCTGGGAATTACAGATTTAGTCTTATGTCTGTGAAGTGCAGATTATTGGCGAGGACGCTAAAGACAGGATTTACAACTACTTGGAAAACCATAGTTAAATTAGCCACAGTCAGTATGGGTTTGTGACGGGTCAGGTCATGCCTCACAAACCTTATTGAATTCTTTGAGGATATGGCAGAATATGTTGATGGCTCATTCAGAAAAGAAGGAAAATTGGGATACAGGGAAATCTGTCTGTCTGGATACAGGATTGGATGGCCTAGAGAAGACAGAGGGTGGCAGCAGATGGACAGTATTGAGCCTGGAGCTCAGTGACCAGTGGGGTTCTGTAACAATCAGCTCTGGGACTCTGCTCTTTGTGGATTTTGTAAATGACTTGGATGTGGATGTTGGAGAGTGGGTTAGTAAGTTTGCCAATCACATGAAGGTTGGTGGAGTGGTGGGTAATGTGGAGGGCTATTGTAGGTTGCAATGGGACATTGACAGGACACAGAGCTGGGCTGGAAGTGGCAGATGGAGTCCAATCTGGAAAAGTGTGAAGTGATTCATTCTGGAAGGTTGAATTTGAATACTGAATACAGGGTGAAAGGCAGAATACTTGGCAGTGTGGAGGAACAGAGATCATGGGGTCCGTGTCCATAGATCCCTCAAAATTGCCACGCACGTTGGTAGGGTTGTTAAAAAGGCATATGTTGTGTTGGCTCCCCTTCGAAGGGAATTGACTGTAAGAGCCGTGAGGTTTTACTGCATCTTTATAGCGTCCTGGTGAGACCACACTTGGAATATTGTGTTCAGTTCTGGTCCCCTGTTTACAGGAAGGATGTGCAAGTTTTAGAGAGTGTACACAGGAGATTTACCAAGATGCTGCCTGTAATGGAGGGCAGTTCTTACGGAGAAAGTTTGAGGGTCTATGGCTTTTATCATTGGAGAAGGAGGCGGGACGACTTTGTGGAGGTGAACAAGATGATAAGAGGCACAGTGTGAGTGATTAGTCAGAGACCTTTCCTCCTATGGCATAAATGGCTATTACAAGGGAGTGTAATTTTAAGGTGAATGGAGGATGGATAAGAGGATAGAGAATGGTTGGTGGTTGGAATGCACTGCCAATGGTGGTAGTAAAATTAGACACATCTGGGACATTTCATAGACTCTTGGACAGACACATGGATAATAGTAAAATGAAGGGTATGTAGTTTATTTTGATCTTACAGTTGGATAAAAGGTTGGCATGAAATCATGGCCGAAGGGTCTTGGGCTGAACTATTCTGTGTTCTATGTTCTGTCTGGTAAACTGGGTAATAAGCTCAGATCAGTGTAAAAGGATATGGCATTCAGGAGGAGCTAGTGAACTGGATACAAAATTAGCTTGATGGTGGGAGACAGAGGGTGATGGGAGACATGTTGTTTTTCTGACTGGAGGCATGGGGCCAGCGGTGGAGTGGGTCCCCTGGTGTTTGTCTTTTGGATAAATGGTTTGGATGGAAATATTGGTTTCCTGGTAAGTAATTGTTTTGGGTGTCACTGAAATTGGTGGTATAGTGAACAGTGAACAAGGTTATCTATGATACAACAGGATGAACAGTACTGCTGGGATAGTGGGCTGAAGAATAGCAGATGGAGTTTAATTAGATAAAGGTGAGGTGCTCCATTTTGGTGAAACAAACCAGGGTGGGACTTGTACAGTTAATGTTCGGGCCCTGGGTAGTGTTGTCAGTCAGAGAGACCCAGGGATGCAGGTACGCAGTCTTTAAATGTGGTGTCCCAGGTAGACAGGCTGGTGAAGCAGGCGTTTGGGATGGTTACCTTCATTGGGGAGAGCATTAAGAGGAAGAGTTGGGATGTCATGTTGTGGCTGTAAAAGACATTGATGGGGCCACCATTAAAACATTGTTGATCAGGAGGAAGAACTCCTCTAGTTAACTAACCTCCTTTAGGGAAGGACATCAAATATTCTAACCTGGTCTGGCCGACATGTGACTCCAGACCCACAGCAAAATGGCTGACTCTGAGCTACCCTCTCAGTAATTTGCAGAGGGGTCAAAGAATGTTAGTCCAGGCAGTGACACCCATATCCCATGAATGAATATATAAAAATACCGATGTCCCTCCCTGCCTCTGCAAACCCCTCCAGCTGCAGCAATCCGTACTGGCTTTGTAACACCGTTCAGACCCTGACCACTCTCTGTAATACTCTCACCACCTCCAGCACCTTCACCTCTCCCTGTTCCTATCGTGTCAATGAACCCTGACCGTGGTTCCCCTTCCCACTGCCCTCTTCCTGCGAGCAGACTCATTGCAATCCATTAACATTTACTCCTAAAACACTATCTCACTTCAGGATTTTAAGTACTTTTTGGTGATATTCTCATAATCTAGTATGATTCCTTTTGTCCCAAGTGAGCGATCAGTGGGAATTTCTTGCTGAGGTTTTTACTGTTTCAATCGAATGTCCTTTTGTTGAATATTTTGCATTGTCCCTTCAAATGTTTTCCACTGTTCATTGACAGGCACATATTTCAGTCTGTTTAGCCTGTTTACCTTGGTCAGTTCTCCTCTCAAACTCATGTCATTGGCTATTTTTGTTTCTAAAGTAGCTTGTCCTTTCTGTGATTCACTTTAAAACTTTATATTTCTTTAAACTGCACTTTATCACAATTTCCCGAAGGATCTCTCCAGGTGACATTACTCATTCACTAAGTTTCATTACACGGTTGCTCTGCGATAGTTATGTCCCTTAACAGTTGCACAATGTGTTTTTCAAAGAAACACTGAAAAAAAAATTAACCGAACTCCTCTTCCAATATCAATGCTGTCCGTGTGATTGTCCCAGATTATACAAATATTGACGTTTTCCAAAATTATCACAATGCCTTTGTTAAAAAATTCCAATGAGTTCCTGTTGAATGCAGTGATGAGCAATGAAATGTTGTTTGGTGGCTAAAACTGTTCTGCTGCTTGTGTCCTTGGCAAGTAGTTGCCAGAATTTACATTCAGACTGACTCTACTTCATGATCTGAGGTCAAATGCTTTCTCTGTAATGCCTTTGTTATCCATTATTGTTAGCGTTGCCCATTTTGCCTGAGTTTGCACAAGCTTACGAACCACTGAATATTGTTGTTCACCCTGTATCTATGTCTCCCTGGTGTCTAAATCTCTTTTATCTCTGTGTCACAAATCCATCGACCTTATTGCAGCAACGTTGTCCATTCAAAAAAAAACATAATATACTCTCTTCCACAATTTTCTGTCACAAATCTATTTGCTGATGTACAATTTTAGTTAAACTCTGTCCCATCCTGTTCCTTTCTGCTTGTCTTCAGCCACATTCCCATGCTGTTCCATTGCTTCACCTTTTCCCTTTGGATTTGGAAAGCTCCTTTCACCTGCATCTTCTCTCAGTTTAATGCCCTGTCCATAAACCTACTGACATGATTGGCCAGGACACTGGTCCCAGCACGGTTCCAGGGGGACCATCCTAATAGATATTTTTAAAAATCAGGTATGGGATGTGAGAGTCTCTGGCTGACCAGCCTTTCTTGCCCAGTCCCAGAAGCCCTTGAACTGAGTAACTTGCTCGGCCATTTCAGAGGGTAATTGAGAGGCAAACCCTTTGCTGTGGGGATGTCGTGCAGACCACGTGAGGATGGGCAGATGTCCTTCTCGAAAGGACAAGTGTTTGGATTTGTTGTACATCAGTAATGGTCTCATACTTATTTGTGGATTGTTAATTATTATTTTTAAAATTATTGATTTCAAATGTCTCCTTTTCAGATGGTGGGTTTCAATCCTGCCTCCCCTGACCATTAGCTGAGGTTTTGGATACATTCTCTCGCAATAATACCACTAGGCCATTACTTCACCTCCTCACTGGATGCTCATCCCTGAGCACTGATACCAGGGCATCATGAAGCTAAACCCATTCTTCCGACACAATTGTGTGATCCTGACATCTTCCAGCAAACTGGGACTATTACTTAATATCGCTCCATTTTCCAGATCTCTGTGGAACTCAGTGCCATTCTCCATGTGTAACCCTCACTGCATCTGTTTAATTTCCCATTCTGTCTATTTCTCTGTCTCCTGTAGGTACTCAGGAAAGTCCTGACTCAATAGCCTTCCCAGCTGCTGGGTGGATCGTCCATCACCTCATTGAAAGCAGTTGGTCTGACAGAGAGAGACAAAGGGAAAGGAGATCTGGAGCCTTCAATAATTCCTGTAGTGAAGTAAGGTCTCCCACAGTGCACAGAGCAAAGAACACTGAGAGGGCTCCAAACATCTGTGAACACAACATGACATAGATACAGTGCTGGAGGGGAGCACAGTACACACACACACCCCAGGCTCAATCACCACCCCAATGTAAGTTCTGTTATATTAAAACTCACTACTCTGCAACAGTGTATCTGTGGCATGTCTTGTGGTCCAGTGTCTTCAATAATTTTTAATTCCTATAACAGATCCTATCGCTGTAACCTCTCCCCTTCCCGATAGTCCCTCCACATATTTGAATTGTGCTGCATTCCAGACTACCATCCCTATCCCTGTAACCTGCTTCAGTGTCTACAACATGCCTTATCTTGGTAGTCTCCTCCTCCAATAAGGTAAAAACAAGGACTGCAGATGCTGGAAACCAGAGTCTAGATTAGAGTGGTGCTGGAAAAGCACGGCAGGTCAGGCAGCATCCGAGGAGCAGGAAAATCGATGTTTTGGGCAAAAGCCCTTCATCAGGAACAGAGGCCGGGAGCCTGCAGAGTGGGGAGATAAATGAGAGGGGGTGGGGATGGGGAGAAAGTAGCATAGAGTATAATAGGTGAATGGGGTGGGGAAGAAGGTGATAGGTCAGAGTGGAGGATGGGGGAAGGTAGCAAAGTGTACAATGGGTGAATGGGGGTGGGGACGGGGGTGATAGGTCAGAGAGGAGGGTGGAGTGGATAGGTGGGAAGGGAGATAGGCCATTAGGACAGGTCATGGGGGCGGTGCTGAGCTGGAAGGCTGGAGGTGGGGTGAGATGGGGGAAGGGGAAATGAGGAAACTGGTGAAGTCCACATTGATGCCCTGGGGTTGAAGTGTTCCGAGGCGGAAGGTGAGGCTTTCTTCCTCCAGGCGTCGGGTGGTGAGGAAGTGGCGGTGGAAGAAGCCCAGGACCTGCATGTCCTCGGCAGAGTGGGAGTGGGAGTTGAAATGTTGGGTCACAGGGCGGTGGGGTTGATTGGTGCGGGTGTACCAGAGATTTTCCCTGAAGTGCTCTGCCAGGAGGTGTCCAGTCTCCCCAATGTAGAGGAGACTGCATCGGGAGCAACGGATACAATAAATGATATTGGTGGATGTGCAGGTAAAACTTTGGATGGTGGTGAGGGGAGAGGTGTGGGTGCAGGTTTTGCAATTCCTGTAGTGGCAGGAGAAGGTGCCAGGAAGGGATGGTGGGTTTTTGGGGGGCGTGGAACTGACCAGGTGGTCATGGAGGGAATGGTCTTTGTGGAAAGTGGAGAGGGGTGGGGAGGGAAATATATCCCTGATGGTGGGGTCCGTTTGGAGGTGGCAGAAATGGTGGCGAATGATTTGGTTTATGCGAAGGTTGGTAGGGTGGAAGGTGAGCACCAGGGGCGTTCTGTCCTTGTTACAGTTGGAGGGGTGGAGTCTGAGGGCAGAGGTGCGGGATGTGGACGAGATGCATTGGAGGGCATCTTTAACCACGTGGGAAGGGAAATTCCGATCTCTAAAAAAGGAGGCTATCTGGTGTGTTCTGTGGCAGAACTGGCCCACCTGGGAGCAGGTACGGCGGAATTGGGAATAGGGGTTGGGAATTTTGCAGGCAGTAGGGTGGGAAGATATGTAATCTCGGTAGCTGTGGGAGTCGGTAGGTTTGTAAAAAATGTCAGTGTCAAGTTGGTTGTCATTAATGGGGATGGAGAGGTCCAGGAAGGGGAGGGAGGTATCAGAGATGGTCCAGGTAAATTTAAGGTCTGGGTGGAATGTGTTTGTGAAGTTGATGAATTGCTCAATCTCCTCGCGGGAGCACGAGGTGGCGCCAATGCAGTCATCAATATTGCGGAGGAAGATGTGGTGAGTGGTGCCGGTGTAATTACAGAAGATGAACTGTTCTACGTAGCCAACAAAGAGACAGGCATAGCTGGGGCCCATACGGGTACCCATGGCTACCCCTTTGGTCTGGAGGAAGTGGGAGAATTTGAAGGAAAAATTGTCAAGGGTGAGGACAAATTCAGCCAAACGATTGAAAGTATCGGTGGAAGGGTACTGTTGTGGATGTCGGGAGATGAAATAACGGAGGGCTTGGAGGTCCTGGTCATGGTGGATGGAGGTGTCGAGGGATTGGATATCCATTGTGAAGATGAGGCTTTGGGGGCCAGGGAAACAGAAGTCTTGGAGGAGTGGAGGGTGTGAGTGGTGTCTCAAAAGAATGTGGGTAGTTCCTGGATTGGGGGACAGGACAATGTGGAGGTCAGCAGACATGAGTTCGGTGGGGTAGGAGCATGCTGAGACAATGGGTCGGCCAGGGTGGTCAGGCTTGTGGATCTTGGGAAGGAGGTAGAACCGGGCAGTGGGGGATCCCGGACAATGAGGTTGGAAGCTGTGGTTGGGAGATCTCCTCCTGAGGTGATGAGGTTCTGTCTGCTCTGGGAGATGACGGTTTGGTGATGGGAGGTGGGTCATGGTAGAGGGGGTGGTAGGAGGAGGTGTCTTTGAGTTGGCATCTTGGCTTCAGCGGTGTAGAGGTCAGTGCACCAGACTACCACTGCACCCCCTTTATCTGCTGGTTTGATGGTGAGGTCGGTATTGGAGCAGAGGGAGTGGAGGGCTGCACGTTGTGAGGGTCAGAGGTTGGAGTGGGGGAGGGGGTAGATAGGGTGAGGCGGTTAATGTCTTGGTGGAAGTTGGAAATGAAGAAATCGAAGGCAGGTAATAGGCCAGCGCGGGGTGTCCAGGTGGATGGAGTGTATTGGAGGCCGGCAAAGGGGTCCTCATGAAATAGGCGGGAGTCTTCATTGTAAAAGTAAGCTCTGAGGTGGAGGTGGTGGAAGAAGTGTTCGATGTCACGGCGTGTATTAAATTCATTGATGTGTGGACAGAGGGGGATAAAGGTGAGGCCTTTGCTGAGGACTGATCATTTGTCCTCAGTGAGGGGGAGGTCAGGGGGAATGGTGAAAACTCGGCAGGACTGGGAGCTGGGACCAAGCGTAGGTGTGGAGCTGGGGGAGGCGACGGAGCCTGTAACTGGAGTGGGTGTGGTGTTAGGGGGAATGGGGATGGAGTCATGAGCAGGGGTGGTGTTCCCCTCAGGGTTCTGGGGGCAGGGATGGTGATGTGGGACCTGGGGGTGGTGTAAGCAGAATGCAGGTGAGTGGCGTTGGTGGGAGCGGAAGTGGTGGCAAACACAGTAGTGGGGGGGCGAGGAAGTCAGTGACTGTGTGACATCAGTGATGATGTGAGGGGTGGAAGTGATGACACTTTTGGTGTATGAGGAATTGTGAGGGGCGGAAATGGCATTTACTTTATTTTAACCAATAATTTCCTGTCACAAATCTGTTTGATAATGTCGTATTTTAATGAAACTCAGTCCCTCACTGTTTCTTTCTGTTGATCTTCATTCACATCTCCATGGTGTTCCAATATTTCACCCTTTCTCTTTGGACTTGGGAATTTCCATTCACCTCAGACCTGTCCCCCTCCTCATCTGTGTCCATTTATAGCACACTGCATAATCCTGGTACCAGAGGAGCCTATCCCAATAAAATAGCTCAGTCCTCCCTGAGTACTGGTAGCAGTGCTCACTGGTCAGAACCACTTCTGATGATACCATTGTGTGATCCTGATAGATTCCTGCACTCTGCTGATATCACTCAGTCTCTCTCCATGTGGTATCCCTCACTGTGTGGGTCTAATTGCTGCCTCTGTCAGTGTCTCTCACTCTTGCAGCTGCTCCAGATCCTGAGCCAACAGCATTTTCCACTCCAGAGGGAAGCAGCTGCACAGGCCATGGATGGAGACTGGGAATTTCCAGATCTCTGTGGGACTCAGTGCCATTCTCCAT
Organism: Chiloscyllium punctatum; assembly: GCF_047496795.1. Taxonomy (NCBI): domain Eukaryota; kingdom Metazoa; phylum Chordata; class Chondrichthyes; order Orectolobiformes; family Hemiscylliidae; genus Chiloscyllium; species Chiloscyllium punctatum. Next base: position 101,035,100 of record NC_092744.1, read on the forward strand.
GTGTAACCTTCGTTGCAGCAGTGTAATTTACCATTCTGTCTATTTCCCTGTCTCCTGTAGGTATTCCTGATGTCCCTGACTCAGCAGAATTCCCAATTCCTGTCTTGTCCATCACCCAAATTGAATACAGTTGGTCAGCCAGAGAGAGATGGAGAGGGAGATCTGGAGCCTTCAGTAAATCCTGCAGCCGGTAAGATCACTCACAGTGAACAGCACAGGGAGGAGTTAGTGGACTTTAATTCAGACCCTGAGGGCATGATGTAGGAACAATGCTGGGCAAGGAACATGAGCAAAGTCTCAGGCTTCATTATCACCATCTTGTCTGTAAATTCATCTGTTCCACAGAACCCTCCCTATGTCTGTCAGTTTCTCCATTGTCTGTTTCATCGATACCACTTCCCCTATCTCGATCAGCCCCTACAATCCTGCCTATCCCTGTGAGCTCTTCCTACCACTACAACTCTCCAAGTATCTGCCTTTGCCTTTAATCCCGGGTTCTGTCACATCTCTCCTTAACTGAAGAAAAACAACTCGTCAGTTCCTTAACCCATCCAGGTCAGTGTAGTCCTTTCCAGACCTGAGAAACCTCCCTGTCTTTGTGACTTTTTTGAACTCCTACTACCTTCATGATCTCTGTAACCTTCCCGTCACGACAACTAAAAAGCTCTGTACCTTAGTAACCTCCTCCAGCTGTTAGACTCCTCTTTGTCTCTGGGCACAAAGCAGAGTGACCCTGCTTCTCTCATAAATTAGTTTCTGCATTTCTAATGATGACTTTGAACTCTTCCTGTCTCTAAAACGCACTCAGTCTCTGTAAACTCTGCTGGTCCCGATTGATGTAATTTCCTTCGGTAATTACAAACCTTTATACCTTTAATCTCCTCCAGACGCGACCACGCAGTTTATTTCTATAACCTCTGAGTGATAGAGTCATAGAGATGTACAGCATGGAAACTGACCCTTCGGTCCAACCCGTCCATGCCGACCAGATATCCCAACCCAATCTATTCCCACCTGTCAGCACCTGGCCCATATCCCTCCAAATCCTTCCTCTTCATATACCCATCGAAATGCCTCTTAAATGTTGCATTTGTACCATACTCCACCACATCATCCGGCAGCTCATTCCATACAGGTACCACCCTCTGTGTGACAAAGTTGCCTCTTGGGTCTCTTTTATATCTTTCCCCTCTCACCACAAACCTATGCCCTCTACTTCTGGACTCCCTGACCCCAGGGAAAAGACTTTTGTCTATTTATCCTATCCATACCCCTCATAATTTTGTAAACCTCTGTAAGGTCACCCCTCAGCCTCTGACACTCCAGGGAAAACAGCCCCAGCCTGGTCAGCCTCTCCCTGTAGCTCATATCCTCCAACCCTGGCAACATCCTTGTAAATCTTTTCTGAACCATTTCAAGTTTCCGATAGGAAGTCGACCAGAATTTACGGAATATTCCAACAGTGGCCATAACGATGTCCTGTACAGCTGCAACATGACCTCCCAACCCCTGTACTCAATACTCTGACCAATAAAGGAAAGCATACCAAATGCCTTCTTCACTATCCTATCTACCTGCGACTCCACTTTCAAGGAACTATGAACCCACACTCCAAGGTCTCTTTGTTCAACAACACATCCTCGGACCTTACCATTAAGTGTATAAGTCCTGCTAAGATTTGCTTTCCAAAATGCAGCACCTCGCATTTATCTGACCTTAACTCCATCTGCGAGCTCTCAGCCCATTGGCTCAGCTGGTTCAGATCCTGTTGTAATTTGAGGTAACATTCTTCGCTGTCCACTCCACCTCCTCCAATTTTGGTGTCATCTGCAAACTTACTAACTGTACATCTTCTGCTTAACATCCAAATCATTTATGTAAACGACAAAAAGTAGTGGACCCAGCAACGATCCTTGTGGCACTCCACTGGTCACAGGCCTCCAGTCTGAAAAACAACCCTCCTCCACCACCCTCTGTCTTTTACCGTTGAGCCAGTTCTGTATCCAAATGGCTAGTTCTCCCTGTATTCCATGAGTTCTAAGCTTGCTAATCAGTCTCCCATGGGGAACCTTGTGGAACGCCTTACTGAAGTCCATATAGATCACATCTATCACTCTGCCTTCCTCAATCTTCTTTGTTACTCCTTCGAAAAACTCAATCAAGTTTATGAGACATGATTTCCCACACACAAAGCCATGTTGACTACCCCTAATCAGTCCTTGCCTTTCCAAATACATGTACATCCTGTCCCTCAGGATTCCCTCCAACAACTTGCCCACCGCCGATGTCAGGCTCACCGGTCTATAGTTCCCTGGCTTCTCTTTACCACCCTTCTTAAACAGTGGCACCACTTTTGCCAACCTCCAGTCTTCTGGCACCTCACCTGTGACTATCGATGATACAAATATCTCAGGAAGAGGTCCAGCAATCACTTCTCTACCTTCCCACAGAGTTCTTGGGGACACCTGATCAGTTCCTGGGGATTTATTCACCTTTAACCATTTCAGGACATCCAGCACTTCCTCCTCTGGATTCTGGACGTTTTGCAAGATGTCACCATCTGTTTCCCTATAGTCTATATCTTCCATATGCTTTTCCACAATAAATACTGATGCAAAATATTCATTTAGTATCTCCCCCATTTTCTGTGGCTCCACACAATGCCGCCTTGCTGATCTTTGTGGGGCCCTATTCTCTCCCTAGTTCCCCTTTTTTCCTTAATATATTTGTAAAAAACCCTTTGCATTCTCCTTAATTCTATTTTTCAGACCTATCTCATGTCCACGTTTGCCATCCTGATTTCCCTCTTAAGCATACTCCAACTTCTTTTATACTCTTCTAAGGATTCACTCGATCTATCCTGTCTATACTTGCCATATGCTTCCTTCTTTTTCTGAACTAAACATTCAATTTCTTTCGTCATCCAGGATTCCCTATACTTACCAGCCTTCCCTTTCACCCTGACAGGAATATACTTTCTCTGGACTCTTGTTATCTCATTTCTGAAGGCTTCCCATTTTCCAGCCATCCCTTTACCTTCGAACATCTGCCTCCATTCGGCTTTCAAAAGTTCTTGCTTAATACCGTCAAAATTGGCCATTCTCCAATTTAGAACATCAACTTTTAGATCTGGTCTATCCTTTTCCGTCACTATTTAAAAGCAAATAGAATTATGGTCGCTGGCCCCAAAGTGATCCCCCACTGACACCTCAGTTACCTGCCCTGCCTTATTTGCCAAGAGTAGGTCACGTTTTGCACCTTTTCTAGTAGGTACATCCACATACTGTATCAGAAAATTGTCTTGTACACACTTAACAAATTCCTCTCCATCTAAACCTTTAAAATTATGGCAGTCCCAGTCAATGTTTGGAAAGTTAAAATCCCCTACCATACCTACCCTATTATTCTTACAGATAGCTGAGATCTCCTTACAAGTTTGTTTGACAATTTCCCTTTGACTACTGGAGGGTCTGTAATATATTCCTAATAAGGTGATCATCCCTTTCTTATTTCTCAGTTCCACTCAAATAACTTCCCTGGATGTATTTCTGTGAATATCCTCCCTCAGCACAGCTGTAATGCTATCCCTTATCAAAAATGCCACTCCCCCTCCTCTCTTTCCTCCCTTTCTATCCTTCCTGTAGTATTTGTATCCTGGAACATTAAGCTGCCAGTCCTGCCCATCCCTGAGCCATGTTTCTGTATTTGCTATGAGATCCCAGTCCCATGTTCCTAACCATGCCCTGAGTTAATCTGCCTTCCCTGTTCGGCCCCTTGCATTGAAATAAATGCAGTTTAATTTATTAGTCCTACCTTGTCCCTGCCTGTCCTGACTGTTTGGCTCACTTCTGTTCTCAGCCGTACCAGTCTCAGATCAAGTTCCCAAAATCTTCCCTGTGATTGTTACCACGTCCCATCCCTACATTCCTCCAAATCCCTGTAAAGTCCTCCCATTCCTAAAACCTGCCCTGTATCTGTCAGCTGTTCCATCTTCCACAACCCTCCCTATCTCAGTAAGAGCACCCCTGTCCCAGTTACTACACCCCGCTGCATCACTAAATGCCAGTAGTCAGTGTGCATCTCTATAAACTTACAATCGATATAACCTCCTTCAGTCCCCACAGCCTTCCCTGTCTCCATAAACTCCTTCAGTCCCCACAACTCTTCCTATCCACGTAACCTGAATCATTCCCCACAAACCTCCCTAACTCCATAACCTCCAAAAGGTCCCACGACCCTCCCTATCTCCATAATCTCATCCTGACCCAACGACCCTCCCATTCAGAGTAATCTCCTTCAATCCCCATGATCCTCCTGATCGATGCAACCTCCTTAAGGCCCAACAGCCCTCCAGATCTCTTTGGCCCCTTTCAGGCCCCACATCACTCCCTATCTCCATAATGTTCTTCAGTCACCACTGCACTCTCTGTGTCCATAATCTAATACAGTCCCCACATCACTCCCTATCTCCATAATGTCCTTCTGTCCCCATGATCCTCCTTAATTCCAAAGCCTCCATTACCTGTTGAACCTGTAAGCTACCTTTTTCAGACTGCGAAACAAGAACTCCCATAACCCTTTCTGCTGTCAGTCTGAAATCAAACAGTGTTAGCCTGACGGTAGGTCGGGAGCTGAAATATGTTTGAAAGGATATGTCAATGAACAATAACTGGACCCTTAGAAACACATTTAATAAAAAGAGAATGTGGTTTTGAGCCTGTTGGATTGCATTTTTATTGGTGAGAATATAAATGGCAGAGTAGATACGGGTGAAGGAGTGGCTGTACCGAGGATACGGTTTATACGAATTATCAGAAGCCTTTACACAAGTTTCAATAAGGGCTAAGGAGTAACTTGGTAGAGGATAGGGTATTTTGGTGACACACACCAGGGTGGGACCTGTATAGTTAATGTTTGGGCCCTGGGTAGTGTTGTCAGTCAGAGACCCAGAGATGCAGGTCGACAGTTCTTTGAAAGTGGTGTCACAGGCAGACAGGTTGGTGAAGCAGGCCTTTGGGATGGTTACCTTCTTTGGTCAGAGCATTGAGAGTAAATGTTGGGACGTCATGTTGTGGCTGTACAGGACATTGGTGAGGCCACCATAAAAGCATTGTTGACCAGTAGGAAGTACTCATCTGGTTCACTTACGTCCTTTAGAGAAGAACATCTGACATTCTAACCTGGTCTGGCCTGCACGTGACACCAGACCCACAGCTACAAGGCTGACTCTGCTATACTCTGGATAATTAGCAGTGAGGCAAAAGAATGCTGGTCCAATCAGTGACACCCACATCCCATGAATGAATAAATAAAAATAGCTATGTCCCTCCCTACCTCTGCAAACCCCTCCAGCTGCAGCAATCCGTACTGGCTTTGTAACACCGTTCAGGCCCTGACCACTGTCTGTAACACTCTCACCACCTTCAGCACCTTCACCTCTCCCAGTTCCTTTTGTGACATAAAACCTTGACAATTATTCCCTCTTCCATCTGACCTCCTACTGCGAGCAGACCCTTTGAAATCCCTTTAAAACTCACTCCTAAAACATTCTCTTACTTCAGGATTTTAAGTACTTTTTGGTGATCCTCCAAGCCCGATAATCTAATATGATCCTTTTTACTTGAGTGAGGGACCGATGGGGATTTCTTGCCGAGGATTTGTCTGTTTCAATGGAATGTCCTTTTGTTGAGTATTTTACACTGTTCCTTCAAATGTTTTCCACTGTTCATTTACAGGCACATGTTTCAGTCTGTTTAGCCTATTTATCTTGGTCAGTTCTCCTGTCAAACTCATGTCATTGGCTATTTTTGTTTCTAGTTGTAGCTTGTCCTTTCTGTGATTCACTTTAAAACTTTATATTTCTTTAAACTGCACTTTATCACAATTTCCATGAGGATCTCTCCAGGTGACATTACTCATTCACTAAGTTTCATCACACAACGGTCGCTCTGAGATAGTTACGTCCCTAGCCAGTTGCACAATTTGTTATTCAAAGAAACACTGAAAAAAAAATTCTCTGAACTCTTCCAATGTCATTGTTGTCAGTGTGACTGTCCCAGATTATGTGAATATTGAAGTTTCCCAAAATTATCACAATGTGTTTGTTTAAAAAAATTCCAATGAGTTTCTGGTTAATGCAGTGATGAGCAACTGATAGCTGTTCGGTGGCTAAAACTGTTGTGCTGCTTGTGTCCATGGCAAGTAGTAGCCAGAATTTACATTCAGACTGACTCTACTTCATGATCTGAGACCAAATGCTTTCTCTGTGATGCCTTTTTTACCCATTATTGTTTTTGTTACCAATTTTGCCTGAGTTTCTGCAAGGTTGTGATCCATTGAATAGTTATGTCCAACTTTTGTTCACCCTGTAACCATATCTCTCTGGTGTCTAAATCATTTTTATCTCAGTGTCAGAAATCCATCTACCTCATTGATAAGACTTCGTCCATTCAAACTAAATCATAATTTACTCTTTCCCACAATTTCCTGTCACAAACCTATTCACTGATGTACAGTTTTAGTTAAACTCTGTCCCATCCTGTTCCTTTCTGATTACCTTCAGCCACATCCCCATACTGTTCCGATGCTTCACCTTTTCTCTTTGGATTTGGAAAGCTCCTTTCACCTGGACCCTGTCCCTGCATCCTCTCTGTCAGTTTAAAGCCCTGTCCATAAACCTACTGACATGATTGGCCAGGACACTGCTCCCAGCGCGGTTCCAGTGGGACCATCCTATTGGATATTTTCATAAATCAGGTAGGAGATGTGGGTGTCTCTGGCTGACCAGCCTTTCTTGTCCAGCCCTCGCTGCCCGTGAGCTGAGTAACTTGCTCGGCCATTTCAGAGGGCAATTGAGAGGCAAACACTTTGCTGTGGGTATGTCGTGCAGACCACGTGAGGATGATCAGATCTCGTTGTCGAAAGGACAAGTGGGTGGCACGGTGGCTCAGTGATTAGCTCTCCTGCCTCACAGCGTCAGGGTCCCAGGTTCGATTCCAGCTATGGGCGACATTCTCCCCGTGTCTACGTGAATTGCCTCCGGATGCTCCGGTTTCCTCCCACAGTCCAAAGACGTGCAGGCCAGGTGAATTGGCCATGCTACATTGCCCATAATGTTAGGTGTATTAGGTCGAGGGTGATGGGTCTGAGTGGGTCAATCTTGGGCCGAAAGACCTGTTTCCACACTGTAGGGAATCTAATCTAAGGAATTGTGACTTTTGTTCATCAGCAATGGTTTCATATTTGTTTATGGATTGTTAATTGCTATTTTTAAAATTATTGATTTTTAAACTCCACCATATCTTATGATGGGATTCAAACCTGCCTCCCCTGAACATTAGCTGAGGTTTTGAACAAATGCCCTAACAATAATGTTACGAGGCCATCACTTCACCTGCTCACTGGTTGCTCATCCCTGAGCACTGACACATGAAGCTAAACCCATTCTTCCAACATGATTGTGTGATCCTGAAGTATTCCAGCACTCCAGTGAAATCACTCAGTCTCTCTCCATGTGGTATCCCTCACTGTGAGGGTCTAATTGCTGCCTCTGTCAGTGTCTCTCACTCTTGCAGCTGCTCCAGATCCTGAGCTAACAGAATTCTCCACTCCAGAGAGACGCAACAGCACAGGTCAGGGATGGAGTTTGGGATTTTCCAGATATCTGTGGGGCTCATTTCCATTCTCCTTGTGTAACCCTCACTGCATCAGTCTAATTTCCCATTCTGTCTATCTCTTCCTGTCGGTACTCAGGAAGTTGCTCACTCAATAGACTTCCCAACTGCTGTATGTCTCATCCATCACCTCATTGTCTCTCTGGCTGACCAACCATCTTCAAAGGGAAGGGAAATCTGGAACCTTCAATAAATCCTGCAGTGAGGTAAGATCACTCACAGTGCACAGAGCAGAGAGCAATGAGAGGGCTCCAAACATCGCTAGCAATACATGATATAGATACAGTGCTGGATGGGGAGCACAGTATAGACACACCCCATGCTCAATCACCACATCTACTTTAACTAATGTTGCACTGAGACAGCATCGGGAGTTCATAGTTATCAATCCAGTCCTGCGCTGTCTTAGTGAGCATTAGGACAACAGAGGGGAGAGTAGGCCTCCAACGAGAGGTTGGGAATGCTGCCTGGGATCTTTCTGTTCTGTGTTCTCCCCCCAACACTGTACTAAGACTCACTACTCTGCAACACTGTATCTGTGGCATGGCTTGTGCACCAGTGTTTTCAGTCATTTTTAACTCCTACAATAGTCCCTGCCCCTGTAACCTTCTCCCTTCCCGGGAGTCCCTCCACATATTTGAAATGTACTGCATTCCAGACTACCATCCCCACTGCTGTAACTTGCTTCCATGTCTACAACGTGTCTTATTTTGGTACACTAATCCTCTTTAGCTAGATACAGAGTGATACAGAACGGAAACAGAACCTGTGGTCCAACGCCTCAATGCTGCCCAGGTTACCTAAACTGAATGAGTCTCATTTGCCTGCATTTGGCCCTTATCTCTTCAAACCTTCTCCTCTCCATGTACCTGCCCAAATGTCTTTTCCATGCTGTAATTGTTCTTGTTTCTCCCATGTGCCTGAGGCAGTCTGTTCCGTCTATGCACCATCCTTTGTGGATAATGATCCCCCTCAGCTCCCTCTTTAAATCCTTGCTCTCTCACCTCCCGTTTATACCCTCTAGTTTTGGACTCACCTACCTTTGTTATTCACCATTCTTAGGGTCACCCCGTGGCCTCCTCTGCCCAAGGGAAATATTTAGGACAATGTTACAAATATCTCCAACGTATGTAACAAAGTGCTGGCCAATGTCGGCAAATGTGCCAAATGTCGCTTTCCCCACCCTGTCCACCTGGTATGCCACTTCCAAGGAACAATGTAACTTGCACCCCCTGGTCTCTCTCTCTCTCTCTCTCTCTCTCTCTCTCTCTCTCTCTCTCTCTCTCTCTCTCTCTCTCTCTCTCTCTCTCTCTCTCTCTCTCTCTCTCTCTCTCTCTCTCTCTCTCTCTCTGTTCAACAACCCTGGCCAGAGCCCTTCCATTAACTGTATTAGTCCTCCCTGGTTTGTCTTAACAAAATCCAACACCTGAATTAAACTCCATCTTTCATTCCTTGGTCCACTGGCCTAGTTGGTCAAGATCCCCTTTGATAACCGTATTTACTGCCCACTACACCATTCATTTGATCATCAACAAACTTTCTCACAATCACTCCTATATTTTCAACCAAATCGTTGATGTAGATGATGCACATCAGTGGACCCAGCCCTGATCCTTTCTTCAATAATGGAATCAAACCATATTCTTGTCATAGAGCTATACAGCATGGAAACTGACCCTTCAGCTGATACCCACCATAATCTAAAACTAAACTCTTCCCAGCTGCCTGTTGCTGGCCCATATCACTCCAACCCTTCCCTATTCACCTGTTTATCCAAATATCTTTTAAACGTTGTAATTGTACCCACATCAATCCCTTTCTCAGGAAGTTCATTCCACACTCAAACCACCCTCTGTGTAGCAAATTGCCCCATATCTTTTTTTTGAACACCTCTCTCCTCTAACCTTAAAAATGTGGCCCCTCCTCTTGAGACTCCCCCATCCTGAGGAAAAGGAAACTACCATTAAATTGATCTATATACCTCATTTTTTTCATAAACCTCTATAGCATCATGTCTCAACCTCCAGGCTCCAATGAAAAAAGACTCAGCCTATCCAGCCATTTTTCAGAACTCAAGCTTCAAGAATTATGTACCTGAACCTTGAGGTCCCTCTGCTCTCAAACACTAACTGAGGCCCAAACCTAAATTGTATAAGCTCTACCCTTGTTTGTTTTACCAAATACATTACCTCGTATTTATTCAGATTGAATTCCAACTCTAGTTTTTCAGCCCATTCACTCCCTTCATTAAGATCCCTTTGTAATCTCAGAAAACCTCCTTCACTGTCCATGATGCCGCCCTCCAGCCTGCCAGCCCATCACACATGGCTGTCAGTAGAACACATACCTTTGCTCGGGGCTCCACAACTTCTTCCCTAGCATCCCACGTGTCCTGTGATACACTTAATCAGGTTCTGGGACTTGCCATAGCTTTGTGTTTTAAAACCTCCAGCACCACCTCTTTTATAACATGCACTCTTTTCAAGTCATAGAGATGTACAGCATAGAAACAGACCCTTCGGTCCCCATCTCGTCCAGGCTTACCAGAAGATCTAAATAAATCCATTCCCTTTTTCAGCATTTGGTCCATATACGTCTACACCCTTACTATTCAGATGCCCATCCAGATACAATTACAACATTTAAAAGGTATCTGTCTCCATTACTTTCTCTCTCAGCTCATTCCATACACCCATCACCATATGTGTGAAGAAGCTGTCCCTTCAATCCCTCTGTAAACCATTCACCTCTACCCTTAAACTTATGCCCTCTAGTTTTGGACTCCCCAACTTCTGGGAAAAGGCCTTGAATGCTTACCCTATCCATGCCCCTCATGTTTATATAAACCTCTGGAAGGTCATCCCTCAGTCTCCCCCGATTCTCCAGTGACAGTAACCCCAGCTTATTCAGCAACAACCCGGGCAATATCTTGTTAATCTTTTCTGATCCCTTTCAAGTTTCACAACATCCTTCCTGCAGCAGAGAGACTGGAATTGCAGAGAACTCCAATTGTCGTCTCATGAACTATTCTTGTTCCCTGAGTTCCCCAGTCTTTCTCCACAGTAAGTTCTGGAGTGAAAAAATAGTTTACGATCTGAGCAAATATCCTGCAGTTCCAAACATCGATGGCCTCGTTGATCTTTAATTGACACTATTTTGTCCCGAGTTATTTATACACTCTTCATATATTGATTCAATCACTTTTGGATTCTCCTTTCCTTCTCTGCTGAGGCTATTTCATTTAGCCTTTCTTCATTCCTGTTTTCTACTCAAAGTGTATTCCGACAGCCCCTGTATATCCTCAGGGATTCCCTTGATCCAGCTGGCTATACCTGACATGTGCCCCCTTTTCCTTGACCAGACCCTCAATAGACAGCCAGTGTTTCCGAATGCTGTCAGCATTGACATGCACACAAACAGGAACATGCTGGCTCTAATCGATCCGTTTATCTCACTTTTAAAATATTCTCACTTGCCAAACTTCCCTTTCCCTGTAAATAATTCCCTTCCCCAGTCACATTTTGAAAGTTCCTGTCTAATACGATCAAGATTGGTCAGGCTTCATTTTATAACTTGCACTTGTGGACCAGGCCTGTCCTTTTCCAAAGCTGTCTTCAAACTAAAAGAACTGTGGTCCCTTTGGCAAAACGCTTTCCCACTCACATCGCAGTCCCCTTCCCCACCTTGATTCCCAAAGGGTGGTCAGGTTTTGCCCCTTTCTCTTTTCAGGCCATTTACATATTGATTGGGAGTTTTCTGGACCACTATTACTAAATTCCTCCCTTGCAAACACTGAACACTGGCAGTCCCAGTCTAGGTTTGGAAAGTTCAGAAACCCCGACCATAACAGCCCTATTATTATGGTTGATATTTAAGATGTCCCGACATATTTGTTCCTCAGTCTGCCACAGATTATTCAGGGTCAGCAGTCCGATCGTATCAAAGTGATGACCCATTCTTATTTCTCTGTTCCACTAACATAGCTTTACTGGGCGATCACACAGGAATATCCTCTCCAAGTACTGCTGTGATGATCAATGCAATCAAAACCCACCACCACACGTCCTCTCTTGCCTCCCCTTCCTGTAGCATCTCTATCTTGAAACAATGAACTGCCAGTCCTGCCCCTCCCTCAGCTGTGTTTCTGTAATAACTATAATATCCCAGTCCCATGTTCCAATCCACGCCTTGAGTTCATCTTCCTTAGCTGTCTGGCCCCTTGCATTGAAATAAATGCAGTTTAATCATCAGTTTTCCCCCATTCCCTGCTATGTTCTTGCCTGCCTTGTCTGCTGAAATTGCTGTCTTTAACTAGTGTACCAGCCTCAATCTTCTTACTGGCCTTATGACTGTTTAAGGTCCAACACCCTGCCAGACCAGGTTATATCCTCTCGAGCAGCTCCTGCAATTCACCCCACCAGGATATGGGTTCCTCTCTCGCTCCCAGTTGAGGTGCCTTTCCCACCCTGTCTCCTTGTGCTGACACCTTCAGGGATCTATGGACTTGTCCATCAAGGTCCCTGTATTCCTCAGTACTCCACAAGGACCTACCGTTTATTATGTCTGTTCTTCTCTTATCGTACCTCCCACAGATTATTACCTCACTTCAATCAGAACTAAACTCTGCTTAGATTATCATCCGATTGACATCGGACAGCAGACAGAGACCACCCTCCTCATTGTGAACAACACCCTCACCTTTCATGTCATCTGCAAACCGACTAATGATACCTTCTGCTTTCACATCCGAGTTATTAATGTTCAATGGTTCCTGCACAGATCCCTGTGGTACACCCGGTGGTGAAAATATTCTATCCACCAATTTTGCATCCAATTTGCCAACTTGCCTTGGAACCCAGTCCTTTTGGACCAGCCTTCCATGTTGGATCTTGTTTTAAGGACTTATTCAAGTCCATGTAAACCACATCATCTGCACAGCCTTCATCAATATAATTAAGCATCATTTCAAAAAAACTGAACTGAATCCCTCAGACAGTATCTCCTTCTGCCAAATCGAGATGACAAAAACGAGTTGATCCTTACCTTTGCAAGTGTTGATTCATCCTCACAATTGTTTCCAATGATTTCCCTCCCCCTGCTGTCAGACTATCTGCTCTGTAATTGCCTGGCCTATCCCTGCTGCCCTTCTTGAACAAAGGAACCACATTAGCGATCCTCCAGTCATTCAGCACTTCACCTGTGTCCAGCAAAGTATTATATTTAGCCACCAGGGCCCAACAATCTCTGGGTAATTCACATGGGGTCAAAGAACGTTGTTCCAGGCAGTGACACCCACATCCCATGAATGAATAAATAAAAATCCATATGTCCCTCCCTACCTCTGCAAACCCTTCCAGCTGCAGCAATCCGTACTGGCTTTGTAACACCTTTCAGACCCTGACCACTCTCTGTAACACTCTCACTACCTCCAGCACCTTCACCTCTCCATGTTCGTATCGTGTCAATAAACCTTGACAATGATTCCCCTTCCCATTGCCCTCCTGCTGCTAGCAGACCCATTGCAATCCCTTCAAAACTTACTCTAAAACTCTCTCTCACTTCAGGATTTTAAGTACTTTGTGGTGATCTTCTCAGCCTCATAATCTAATATGATCCATTTTGTCCTGAGTGAGGGACCGGTGGGGATTTCTTGCTGAGTTTTTGTCTGTTTCAGTGGAATGTCCTTTTGCTGAGTATTTTACACTGTTCCTTCAAATGTTTTCAACTGTTCATTTCCAGGCACATATTTCAGTCTGTTTAGCCTGTTTACCTTGGTCAGTTCTCCTCTCAAACCCATGTAATTGGCTACTTTTCTTTCTAGTTGTCCTTTCTGTGATTCACTTTAAAACTTTATATTTCTTTAATCTGCACTTTATCACAATTTCCCAGAGGATCTCTCCAGGTGACATTACTCATTCACTATGTTTTAGCACACAACAGTCTCTCTGAGACAGTTACGTCCCTCGCCAGTTGCACAATGTGTTATTCTAAGAAACACTGAAAAAAATCCTCTGAACTCCTCTTCCAATATCACTGTTGTCAGTGTGATTGTCCCAGACTTTGCGAATATTGACATTTCACTAAATGTTCACCATGCCTGTATTAAACATTCCAATGAATTCCTATTTATTGCAGTGATGAGCCATGAAATGCTGTTCGGTGGGTGGTCTAAAACTGTTCTGCTGCTTGTGTCCTTGGCAAGTAGTAACCAGAATTTACATTCAGACTGACTCTACTTCATGATCTGATGCCAAATGCTTTCTCTGTAATGCCTTTCTTACCCATTATTGTTAGCGTTGCCCATTTTGCCTGAATTTGCACAAGGTTGTGAACCATTGAATATTTACGTTCCACCTTTTGTTCGCCCTGTAACCACATCTCTCTGGTGTCTAAATCCCTTTTATCTCTGTGTCACAAATCCATCTACCTTGTTGCAGAGACTTTGTCCATTAAGAAAAAAAACATAATTTACTCGTTCCTACAATTTCCTGTCACAAATGGATTTGCTGATCGACAGTTTTAGTTAAACTTTCTCCCATCCTGTTCCTTTCTGTTGTCTTCAGTCACATTCCCACGCTGCTCTGATGCTTCACGTTTTCTCTTTGGATTTGGAAAACTCCTTTCACCTGAAGCCTGTCCCTGCATCCTCTCTGTCAGTTTAAAGCCCTGTCCATAAATCTACCAACGTTATTGGCCAGGACATTGGTCCCAGCACAGTTCCAGTGGAACAATCTGAATGGATCTTATTTAAAAATCAGGTATGGGATGTGGTTGTCTCTGTCTGACTAGCCTTTATTGCCCATCCCTTGCTGCCCTTGAGCTAAGCAACTGGCTCGCCCAGTTCACAGGGTCATTGAGAGGCAAACACTTTGCTGTGGGTATGTCGTGCAGACCACATGAGAGTGAACTGTTGTCTTTCTCTGAAGGTCAAGTGTTTGGATTTTTATCAATACTTATTTATGGATTGTTAATTCCAATTTTTAAAACATATATTCATTTAAAATTCCACATGGTTAGAAGTTAGAAAGAAGAAGGGGGGGGGGGCGGGGTGGTCACTTTGTTGGGACTGTATTGTAGACTGTTGTAGACCCAACAGATACCAGAGGAGCAGCTGTGTAGAGAGATTTCAGATAACTATAGGAATAATAGAGGAGTGCAGGCTGGAGATTTTAATATTCCCTGTATTGACTGGGCCACCTCGAGTATAAGAAGACCTGGATGGAGGGCAATTTTTCAAATGTGTCCAAGGAAGGTTCCTAAATCAATATGCAGAGGGTCCTACTCTACTCAGGCAGGTGTAACACTGGACCTCCCCACAGAAAACGAGGTTGGGCAAGTGACTGAACTGTCATTCAGAGAGCACTTTGGGTCCAGTGCCCACAACTGTCTTCGTTTTAACATAGCTATGGAAAAAGATCAGCAGGTCCACAGATTGAAGAGGAAAACTGGAACAGGGCCAGGTTTGGGGCCAGTAGGCAGGATCTGACCAGCGTCAATGCTGTGAATTTAAAATTGCACAACGCCCAGTTATAATCCAACTCGCTTTGGAAGCGCTGGTGATCACTGTAACAGATGTAAGGCTTAAACTAAATTTGTTTGATATTATATTCCATGATACTGCCATCCTGTTGCTATAAATTCTGTACCTTCGGATTGTGCTCCCCAACCACTGATGAAGAAGCAGTGTTCTGAAAGCTAGTGCTTTCAAATAAACCGGTTGGACTGGAAACGAGTGTCAGGTGATTTTTAAATTAGTACACCCCCAGTCCGACACCTGCACCTCCGCAGTACGATTCTAATCGATTGGGTGAGTCTGTTTGAAGGAAAAGGAACAACTGGCAAATGAGAGGCTTTTCAAAGTGTGATCTCAAGAATCCAGGGCCAGTATGCCCCATTGGGGTAAAGGGAAAAGCTGGCAGGGTTAGGGATCCTTGGCTGATGAGGGATAATAAGCCTCTGGTCTTGAAATGAAGACTGCATACATTGGGTTTAAGATTTCCGTATCTACACATTCTTAAAGACACGATCAATCTGTGGAGACCCTACAATCCTCTCAGTCCCTGTAATTCTCCCAATCTGCAGAAGTCATTCCAATGCCTGTGACTCTTTCAATACAGTTCCTACAAGACCCACTGACTCTGTGATATCTTTTCATTGCCAGCACCCACCCTGTTAATGTCAGCTCCTCCAGTGTCTCCATCCATCTACTCATTTCCACAATCTTCTCCAGCTCTTCCATGTGTAAACATCACCTTCCCCTACAACCCTTCCCACTCTGACCAAACTGGAGGAGGTTACTAATGCTCCCTAATCTGTGAAGCTGTCTCCAACCAAAATTGCTGTCTTTATCACTTGGAGAATCTGTCTGATTCCACACCCCCTTTATCTAAATAACCTGCAGAACCTAAGCCTTCCTGTGTCTATAAACATCTTCAGTCACGACTACCCTCCTTACGTCTATTTGTTTTTCCAATCTGTACAACCTACTTTATCTTTGTACTCAGCTCCAGTCACCTGAAACATTCCTGTCTGTGTAAACACCCCATCCTACCAACATCCTTATCCCTGTAAACTGCTCCATTCCTCCCAACCTCCCCATCTCCATGAACTCCTGTAGGCCCGACAGCTCTCCACATTTCTGTAACCTCCTGTGGCTCTATGCTCCTCCCTCCCTGTGAAAGCACCTCCAGTCCCCACAATTCTCGCAGTCTGGTCATCTGCTCCAGATGAGGTCATTGCTGTTTCTGTTACCTCATACAACTTTAGCAACGCCTCCTATTTGTGTCTCTTCATTCAGATCACATCCTCTCCCGCTTCCCGAAACCTCTTGCTGCCATCATAACCTATTGCTATTTTGAACATGGGATAGCACATTCCAGTACAAGCCCTTCCGCCCTCAATATTGTGCTGACCTTTTATCTTACTCTGAAGATGAAATGAACCTACATACCTTACATTTTACTATCATTGATGTGCCCATCCAAGAGTTGCTTAGATGTCCGTAATGTGTCTGAATCTACTACCACGGCTGGCAGTCCATTCCACGCACCCACCACACTCTGTGTGAATAACGTACCAGTCCCTTCCATGCCGACAGGATATCCCAACCCAATCTAGTCCTACCTGCCAGCACCTGGCCCATATCCCTCTGATATCTAAACTAAACCTTCTGGCAATTACCTTTAGCTTATGTCCCCTTGTGATAGCCATTTCGCCATGGGAAGTAGTCTCTGGTTATCCACTCTATCTATGCCTCTCATTTCCTTGTATACCTCTATCAAGTCACCATTCTTCCTCCTTCGCTGTGATCAGAAAAACCCTAGCTTCCACAACCTACCTTCTATGGGCATGCCCTCCAGTCCCGGCAGCATCCTGCTAAATCTCCTCTGCACTGTCTTTAAAGCTTCCACGTCCTCCCTATAATGAAGTGAACAGAACTGATCACAATATTCGAAGTGTGGTCTAACTGGGGTTCTGTAGAGCTGCAGCAAAATCTCACATCTCTTAAATTCAATCCTCCTGCTAATGAAAGCCAACACACCATCCGCCTTCTTAACATCCTGTCAACTTGGGTGGTAACCTGAGGGACACAGGGTCCCTTTGTTCCTGCACGCTGCTCAGAATCCTGCCTTTAACCACGTAAAGGTTTTCTGCAGAATCCTCCAATCTAAAACTATCCGTATCATTGTAAGTTCCTCCAGTCCCTACAACACTCATAAACTGTGAAACCTCCTCAAGTCCATATATTCCTAATGTCTGCAAAATCCTCCCGTCCTGATGTCCCTCCATATCTCTGTAACCCCCACCATCCTCCAGTGCTCTTCTGGGGAACATTGCAGGGGAAGGAGGAGTTGGAGAGTCTGGGCCATGTTACGAGGTATGAAGGGCTGCAGAACCTGGAGGATGGTACAAATGTCAGAAGGGACGTGGGACTTGCAGAAGGTTAGAGGTTCCGGGATTCATTGAACCTGCAGGATGGGACAGGGGATGGCTTGTGGAACCTGGAGGATATTATCATTTGAACCACAGGTAATTTTTGATTGGACCATTCAGCCGATCTTACAGTCATAGAGATATACAGCATGGAAACAGACCCTTCATTCCAACCCGGCCATGCCGACAGGATATTCCAACCCAATCTAGTCCCACCTCCCAGTACCTGGCCTATCTCTCTCCAAACCCTTTCTATTCATATATCCATCCAAATGCTTCTTAAATGTTGCAATTGTACCATCTGTAAGATTGGCTGAAAGATCCAAACATTACCTGTGGTTCAAATCATGACATCCTCCAGGTTCCACAACCCATTCATGGTCCCATCCTGCAGATCAGATATCCCAACCCAATGTAGTCCCACCTGCTAGCACCCGGCCCATCTCCCTCTAAACCATTACTATTCATATACCCATCCAGATGCCTTTTAACTGTTGCAGTTGTACTAGCCTCCACCACTTCCTCTGGCAGCTCATTCCATATATGTACTATCCTCTGCGTGAAAAAGTTGCCCCTTTTTATCTTTTATATCTTTCGACTCTCACCCTAAACTTCGCCCTATAATTCTGGACTCGCACACCCCAGGAGAAAGACTTTGTCTCTTTACCCTATACATGCCCCTCTTGATTTTATAAGCCTCTATAAGGTCACCCTCAGCCTCCGACTCTCCAGAAAAAACAACCATCACCTGTTCAAACTCTCCCTTTAACTCATCCCTGGCAACGTTGTTTTAAATCTTTTCTGGACCTTTTCAAATTTCACAAAATCCTTCCAATCGGAAGTAGAACAGAGTTGCATGCAGTATTCCAAAAGTGGCCTAACCACTGTCTTGTACAGCCGTAACATGACCTCCCAACTCCTGGACTCAATACTCTGACCAATAAAGGAATGTATACGAAGCGCCACCTTCGCTATCCGAACGACCTGTGACTCTACTGTCAAGGAACTCTGTATTTCATTTGAATAATTGCATAGACAGATAGAGTGTTCCGAGGTCTTCTGGGTAATGCTAGTTCAGTCTAACCTGGTAGGCAGAGCCAGTGAAATATTTGCAGCGCTGTCTGATGAATGGTCAAGAGATAATGCACATGTCAAACAGGCTGTTTTAAGTGCTTATGGATTGCTTATGAAAGGGAAGCCACTACAATTCCCTTTACTGTACCATCACTATCTGTCAAAGCTCATTCAGGTCTATATCCTCCGAATTGTTGAAACCTGCTCTCACCATTGCAACTCCCATTATTTCCTAACATTGTTGAGTCTCTAAAAGCTTCCCTATCAGGTTAATCTCCTCCACTGCATACAACACTCCTAGCCTGTGTAATCTCTTCAATTCCTATATACCGATGTAAAGGTGTGACTGCTTTGTGGCCATTGTATCCTCATTTATATCTGCAAAAGGCTCTGCTCATTGTAGCACATCCTATGCTCATAAGTGAACCTGGTCTCTCACAAGATCTCTGTCACTCTCTCTTCCAGTCTCTACAAGTTTCCCTATCCCTGTCGTATCTTGCAGTATGCACACCACTCACTCTCTCTGACATACCTTCCAGTGCATAAATTCATCTCTCCTTATAACTGTATCCAGTCTACAACTTCATCCCTGTCTGTACAACATCCTCCAGTCCATATACTCATCTCTAATGCTGCAACATTCTCCAGCTTATATCATCTTCCATGTGCTTGCAACATTCTCCAGTCCATACCACCCTCCCTTTCCCTGTAATATTCTCTAGTCCATCCCATCCTCCCTATCACTGTGATATTCTCCAGATCCCACAACTATTGTTAAATGTTTGACATCCTGGAATCCTGTGAATGTTTCTACACCCTGATCAACAGAGTCCATATAATGATCCACAACCCTACACACATCCCTATCTCTGGAATCTAATCAAAGACGCTTTATCTGTCTAACTTCCTCCAAACAATAAAATATTTTCTCCTGCGGACATTCTGTAGCAACTGTAACTATGTTTAACCCTGCAACATTGTCGCGCCCCCAAACATCTCTCCCACTCTGTTGCCTCTATCCATCCCTCAAAGGCCCTCTCTCGATGACACGCACCATGCATTTGCAACAAGGCAGATGAAATGACAGCATTAACTGCAGAGAACAGATATGATCGAACTGTTATTGTGGAGGGGTGGCTGCAGCATGACCATGACAGCAATGTGATTATTGAGGGGTTGTAGGGATTTAGGCAGGATCAGCAAAAAACCAAACAATGTCCCGTTTTGTTGTGAAGAAAGGACGCAGTCAGTGCATTGGTGAGACAGCCAATTTAATCTGGGAATCAAAATATAGAGTCGTTTTGAATGGACAGCTTCCAAATAGCAAGGGAGATCTGGAAGATCAAATCACAGTCCATGCTCGTTGGCAAGTTGGATGCAATATTTTCTTGGTGATAGTTGACAGAGGCATTTGGAGTGGTGAATTTCTGATTGGACGTCTGTGGCCAATGATATTTCACAAGGATCAGTGCTGCGATGTCTGTGTGTAATTTATATCTGTGATTCAGATGAAAAAGTCAGCAGTTTGAGTGGTAATTTTACAGACGACATTCGGAAAGGCATGTAATGATTAGGGATAGTTAGGGGAATTGTGGATAGTGAGGAAGAGTGTTAAAGGTTGCAGCAGTATGTCATTCAGCTGGAACGTTGGGCAGAGATGTGGCAAATTGAATTTCATCGAGACAGGTGCGAAGTGATGCATTTATGAAGCCAAATGGAAGAGAGAAGTGCAGTAATTGACGAGTTGGAAATGTTGACAAACAGAGAGACATTGGAAACAAATCCATAGCTCCCTCAAAATAACAACACAGTAGGATGTGGTGGTCGAGGGGGGAGTATGGTATGCTTACCTTTATTGGGCACAGTATTGAGTACAGACATTTGCATGTCATGTTGTGACTGAATGAAACTTCAGTCAGCCATGTTTGAAAGATTGCGTGTCATTCTCGTTGCCACACTACAGAAAGGATGTGGAGGGTGTAACAGAGGGTTGGCAGAATGTTGCCTGGATGAGAATGTGTTTACTGTAAGGAGGTTGGACGCAGTTGGATTGTTTTGCGTGAGTATCGGAGACTGAGGGGTGACCTGGTACAGATATATAGCATTAGGAGAGGCGTGATTAGTGTGAATTGTTGGAATCCTCCTTCCAATGGAGAAATATCAAATACTAGGGCGCATCGGCTTAAGGTGAGAGTGAGAATTTTAAAGTGAGATGAATGAGGCCAGTTGTCTTTACCAAGAGGGTAGAAGCTGCTCAGGAGGTGGGAGAGGTGGCAATGAGAGCAAAGTTTTGAAGTGGCATTTAGACAGAAACATGAACAGGCCGAGAATAGATGGTCAGCACAGTCATGGTGGGCAGAAGGGCCTGTTCCTCTGCTGTACTGTTCGAGTTTCTAACTTAACGACATCTAACCTTTCAAAGCCCCTCTGAATCCTGGATGTTTCATTCAATTTCTCTCCCATTCTTCAAAACCCCAATAGGTTCAAGGTCAATCTACTCCACCTCTTCTCATTGGAAAATCCCCCATCTCCAGGATCAGCCGAGTGAACCTTCCCTGGCCTGCCTCCAATACAAGAATGTCTTTCCTTCGGGCACTCATACTGTTCAATATAATCTAGGTGTGGTCTGACATCATTTTAGCAAGCCCTCCCTATATTTAGACTCCATTCCCTTTGCCTTCTCGATTACCTGCTGATCCTGTAAGCTACCTTTTTCAGATTGATACACAAGGATTCCCAAAACCCTTTGTGCAGTCAGTCTGAACCAAACGGTGTTAGCCTGACAGTAAGTCGGGAACGTGCTAGAATGTGTTTTAAAGGATATGACAATAAATGATAACTAGATACTTAGAAACAATGGGAGATGTATGATTTTATAAAAGGGAGATATTTTTAAATCTGTTGGATTCTATATTTTGGTGTGACCATAAATGCAGAATAGATAAGGTTGGGGGAGGCTAGTTGCGGTAGAGGAATATTTGAAATTTCAGAAGCATTTAGACAAGTTTCAACAAGGGGCTAAAACTTAGCTCGTGAGAGAATAGGGCCCCTGAAAGGACAATGAGGCTGTCTGTGTGGAATCATTGCTGATGGGTGAGATACTGAACACATATATTGCGTTAAGATTTACTGTGGTGAAAGACATGGAAGCTCGGGAACTTGGGAAAATACATAGGGATATCTTGAAATGAGTGCACATTGGAGAACAGGAGGTGCTGGATGTCTTAAAATGCGAAAAGTTAGATAAAATCTTGGGACATGGTCAGATGTATCCCAGCGCCTTGTGAGAAGCGAGGGAGGAAATTACAGGATCCTTCCAGAGATATTTGTATCATCGACAGCTACTACGGACCAGTGAGACT
The DNA here is from genome assembly GCF_047496795.1 of Chiloscyllium punctatum. Lineage (NCBI taxonomy): Eukaryota > Metazoa > Chordata > Chondrichthyes > Orectolobiformes > Hemiscylliidae > Chiloscyllium > Chiloscyllium punctatum. The sequence goes on from NC_092744.1 coordinate 101,057,142, forward strand.
GATGGCAGGGTGGTAAGTTGTTAGAGGAGATTCTAAGAGAAACGATCATCGTGCATTTGGAAAGGTAAGGACAGATTAAAGATCATCAGCATGGCTTTGTGTATGGGAAATCATGCCTCAAACCTGAGTGTGGAGGTAGACAAGTGAGAGGTCAAAGCATAGCAGTACACGATGTCCACATGAACTTTATCAAGGCTTTTGACAAGGTTCTGCATAACAGACTGGATAGTAAGTTTAGATCACACATAACCAGGGAGCACTCACCAACTGGATACAAAACAGGATTGACGGTAGGAGACAGAGCATGTTCATAGAGGGTTACTGCTCAAACTGCAGGCCTGTGACCAACGGTGTGCCCTGGGGTTCGGTGCTGGGTCACTGTTGTGCATCATTTATACAAACAGTTTGGATGATAATACAGGAGCCATGGTTAGCAAGTTTGTGAGTGAGACTGAAATTGGTGATAAAGTGGACAGTGAAAAGGGTTATCGGAGAGTACAATGGAATCAACAGTACTGCTGGACCAGTGAGGTTAGGAATAACAGGTGGCGAAATGCAAGATGTTGTATTGTGGTAAAGTAAACCAGGCTGGACTTGTTCAATTGATGTTCGGGCCCTGGGTACTGCTGTCAATCAGTGACCCAGGAACTCAGGTACAGAGTTTTTTGAAAGTAGCGTCACGGGTAGACAGGCTGGTGAAGCAGGTGTTTGGGATGGTCACCCTTCATTGGGCAGAGCATTGAGAGTAGGAGTTGGAATGTCATGGTGTATCTGTATAGGACATTAGTGAGGCCACTGTATAAGCATTGTTGATTATCTGATAAAAATCAACTTGTTCACATATGTCCATTAGAGAGGGACATCTGGCATTCTTCCCTGGTCTGGCTCACATGTGACTCCAGTCCCACAGCAATATGGCTGACTCTGAACTGCCTCTGGGCAATTAGCAGGAGGGCAATGTATGCTGGTCCATCCGGTGACATCCTTAGTCCGTGAATGAATCAATGAAAAATACATATGTCCATCCCTACCTTTGCAAACAGCTCTAGCTGCAGCAATCCATACTGGCTTTGTAACGTTGTTCAGGCCTTTGCCCCTCTCTGTAACACTCTCACCACCTCCGGCACCTTCAATTCTCCCTGTTCCTCTACTCTGATTAAACACTGACAATGTTTCCTCTTCCTACTGCACTCCTCCACATTTCTAAATGTTGGTTACTCCAGAATTGGTCGGTTCTTTTTCATCTCTTAATCAAATCGGCCAAGACCGTCTGAAGTGGGGAAGGAGCATTGGGAAGGTGTCGAGCACCTCGAGACTTTTTGTGGGGAAAACGGGAATCCAGGAGAAAACAGCACAAGGAGCGCGCTGTCATATCAACGCCCCACCCGCCCCCTTTCCATGTCCACCTTCTGCCTCAAGTGTAACAGAGTCTGTGGAAGGCCATATCAGTCTCTACAGCCAACCTCAGACTCCCCCACCCCCACTGAGAGTGGGAGAGAGTCAGCCTCATCTGTGAGCCACTGCCAAAGAGATGATGAGATAGGAAGGTTGAATCCCCTCACAATTATCCCGGTGTCTTTGTTACAAATTCAAACAATTCCCTGTTAATACAGTGTCTAATAATGTGCTATCACTCAGTTTCTCTCCATCTGGTATCCCTCGCTGTGTCAGTCTATTTACTGCCTTTGTGAGCATTTCTCCCTCTTACAGATGGTCTGAGATCCTGAGTCAACAGAATTGTCCACAACAGAGTGATGCAGCAGCACAGGCAAGGGATGGAGACTGGGGTTATCGAGATCCCTGCTGGACTCAGTGCCAGCTCCTACAACCCTTCCTTAGCTGTGAAAAATTTGTAATCTCCTTATCCTTCTCCAATTCTTCGATCTTTATCTTGTTAAATTTCATCCTCATTCCCGATACCATACCCCTCCCAACCATAGGAACCTCTTTCAGTTTGTGCAACGCTCCCCATCTGTGTAACTGTCTCCAACCCAGTAACCTGGCATTCTCCATTGCCTTCCTATCTCTGTAGCCTCCAGAGCCTACAAGCCTTCTTATATCTGTAAATGTCTTCAGTCACGACAACCTTCCATATCTCTGTTAGTATACACAATAATCTCCGAGATGAAACAGCTCCCTGTCTGTGCCTCTGAGACTGCCTGCCTCTTCCTTTCTCCATCCCTATCCCTATTTCCAGAATCTAATCCAGCTCCATCTGTCTCTGTAAATTTCTCCAATCCCCAAACACCTTTGTCCCTCTGACATTCTTGACCAGATATAACTCTGTTTAATTCTAAGCCTCCCTATTTCTGTAACCTCTACCCATCTGTTCAACGCCCCACTACTGAGGAATGACTCCCTGTATTCGCCATAAGGCAGATGGAATGACAGTGATCAGATATGATGGAACTGTCATTACAGAGATGTAGCTGCAGAATGACCATCACTGGGAGGTGAATGAGAAGTGTTGTTGGGATCGAGTTATAGAGTCAGAGAGATGTACAACATGGAAACTGACCCTTCGGTCCAACCCATCCATGCTGAGCAGATATTCCAACCCAATCTCGTCCCAATAGGCAGACTAAGCAAAAAGCCAACAAGTTGTGAAGGAAGGATGAGGTTAATGCATTAATGAGACAGTCATGTGGATCTGAATATCAAAAGTGGAGCTGAGAATAAGCAAGCAGCAGCAACCGTTAGCAGGAATTCTTTTGTAGGCACCAAACAGTGATGGGAATGTCAATATGGTTACAGTCAGGACACTGAATGTACTTATGGCAAGGGCAGTACAGTAACTGTGAGTGACAGTGGTCTCCATGCCGACTGATACAGCAACGAGCCTGTTGGATTTAATTTGTTGGTGTGAATATAAATGGCAGAATTGTAAGGGTGTAGGAGGGGTGTAGTGGTATGGGGGATATGGTGTATTTGAATTATCAGAAGCCTTTATGCAAGTTTCAATAAGGGCTAAAGAGTAACCTGGTAGAGAATAGGGCCCCTTAAAAATCAATCAGGTCGCCAATGTGTGGAAGCAGAGTAGATGGGTGAGATATTAGACAAAATAGTCTTGTCAGTATTTACTGTGGTGAAAGACATGGAAGCTTGGGAACGTGGGGAAATAAATAGTGATGTCTTGGAAAGAATCCTCACCAAAGAAGAGAAAGTGCTGGAATCTTACAACAAACAAAGGTAGATCAGTCTTCAGTAGTTCATTAGTTCGATCCTAGAATATTGTGGGAAGCTAGGGAAGAGATTGCAGTATCCCTTATAGAGATATTTATATTATCAACAGGGACAATAAGATGTTGGAAGACTGGAAGTTGGCTAATGCTGTTCCATCACTGAAAGACTGCAGGGAAAAGCCAGGAAATTACAGCCCCGTGAGACCAGTGATGGGGAAGTTGTTGGAGGAGTTTCTGAGAGAAAAGAGCTCCTTACGTTTACAAAGGCAAGGGCTGAATCGAGATGGTCAGCATGGCTTTGTGAGTGGAAAACCATATTTCACAAACCGGATTGACTCTTCGAGGAGGTAGCCAAAGATAGATGAAGGCAGAGCATTGTCCACGTGGACTTTAGCATCTAATCAAGAGGAAGAAGGAAGTTTACTTAAGGTCGAGGAAGCAAGGATCAGACAGGGCTCCAGAGAGTTACATTGGATGGCACGGTGTCTGTGGTTAGCACTGCTACCTCATAGCACCACGGACTCCATTTCGATTACAGCCTCAGGCGACTGTCTCTGGGGTGTTTGCGCATTCTCCCTGTGGGTTTCTTCCAGGTTCTCCGGTTTCCCCCCCACAGCCCAAAGATGTGCCAGTTTGGTGGCTTAGCCATGCTAAATTACCCATAGTGTTCAGGGATGGGTAGGTTTGGTGCATTAGTCAGGGCAAATGGAGAGTAATAGGGTGGGGGAATGGGGCTGGGTTGGATACTGTTTGGAGGGTTGATATGGAGTTGGGCCAAATGGCCTGTTTCCACACTGTAGGGATTCTGTGAAGGTAGCAGGAAGGAACCGAGAGATGGACTTAGGGCAACGAGAAGGAGGCATAAAAAAGCTTTGTTGGGAAGGATTAAGGAAAACCGTGAGGCATTCTCCACTTATGCGAGGAACAAGAGCAAGGCCAGAGTGAGGATAAGGTCAATCTGGGATAGTGGAAGGAACTTGTGCCTGGAGTCACAGGAGGTAGGGGAGGTCCTTAATGAATACTATGCCTCAGTATTCACTGCTGAGAAGGATCTTGTCGTTTGTGAGGACAGCATGAAACAGGCTGATGTACATGAACAGGTGGATGTTAAGAAGGAGGATGTGCTGAGAATTTTCTAAAAGATAAGGACACATAAGTCACTGAACCAGACTGGATGTGTCCAAAGTTACTACAGCAACCGAGGGAGTGGATTACTGAGCACCTGGTGATGGCCTTTGCAGCCTCACTGTCCACTGGAGTCGGACCAGATGATTGGAGGCAGGACAATATTATTCCCTTGTTCAGGAAAGGGAATAGGGATAATCCTGGGAATTGCACACCTGTCAGTCTTATGTCTGTGGTGTGCAGATTATTGGAGAGGATTCTGAGAGACAGGATTGATTATTCATTGGGAAACCATAGTTTGATTAGAGATAGTCAGCATGGTTTTGTAAGGGGCAGGTCATGCCTTACAAATCTTATTGAATCTTTTGAGAATGTGACAAAACATCTTTATGGCTCATTCAGAAAGTACGGAGGCATCGGATACAGGGAAACCTGTCTGTCTGGATACAGGATTACTGATAAACAGAAGACTGAGGGTGATGATAGGTGGAAAGCATTCATCCTGGAGCTCCGTGACCAGTGGTTTTCTGCAGGGAGAGGTTACAGGACCTCTGCTCTTTGTGAGTTTATGAATGACTTCGATGTGTGATTGAAAGAGGGGTTAGTAAGCTTCCCAATGACACAAAGGTTGGTGGAATGGTTGATAGTGTGGAGGGCTGTTGTAGGTTGCAGTGGAACATTGCCAAGATGCAGAGTTGGGCTGAGAAGTGGCAGATGGAGTTCAATCTGGGAAACGTGTGAAGTCATTCGTTTTGAAGATTGAATTTGAATGCAGAATTCAGGGTTAAAGGCAGAATCCTTTGCAGTGTGGAGGAACAGAGGGATCCTGGGTTCCAAGTCCCTAGATCTCTCAAAGTAGCCACCAAAGCTGATTGGCTTGTTAAGAAGCAATATATTGTGTGGGGTTTCATTAGTTTGGGGATTGAGTTTTAAAGCTGTGAGGTTATGCTGCAGCTCTATAGAGACCTAGTTCGACCCCACTTGGAATATTGGGTTCAGTTCTGGTCCCATCATTGCAGGAAGGCTGTGGAAGCTTTAGAGAGGGTAAAGAGGAGATTTACCAGGATGTTGCCTGGACTGGAGTACATGTCTTATGACGAAAGTTTGTGGGAGCTAAGGCTTTTCTCATTGGATTGAAGAAGGGTGAGGTGTGACTTGGCAGAGGTGAACAAGGTGGTGAGAGTCATAGATAGAGTGAATAGAGAGAGATATTTTTTACCCTCATATAAATAGTTATTACAAGGGGGTATAATTTTCGGGTGATTAGTGGATGGTTAAGCGGAGATTTCAGAGGTAGGTTTGTTACATATAGAGTGGTGTATGTGGAGTGCACTGCCAGCGGTGGCGGTAAAATTAGATGTATTAGGGACATTTAATATACTTCTGGATAGGCACATGGATGATAATAAAATGAAGGGTATGGAAGTTAGAGTCGTAGAGATGTACAACATGGAAACAGACACTTCAGTCCAACCTGTCCATGCTGACCAGACATCCTAACCCAATCTAGTCTCACCTGCCAGCACCCGGTCCATATCCCTCCAAACCCCTGCTATTTTTATACCTATCCAAATACCTCTTCAATGTTCCAATTGTACCAGTCTCCACCACTTCCTCTGGCAGCTCATTCCATACACATACCACCCTCTGCATGAAAAGGTTTCCCCTTAGGTCTCTTTTATATCTTTCCCCTTTCATCCATAACCTATGCCCTCTAGTTCTGGACACCCCAACCCCAGGGAAAAGACATTGTCTATTTACCCTATCCATGCCCCTCATAATTTTGTAAACCTCTATAAGGTCACCCCTCAGCCTCCGATGCTCCAAGGAAAACAGCCCCAGCCTGTTCAGCCTCTCCCTATAGCTCAAATCCTCCAGCCCTGGCAACATCCTTTTAAATCTTTTCTGAACCCTTTCAAGTTTCCCAACATCTTTCCGATAGGAAGGAAACCAAAATTGCACGCAATATTACAACAGTGGCCTAACCAATGTATTGTACTGTCGCAACATGACCTCCCAACTCCTGTACTCAATACTCTGACCAATAAAGGAAAGCATAACAAACGCCTTCTTCACTATCATATCTATCTGCGACTCCACTTTCAAGGTGCTATGAACCTGCATCCCAAGGTCTCTTGGTTCAGCAACACTCCCTTGGACCTTACCATTAAGTGTATAAGTACTGTTAAGATTTGATTTCCCAAAATGCAGCACCTCGCCTTTATCTGAATTAAACTCTATATGCCACTTTTATTTTTGATCTTCCGGTCGAATAAAAGATTGGCATGTCATCACGGCCTAAGGGTCTTGTTCTGTACTGTTCTGTGTTCTACGTGTCTTATGGTAAACTGGGTAATAAGCTCAGATCAGTGTAAAAGGTTATGGCATTCAGGAGGAGCTAGTCAACTGGACAGAAAATTGGGCTTGATGGTAGGAGACAGAGGGTGATGGGAGACATGTTGTTTTTCTGACTGGAGACATGTGACCAGCGGTGGAGTGGGTCCACTGGTGTTTGTCATTTGGATAAATAATTTGGACGGAAATATTGTTAAGTAAGTTAAATAAGTTTTTTGGGCGACACTGAAATTGGTGGTAAACTGGACAGTGAAGAAGGTTATCTGTGATACAACAGGATGAACAGTACTGCTGGGATAGTGAGCTGAAGAATAGCAGATGGAGTTTAATTAGATAAAGGTGAAGTGTTCCATTTTGGTGAAACAAACCAGGGCTGGACTTGTAGAGTTAATGTCCGGGCCCTGGGTAGTGTTGTCAGTCAGTGACCCAGGGATGCAGGTACAGTTCTTTAATAGTTGTGTCACAGGTAGACAGGCTGGTGAAGTAGATGTTTGGGATGGTTACTTCCATTGGGGAGAGCATTGAGAGTAGGATTTGGGATGTCATGTTGTATCTTTACAAGACATTGGTCAGGTCACCATAAAATCGTTGTTGATCAGTGGGAAGAACTCATCTGGTTCACTGACCTCCTTTTGTGTAGAACATCTGACATTTTAACCTGGCCTGGCTAACATGTGACTCCAGACCCATTGCAATATGGCTGACTCTGAGCTGTCTCTGGGTAATTGACAGTGACACCCATATCCCATGAATGAATAAATAAAAATACATATGTCCCTCTCTACCTCTGCAAACCCCTCCAGCTGCAGCAATCCGTACTGGTTTTGTAACACCGTTCAGGCCCTGACCACTCTCCGCAACACTCTTACCACCTCCGGCACCTTCACCTCTCTCTGTTTCTTTTGTGACATTGAACCCTGACACTGATTCCCTTTCCCACTGCCCAACTCCTGCTAGCAGACCCTTTGCAATCCCTTTAACACTTACTCCTAAAACACTCTCTCTCACTTCAGGATTTTAAGTACTTTGTGGTGATCTTCTAAGCCTCATAAACTAATATGATGCATTTTGTCCTGAGTGAGGGGCCGGTGGGAATTTCTTGCTGAGGTTTTGTCTGTTTCAGTGGAATGTTCTGTTGTTGAGTGATTTACACTATCCTTTCAAATGTTTTCCACTGTTCATTTACAGGGACATACTTCAGTTTGTTTCGCCTCTTTACCTTGGTCAGTTCTCATCTCAAACCATGTCATTGACTGTTTTTGTTTCTAGTTGTAGCATGTCTGTTATGTGATTCACTTTAAAACTTTATATTTCTTTAAACTGCACTTTATCACAATTTCCCGAAGGACCTCTCCAGGTGACATTACTCATTCACTAAGTTTGATCACCCTACGATCGCTCTGAGATAGTTTTGTCCCTAGCCAGTTGCACAATTTGTTATTCAAAGAAACACTGAAAAAAAATTCTCTGAACTACTCTTCTAATATCACTGTTGTTAGTGTGACTGTCCCAGATTATGGGAATGTTGAAGTTTCCCAAAGTTATCACAAAGTGTTTGTTAAAAAATTCCAATGAGTTCCTGTGTAATGCAGTGATGAGCAACGGAATGCTGTTCGGTGGCTAAAACTGTTCTGCTCCTTGTGTCCTTGGCAAGTAATAGCCAGAATTTACATTCAGACTGACTCTACTTCATGATCTGAGGTCAAATGATTTCTCTGTACTGCCTTTGTTATCCATTATTGTGAGTGTTACCCATTTTGCCTGAGTTTCTGCAAGGTTGTGATCCATTGAATATTTATGTCCACCTTTTGTTCGCCCTGTAACCACATCTCTCTGGTGTCCAAATTTCTTTTATCTCTGTGTCACAAATCAATCTACCTTACTGAAGAGAGTTAAAAATCACATAACACCAGGTTATAGTCCAACAGGTTTTATTGGAAGCACGCTAGCTTTCGGAATGACGCTCCTTCATCAGGTGATAGTGGAGAGCTCGATCATAACACAGAATTTATAACAAAAATTTACAGTGTGATGGAACTGACATTATACATTGAAAAATTGATTGTCTGTTAAGCCTTTCATCGTTTAGAATACAGTGATAATTTCACTTCTTTCATGTGTAAATCACAAAACTGTTTTTTAAAGTTGCATTCTCGGGTTAGCAGTTAACAATGGTGATAGGTAGACAATATGTGAAGGTGTTAGCCCGCTGTGTTCTCTGTCTGTGCCCTGATATTTAGATTGATTATCATCTAAAAAGTGAGAAAACAGAGTTTTACATAAATGCATGCAGTTTTTGAGCAAAGTACAATGTAATCCTGCAAGTACAAATTCACCCCACAAAATATATGTGTGTCTGTGGGTCTTTGTCTGTCTGTGTGTGTCTGTCTGGGGTGGGGGTTGTGAGTGTGGGAAAGTGTGTGTGTAGTGAGTGCAGAGTGTCTTAAGTTTGTGAGGGGGTGCATGTGTAAGTGTGGGAGTGTGCGTGTCTATGAGGTTGTGTGTGGGTGTCTGTGTGCGCGTCTGTGTATACCTGTGTCCATGTGTATGTGAGAGTGTGTGTGTGTAGGAATATCTGTGTGTGTGTAGTGTAATGGTGATCACCTGTAATGTGACATGAACCCAAGGTCCCGGAGCCTCTGCTCGGCCACTTTTCTCTGCTGCCTGTCCCGAAGTCCACCTTGGAGGATGGTCACTCGAAGGTCCGAGGCTGAATGTTCTGGACCACTGAAGTGTTCCCAAACTGGGAGGGAACCATCCTGTCTGTTGATTGTTGTGTGGTGCCCATTCATCCATTGTCTTAGCCTTTGCTCGGTTTCCCCAATGTACCATGACTCAGGGCATCATTGCCTGCATAGTATAAGACAGACAACGTTGGCTGAGTTACATGAGTACCTGCCATGTACAAGGTGGGAGGTGTCCCCACGCATAATAGTGGTATCTGTATCCACAATCTGACACGTCTTGCAGTGTCCACCGTGACAGGGTTGTACAGAGTTGTCCTGAGGGCCATCCGCTTTATCGTCGATTACAACGTCTTCACTGTCCACTATGCCACCCTCCAGCCTTTCCAGCACATCACACATGGCTATCAATGGCACAAATATCTTTGCTCGGGGCTGCACAATGTTCTGTGATACAATTAATCAGGTCCTTGGGCTTTCCATAGCTTTGTGTTTTAAAACTTTCTATAACATGCACTCTTTTCAAGTCATAGAGATGTACAGCATGGAAACAGACCCTCGATCCAACTCGTCGATGCTGACCAGAAGATCTAAATAAATACATCCCATTTACCAGCATTTGGCCCATGTACTTCTAAACCCTTATTGTTCATATACCCATCCAAATATCTCTTAAATGTAGTCATAGTATCAGTATCTGCTACTTTCTCTCTCAGCTCATTCCATGCACACACCACCGTGTGCATAAAAAAGCTGTCCCTGCAGTGCCGTTTAAACCTTTCCCCTTTAACCTTAAACCTATGCCCTCTAGATTTAGACTCTCCAACCCCTGGGAAAAGACCTTGAATGTTTACCCAATCCATACCCCTCATGTTTATATAAACCTCTGTCAGGTCACCCCTCAGTCTCTGATGCTCCAGAGAATATAACCCCAGCTTATTCAGCAACAACCCTGGGAACATCTTGTCAATCTTTTCTGAACACTTTCAACTTTCACAACATCCTTCCTATAGCGGGGATACTGGAATTGCAGAGAACTCCAAATGTGGTCTAACATATTACTCTTGTTCCCTGAGTTCCCCAGTCTTTGTCCTCAATAAGTTCTGGAGTTAAAAAAAAAAGTGTTTAAGTTCTTTGACATATCGTGCTGTTCCACACATCAATGGTCTCATTGATCTTGAAGTGACAGCATTTTGTCTCGAGTTACTCTTTTACTCAATATATTTATACAATCACTTTTGGATTCTCTTGATCATTCTCTGCCAAGGCTAATGCATGTACACTTTCTGCAATCCTGATTTCTACCCAATGTGTATTCCTAAAGTCCCTGTGATCCTCAGGGATTCCCTTGATCCAGCTGGCTATACCTGACATGTGCCCCCTTTTCCTTGACCAGACCGTCAGTAGACAGCCAGTGTTTCCGAATGCTGTCAGCATTGACCTGCACACAAACAGGAACATGCTGGTGGTGATCGCTCAATTTATCTCACTTTTAAAATATTCTCACTTACTAGACTTCCCTTTCCCTGCAAATCGGCTCCCCAATCAGCTTTTGAGAGTTCCTGGCTCATATTATCAAGATTAGTCTGGCCCCATTTTATAACTTGAACCTGTGGACCAGCCCTGTCCCTTTCCATCACTATTTTCAAACGAATAGACTTGAGTCACTTTGGCAAAATGCTTTCCCACTCACACCTCAGTCCCTTTCCCGACCTTGTTTCCCAAGGGGAGGTCAGGTTTTGCCCCTTTCTCTTTTCAGGCCATTTACATATTGATTGGGAGTTTTCTGGAACACAATTAGCAAATTCCTCCCTTACACACTGAACACTGGCAGTCCCAGACTAGGTTTGGAAAGTTCAAAAACCCCAACCATAACAGGACTATTATTATGATTGAGAATTGAGATCTCCTGATATGTTTGTTCCTCAGTCTGCCACTGATTATTCGGGGTCAGTGGGACAATCGTGTTAGTGTGATGACCCATTCTTATTTCTCAGTTCCACTAACATAGCTTCACTGGGTGATCCCACAGGAATATCCTCTCTAGGTACTGATGTAATGATTCATGCAATCAAAACCCACCACCACGCGTCCTCTCTTGCCCCCCCCCCCCCGATGCTTCCTGTAGCATCTCCACCTTGAAACAATGAACTGCCAGCCCTGTCCCTCCTTCAGCTGTGTTTCTGTAATAACTATAATCTCCCAGTCCCATGTTCCAATCCATGCCCTAAGTTCATCTTCCTTAGCTGGCAGGCCCCTTGCATTGAAATAAATGCAGTTTAATCATCAGTTCCCCCTCCTCCATTTCCTGCTATGTTCTTGCCTGCCTTGTCTGCTGAAATTGCTGTCTTTAACTTGTGCACCAACCTGAATCTTCTTTCTGGCCTTATGACTGTTTAAAGTCCAACACCCTGCCAGATTAGATTATATCCTCTCAGGCAGCTCTAACAATTCGCCCCATCAGGATGTGGGTCCCCCTCCTCCCAGTTCAGGTGCCTTCCCCACCCTGTCAACCTGTGCTGACACCTTCAGACATCCAGGGACTTGGCCACCAAGGTCCCGTTTTTACTCAGTTTTCTAGCAGGACCTACCCTTCATGATGTATATCCTTCGCTTATGAGACTTCCCACAGTCATTACCTCACAGTGATCAGAAGTAAACTCCATCTGCAATTACTCAGTCTGGACAACTCTGAGTATGACTAATTTCGTCCAGTCTCCCCAACAGTCCCTATCTCTAATTGTCGAAAGAATGCACAACCCTCCCTAAAGCGTTAACCACCTCCAGTCCCTCTCATGGACACCATCCATGTAAGCATCTCCTGTTCCTGACGATATTTTCCTCCTGTTCCAATAAACCCTTGTGAACTTTGTGACCTAGTCCAATCTCTGCAGTGCTCTGTATAATCAGCCTCACTGTGCCTGGAACCTGGCTTCAATTCCAGCCTTGGCCGACTCTCTGTGTGGACTTTGCATGTTCTCGCCCCGAATGTGTGGGTTTCTTCCAGGGGCTCTGGTTTCCTGCCATAGTCCAACATTTGCACGATATGTGATTAGCCATCATAAATTGACTGTAGTATTCAGGCAAGTGTGGTTTAGGTGAGTTCACCATGAGGAATGCAGGGTTTATTGGACAGGAAGAGGGATGGGTCTGGTTCGGATGCTCTTTAGAGGGGTTGGTGTGGACTTGTTGGGCTGAACGGCTGGTTTCCACACTGTGGAGATTTTATTCAAGTTATTGTCCAGTCCTGTCAACCATCCCTGTCTCTTGAACCTTGCCTCATCTCCAATACTCTCCTTATATGTGTAATCTCCAACAGTTTCTAAAACACTCCTTGGCGATGTCAGCTTCTCCAGTCCTTACCACGATCGATATGACTGTCATCTCTTCCTGCTTTTAGAACAATCCCTATAACTATTGCCATTTGTTACATCACTCCCAATCACTGTTCCATCCTGAAACCACCAAAAACATTTATATCTGTGTAAACCCATCTGGACTGTCTCTACTTCCTTTTGACAATCCCGTTCTGAGACTTTCTCTCTATCAAAAAAGTCATTAAGTGTCGGTAACCCTTATTATTGCAACCTCCCTCCAGCCTTACAGCACTGAGGATCTATAGAAGCTCTTTTCAAACCGACAGCCATCTCTGTGTCTGTAATCTCCTCCACTCCCCATAATTCATTCTCTCTGAGCTCCTCTGTAGTCCATGCCACACTCTTTAACACTGTCTGTATCACTGTAACCTTCTCCAAAAACACAAATTTCCCTATCTGTGTAAATCCCTACACCAGTCCCTATCCCTCTCAGCTCCGTCTAACAATACAACCCTCCATGTCTATGTATTCACCTTCAGTCCCTACTCACCTCCCTATCTGTGTAACCATCTCCATCCATTTTTGCTACAGTCTCTTCAACTATCCCTGTCAGTGTAATATCTTCCAGTCCTGAAAACTCCCCGCTCTTTAACATTCTCAGGCCACACATCCCTCACTATCTGTGATCTACTCCTGTCGGAGAACCCTCCCTCTGTGAACTGCTCCAACGCTTCAACTTTCCATAAGCTCCTGCAGCTCTTACAGCCCTCCCTATCGACCAAACCTCTTCAAGTCCCTAAAACACCATCAGTCTGTGGAGACCCTATCACCATCCCTCTCTGTGTTATCCTCTCAGGTCCCTGCAACACTCCCGATCTGTAGATCCTACTCCAATGCCTGTGCCTCTCCCGGTCCTGTTCCTACAAGACTCATTCACAATGTAACATCCTCCCATCACTATCACCCACCCTGTCAATGTAAGCTCCTCCTGTATCTCCAAACATTTACTCATCTCCATAACCTTCTCCAGCTCTTACCCCCTATCTGTGTAAACATCACTCTCCACTCGAACCCTCCCTACCGCAGGAACTTCCTTCTGTTAGTGCTATGCTCCCTTATCTGTGAAACTGTCTCCAACTAATCTTGCTACCCAATCTCTCAAAAAAGAATCCAGATTCCACAGCCTCCAAGTCTAAATAACCCCCAGAACCTAAGCCTTCCCATATCTATAAACATCTTCAGTCACGATGACCCTCCATATCTCTGTTTGTTCCGCCAGATCTTGCAAACCTCTTTATCTCTGTAATCTGCTCAGCTCCCTAAAACAGTCCCTGTCTGTGTAATCCAGCCCTGTCCTACAAACATCCTTATCCCTGTAAACTTCTCTATCCCTCCCAACATTCCCAACTCCATGAACCTGTCGGCCCTACAGCTCTCGACATTTATGTAACTTCCTGTGGCCCTATGGTCCTCCCTCCCTGTGAAACCACCTCCAGTCCCCACGTCCCTCCCAGTCTGGGTCCTCTGCTCCAGATCAGACCATTGCTGTCTCTGTGAACACCTCCACTCCTGAAAACTCTTCCCATTTGTGTAACCTCGTTCAGACCCCATACTCTCCAGCTTCCTGAATCCTCTTCCTGCATTGCAACCAAAACCACAAGTTTATGTAATATCCACCAGTGCTTAAACCTCCCCAACTCAGTAACCTCTTGCAGTCCGAACAAAGCACCTAAATTGAGAAATCTCTCATTTCCCTACAATCCTCCCTCCGTCCCTCCTCAAATGCCTTCATCACCATGAAACCTCACAATTACTGAAGCCTCCTTTTGGCATTGCAACCCTCCTAATGTCTGCAAAATCCTCGTGTCCTGATATCCCTCCCTATCTCTGTAATCCCCACCACCCTCCAGTGCCCTTCTGGGGAACATGGCAGAGGAGAGAAGATTTGTAGCGTCTGGACCATGTTACGGAGGTAGAATTCTGGAAATTACAGATTTGGTCTAATGTATGTAGTGTGAAGTTTATTGGCGAGAACTCTAAAGAAAGGATTTATGACTACTTGGAAAGCCATAGTTAAATTAGAGACAGCATGGGTTTGTGAGGGGCAGGTCATGCCTCACAAACCTTATTGAATTCTTTGAGGATATGACAGAATACGTTGATGGCTCATTCAGAAAAGAAGGATGATTGGGATACAGGGAAATCTGCCTGTCTGGATACAGGATTGGATGGCCCAGAGAAGACAGAGTATGGCAGCAGATGGAGCGTATTGAGCATGGCGCTCAGTGACCAGTGGTGTTCTGTAACAATCAGCTCTGGGACTCTGTGCTCTTTTTAAATTTTGTTAATGACTTGGATGTGGATGTTGGAGAGTGGGTTAGTAAGTTTGCCAATCACACGAAGGTTGATGGAGTGGTGGGGAATGTGGAGGGCTGTTGTCGGTTGCAATGGGACATTGACAGGACGCAGAGCTGGGCTGGAGGTGGCAGATGGAGTTCAATCTGGAAAAGTGTGAAGTGATTCATTCTGGAAGGTTGAACCTGAATATAGAATACTTGGCATTGTGGAGGAACAGAGAGATCATGGCGTCCATGTCCATAGATCCCTCAAGTTGGTACGCACATTGATAGGGTTGCTAAAAAGTCATATGTTGTGTTGGCTTTTCTTAGCAAGGGGATTGATTTCAAGAGCCGTGAGGTTTTACTGCATCTTTATAGCGACCTGGTGAGACCACACTTGGAATATTGTGTTCATTTCTCATCCCATCTTTACAGGAAGGGTGTGCAAGTTTTAGAGAGCGGACACTGGAGATTTACCAAGATGCAGCCTGGAATGGAGGGCATTTCTTATGGAGAAAGTTTGAGGGAGATAAGGCTTTTCTCATTGGAGAGAAGAAGGGGGTGGGGTGTCTTGGTAGAGGTGAACAAGGTGATGAGATGCACAGAGTGAGTGAATAGTGAGAGACTTTTTCTCCTCTGGCATAAATGGCTATTACAAGGGGGTGTAATTTTAAGGTGAAAGGAGGATGGATAAGAGGATAGAGAATGGTAGGTGGTTGGATGGACTGCCAATGGTGGTAGTAAAATTAGACACATTCGGGACATTTAATAGACTCTTGGACAGATACATGGACAATAGTAAAATGAAGGGTATGTAGGCTAGTTTGATCTTACAGTTGGATAAAAGGTTGGCATGAAATCTTGACCGAAGGGTCTTGTGCTGAACTGTTCTGTGTTCTGTCTGGTAAACTGGGTAATAAGCTCAGATCAATGTAAAAAGGATATGGCATTCAGGAGGAGCTACTGAACTGGATACAAAATTTGCTTGATGGTGGGAGACATGTTGTTTTTCTGACTGGAGGCGTGGGGCCAGCGGTGGAGTGGGTCCACTGTTGTTCGTCATTTGGATAAATGGTTTGGATGGGAATATTGGTTTCCTGGTAAAGTAAGGATTTTGTGTGTCACTGAAATTGGTGGTAAAGTGGTCAGTGGAGAAGGTTATCTATGATACCAAAAGGATGAACAGTACTGCTGGGATAGTGGGCTGAAGAATAGCAGATGGAGTTTAATTAGATAAAGGTGAGGTGTTCCATTTTGGTGAAACAAACCAGGGTGGGACTTGTACAGTTAATGTTCGGGCCCTGGGTAGTGTTGTCAGTCAGAGACCCAGGGATGCAGGTACACAGTTCTTTGAATGTGGTGTCACAGATAGACAGGCTGGTGAAGCAGGCGTTTGGGGTGGTTACCTTCATTGGGGAGAGCATTAAGAGTAAGAGTTGGGATGTCACGTTGTATCTGTAAAAGATATTGGTGGGGCCACCATAAAAACATTGTTGATCAGGAGGAAGAACTCCTCTAGTTACTTACTTCCTTTAAGGAAGAACATTAACTATTCTAACCTGGTCTGGCCAACATTTGACTCCAGACCCACAGCAATATGGCTGACTCTGAGCTACCCTCTGGGTAATTAGCAGTTGGATCAAAGAATGTTAGTCCAGGCAGTGACACCCACATCCCATGAATGAATAAATAAAAATACATATGTCCCTCCCTACCTCTGCAAACCCCTCCAGCTGCAGCAATCCGTACTGGCTTTGTAACACCGTTCCAACCCTGACCACTCTCTGTAACACTCTCACCACCTCAAGCACCTTCACCTCTCCCTGTTCCTATTCTGTCAATAAACCCTGACCATGGTTCCCCTTCCCACTGCCCTCCTCCTTCTAGCATACCCTTTGCAATCTATTTAACATTTACTCCTAAAACACTCTCACTTCAGGATTTTAAGTACTTTTTGGGGATCTTCTCAGCCTCATAATCTAGTATGATCCCTTTTGTCCTGAGTGCGGGACCAATGGCGATTTCTTGCTGAGGTTTATACTGTTTCAATGGAATGTCCTTCTGTTGAGCGTTTTACACTGTTCCTTCAAATGTTTTCTGCTGTCCATTTACAGATACATGTCTCAGTCTGTTTAGCCTGTCTACCTTGGTCAGTTCTCCTCTCACACACATGTAATTGGCTATTTTTGTTTCTAGTTGCAGCTTGTCCTCTGTGATTCACTTTAAAACTTTATATTTATTTAAACTGCACTTTATCACAATTTCCCGAAGGATCTCTGCAGGTGACATGACTCATTCACTAAGTTTCATTACAAGGTCGCTCTGCGATAGTTATGTCCCTTAACAGTTGCACAATGTGTTTTTCAAAGAAATACTGAAAAAAAATAACCTAAGTCCTCTTCCAATATCAATGTTGACCGTGTGAATGTCCCAGATTATAAGAATATTGAGGTTTTCCAAAATTACCACAATGCCTTTGTTAAAAAATTCCAATGAGTTCCTGTGTAATGCAGTGATGAGCAATGGAATACTGTTCAGTGGCTAAAACTGTTCTGCTACTTGTGTCCTTGGCAATAGTAGCCAGAATGTACATTCAGACTGACTCTACTTCTTGATCTGCAGCCAAATGCTTTCTCTGTAATGCCTTTGTTATCCATTATTGTTAGTGTTACCCATTTTTCCTGATTGTGAACTATTGAATATTTTTGTTCACCCTATATCCATATCTCCCTGGTGTCTAAATCTCTTTTATCTCTGTGTCACAAATCCATCTACCTTATTACAGTGACATTGTCCATTAAAAAAAACATAACTTACTCTTTCCCACAATCTTCTGTCACAAATCCTTTCGCTGATGTACAATTTTAGTTAAACTCTGTCCCTTCCTGTTCCTTTCTGCTTGTCTTCAGTCACATCCCCATGCTGCTCCAATGCTTCACCTTTTCTCTTTGGATTTGGAAAGCTCCTTTCACCTGAACCCAGTCCCAGCATCCTCTCTGTCAGTTTAAAGCCCTGTCCATAAACCTACTGATATGATCGGCCAGGACCCTGGTCCCATCACGGTTCCAGTGGGACCATCCGAATGGATTATTTATTAAGTCAGGTATGGGGTATGGGTGTCTCTGGCTGACCAGCCTTTCTTGCCCAGTCCAAGCTGCCCTTGAACTGAATAACTTTCTTGGCCTTTGAAGAGGGTAAATGGGAGGCAAATACTTTGCTGTGGCTATGTCGTGCAGACTACGTGAGGATGGGCAGATGTCCTTCTCTGAATGACATAGCAGCCTGGGATACCTGCAGCGGTGTTTGTGCAGTGTGTCCAGGAAGCTTTTCTAACTCAGTATGTAGATTGTCCGACCAGAGGGGAGGCCATATTGGATTTGGTACTTGGTAACGAACCGGGAAAAGTGATGGGCTTGTTAATGTGTGAACATGTTGGTGATCGTGACCACAATTCTGTGACTTTCACCTTGGTTATGGAGAGAGATAGTTGTGTGCAACAGGGTAGGTTTTACAATTGGGGGAAGGGTAAATACGATGCTGTAAGACAGGATCTGAGGAGCATAAGTTGGGAGCATAGGCTGTCAGGGAAAGAATGTTTGGAAATGTGGAACTTTTTCAAGGAACAGATACAACGTGTCCTTGATATGTATGTACCTGTCAGGCAGGGAAGAGATGGTCGTGTGAGAGAACCTTGGTTGACAAGGGAGGTTGAATGTCTTGTAAAGAGGAAGAAGGAGGCTTACATAAGGTTGAGGAAACAAGGTTTAGACAGAGCGTTGGAGGGATACAGGATAGCCAGAAGGGAGCTGAAGAAAGGGATTAGGAGAGCTAAGAGAGGGCGTGAAAAATCTTTGGCGGGTAGGATCAAGGATAACCCCAAGGCATTTTATGTGTATGTGAGAAACATGAGAATGACGAGAACTAGGGAAGGTCCGATCAAGGACAGTAGTGGGAGACTGTGTATTGAGTCGGAAGAGATAGGAGAGGTCTTGAATGAGTACTTTTCTTCAGTATTTACAAACGAGAGGGACCATATTGTTGAAGAGGAGAGTGTGAAACGGACTGGTAAGCTAGAAGAGATGCTTGTTAGCGAGGAAGATATGTTGGGCATTTTGAAAAACTTGAGGATAGACAAGTCCCCCGGGCCTGACGGGATATATCCTAGGATTATGTGGGAAGCAAGAGAGGAAATTGCAGAGCTGTTGGCAATGATCTTTTCGTCTTCACTTGTCAACGGGGTGGTACCAGGGGACTGGAGAGTGGCAAATGTTGTGCCCCTGTTCAAAAAAGGGAATAGGGATAACCCCGGGAATTACAGGCCAGTTAGTCTTACTTCTGTGGTAGGCAAAGTAATGGAAAAGGTACTGAGGGATAGGATTTATGAGTATCTGGAAAGACACTGCTTGGTAAGGGAAAGCCAGCACGGATTTGTGAGGGGTAGGTCTTGTCTTACATGTCTTATTGAATTCTTTGAGGAGGTGACCAAGCATGTGGATGAGGGTAGAACAGTGGATGCAGTGTAACTGGATTTTAGTAACTGGATTAATGGTGCTGGAAGAGAACAGCAGTTCAGGCAGCATCCAAGGAGCAGCGAAATCGACGTTTCGGGCAAAAGCCCTTAGTAAGGCATTTGATAAGGTTCCCCATGATAGGCTCATGTGGAAAGTCAGGAGGCATGGGATAGAGCGAGATTTAGCCAGTTGGATAGAAAACTGGCTAACCGGTCGAAGTCAGAGAGTGGTGGTAGATGGTAAATATTCAGCCTGGAGCCCAGTTACAAGTAGAGTTCCACAGGGATCAGTTCTGGGTCCTCTGCTATTTGTATTTTTTATTAATGACTTGGAAGAAGGAGTCGAAGGGTGGGTCAGTAAATTTGCAGATGATACGAAGATTGGTGGAGTTGTGGATAGTGAGGAGGGCTGTTGTTGGCGGCAAAGGGACTTAGATATGATGCAGAGCTGGACTGAGGAGTGGCAGGTGGAGTTCAACCTGTCAAGTGTGAGGTTGTCCATTTTGGAAGGACAAATAAGAATGTGGAATACAGGGTTAATGGTAGGGTTCTTAGTAAGTGGAGGAGCAGAGGGATCTTGGGGTCTATGTTCGTAGATCTTTGAAAGGTGCCACTCAGGTGGATAGAGCTTGTAAGAAGGCCTGTGGTGTATTAGCGTTCATTAGCAGAGGGATTGAATTCAAGAGTCGTGAGGTGATGTTGCAGCTGTACAGGACCTTGGTTAGGCCACATTTGGAGAACTGTGTGCAGTTCTGGTCGCCTCACTTTAGGAAAGATGTGGAAGCTTTGGAGAGGGTGCAGAGAAGATTTACCAGGATGTTGCCTGGAATGGAGAATAGGTTGTACGAGGATAGGTTGAGAGTGCTAGGCCTTTTCTCATTGGAACGGCGAAGGATGAGGGGTGACTTGATAGAGGTTTATAAGATGATCAGAGGAATAGATAGAGTAGACAGTCAGAAACTTTTTCCCTGGGTACAACAGAGTGTTACAAGGGGACATAAATTTAAGGTGAAGGGTGGAAGGTATAGGAGAGATGTCAGGGGTAGGTTCTTTACCCAGAGAGTGATGGGGGCATGGAATGCGCTGCCTGTGGGATTGGCAGAGTCAGAATCATTGGTGACCTTTAAGCGGCAATTGGATAGGTACATGGATGGGTGCTGAAGCTAGGATAAATGCTCGGCACAACATCGTGGGCCGAAGGGCCCATTATGTGCTGTATTGATCTATGTTCTATCTATGTTCTATACATTTCATTGGGCACTGGAGATTTCTCCACCTTTTTGCCTGTGAAAACATTTAATACCTCCTCTTTATTGATCTTAACATGTTCTGGAACCTCACCATCCCAACTGAAATCCCCCAATACAATGCCTTTCTCCTGTGTGAATACAGATGGGAAGTATTCATTGAAGACCTCACCTGATTTCTCTGGCTCCATGCACAGATTGTTCCTTTGGTTCCTCTTTCGCTGGGAATCCTCTTACTCTCACGATGCTGATAAAATACCTGTGGCTTTTCCGCAATCGTATCTGCCAAATGTATTTCATGACCATTGTTTGTCCCTCATTTTCCACAATCCCCTTGCACTCTCTATACTTGTGAAGGGCTTCACCTGATTTTATTGCACTGTATTTTCTTTATCAAACTCACTGTATCACTTGATCAGTATTCCCTGGACTTGCTGCCTTTACTATTCACTCTTCAAGGAGCACACTGGCCCTGCGGTCTCACTGCATCACTTTAAAATGCTCCACTTTCCTAACATGGACCCAACTGCAGGGAGTTCCTCCCTGTCTCTGTTTGCCAGATCCTCTGTAATGATCCTGATACTGATAGGAGGCACAGTTGTGAGGGGGACAGACAGGAGACTGTGTGGCTGCAGAGGAGACCCCAGGATGGTGTGCTGCCTCCCAGGTACCAGGGTCAAGGATGTCTCTGAGTCGTTATTGAACATTATGAAGGGGGAGGGTGAACATCCAGAGGTCATTGTGCACATTGGTCCACATGACAGAGGTAGACAAAGGGATGGGGTCCTGTGAAATGAGTACAGGGAGTCAGGTAAGAAGTTACAAAAGCAGGATATTGACCTTAATGATCTCCAGATTACTCCCAGTGCCAAGTGCCAGTGAGGATAGAAATAGAAAGGTAGGCCGGATGGATGTGTGGCTGAGGAGCTGGTATAGTGGGCAGGGTTTTCAGTTCATGGGTCATTGGGATCTCTTCTGGGGTAGAGGGGACCTGTACAAAGGGGATGGTTTGCACTTGAAGCAAAGGGGCACAAGTATCCCAGGGAGGAGATTTGCTAGTGTTACCCAGGAGGATTTAAACTAATTTGGCAGGGAGTTGAGACTCTGAGTGAGGAGAGGGATCATCGAAAAGTCAGGGGAAATACATCAGCCATCAAGAGCAAGTTACCTATTCAGGATATCCAGGGGTACAGTCGAGGGAGGGAAAAGACATCTGGTTTAAAGGGCATTTATTTCAACACACGAGGCCTGACTGGTAAGGCAGACGAGCTCAGACCATGGATTAGCTCTGGGGACTGGGATATTATAGCCGTAACAGAAACATGCCTGAGAGAAGGGCAGGACTGGCAGCTCATTGTTCCAAGATAAAGAAACTACAGGCGTGACAGAAGGACAAGTAAGTGAGGAGGGGGAGTTGTCCTTTTGATTCGGAAGGACATGACACCTGTGCATCGAGACAATTCTGTTAAGCAGTCACCAAATGAGGCCATAAATTTAAAAGCTAGAAACAAAGAGGGGATGGTCAGTCTGCTGGGATCGTGTTCTCGACCCTCAAATAGCCAGCGGGTACGAGAGGAGCAAATGTGTAATGAGTTTGCAGGTACCTATACAAATAATAGAGTAGTATTGGATGGAGATTTTAACTTCCCCTGGATTGTCTGGGTCACCCAGAATGTAAAAGGACCGTACGGGGTGGAATTTGTAAAATGTGTCCAAGAAAGTTTCCTCAATCAAGACGTAGAGGGCTCTATGCTACTCAGGCGGGTGCAACACTGGACCTCTCCTCAGAAAACCAGGTCAGGCAAGTGAATGAATTATCAGTCGGAGAGCACATTGCGTCCAGTCACCACAACAGTCTTTGTTTTAACATAGTTGTGGAAAACGATCAGGCAGGTTGACAGATTTAGGTCTTAAACTGGAACTGGGCCAATATTGGGGCCATTCAGGAGGATCGAGCAGGGGTTGATTGGGTGAAGGTAAAACTCACACAACACTAGGGTATAGTCCAGATGGTTTACAGAGGAACCTCGATTATCTGAACGAGATGGACGGGCACTATTCCGTTCGGATAATTGATTATTCGGTTAATCGATTCAGTACCTTTCCTCTGGGGCTCAGAGTTTTCAGTCCAGTCTGCTCCCTGTTCAGGTGACTAGGAAGCAGCAAGCCATGAGCGAGCCCCCACACCCTGCCAAACCCCAAAAACACACCCCGCTTGCCTCCAAACCCATCCAACACTGCCCCCACCCGCCTCTCAACGTCACCCCCCCAAACCGACCCAACAGCGAATTTTGCCCCCAAAACCATCTGACACCATCCTCCACTCGCCGCCTGCCCCCACCTCCCAGACACATCCTGCATCACCCTCAGCCCGTCCCCAAACCCGTTCAACACCGCCCCCCGGCCACCACACCCACCGTCCAATCCATGTCCACGCCCATGCCCCCGTAAATGTTACCTAGGTAAGCAGATAGTGAAGAAGGTGTTTGGT
Source organism: Chiloscyllium punctatum (assembly GCF_047496795.1). Classification (NCBI taxonomy): domain Eukaryota; kingdom Metazoa; phylum Chordata; class Chondrichthyes; order Orectolobiformes; family Hemiscylliidae; genus Chiloscyllium; species Chiloscyllium punctatum. Next base: position 101,080,392 of record NC_092744.1, read on the forward strand.
ATTCTTTCCTTTATTGGTCAGAGCATTGATTATAGGAGTTTGGAGGTCATGTTGCAGCTGTACAGCACACTGTTTCGGGCACTTTTGGGATATTGCATGCAGTTCTGGTCTTTTTCCTATTGGAAGAATGTTGTGAAACTTGAAAGTGTTTAGAAAAGCTTTACAAGGATGTTGCCAGGGTTAGACGATTTGAGCTATCGGGAGAGGCTGAAACGACTGAGACTCTTTTCCCTGGAGTGTCAGAGGCTAAGGGGTGACATTCTTGAGGTTTATAAAATCATGAGGGGCATGGATAGGATAAACAGACAAGGTCTTTTCCCTGGGGTAGTGGAGACCAGAAATGGAGGGCGTAGGTTGAAGGTGAGAGATGAAACATTTAAAAGGGACCTAAGGGGCAACCTTTTCACGCAGAGGAATGTACTGCCAGAGGAAGTGATGGAGTCTGGTACAATTGCAGTATTCAAAAGGCATCTGGATTGGTATATGAATAAAAAGGGTTTATTGGGATATGGGCCAAGTGCTGGCAGATGGGACGAGATTAGGAAAGGATATCTGGTCGGCGTGGACGAGGTGGACCGAAGGGTCCGTTTATGTGCTGTACGTCTCTAGGTCTCTCACGCTCTAAATGTTTTCCACTGTTCATTTACAGCCTGACATTTCAGTCTGTTTCCCCTGTTTACCTTGGTCAGTTCTCTCTCAAAATCATATAATGGGCTTTGTTACTGATGCTTGGGTGTGCTTTATGGTCACTTTAAAATGTCATAAACTCTTTGAATTCCGGTATAATTTCTTGGAGGATCTCGGTTGATATTACTCATTCACTGAGCTTCATCACCCAACAGTCGATCTGAGATAGATACATCCCTAGCTATTTGCACAATGTGTTATTCAAAGAAACACTGACAAAAACATTCAAGGAGGATCTCGGATAATATCACTCTTGCCAATGTGTCTGTCCCAGATTATACAAAGATTGAAGTCTCCAAAAATTATCACACCACCTTTGCTACAATTTCTAATGAATTCCTGTTTAATGCAGGGATGATCAATGAAATACCGTAAGGCAGCATCTCCGAGACACCCGCATCAATCAACCAAACCGCCCCATGGCCCAACATTTCAATTCCCCGTCCCACTCTGCCGAGGACATGGAGGTCCTGGGCCTCCTTCACCGCCGCTCCCTCACCACCAGACGCCTGGAGGAAGAACGCCTCATCTTCCGTCTCAGAACACTTCAACCCCAGGGCATCAATGTGGACTTCAACAGCTTCCTCATTTTCCGTTTCCACACCTCATCCTAGTTTCAAACTTTCAGCTCAGCACTGTCTCCTTGACTTGTCCGGACTTGTCCGACCTGCCTAGCTCCTTTTCCACCTATCCACTCCACCCTCTCCTCCCTGACCTATCACCTTCATCTCCTCCCCCACTCACCCATTGTACTCTATACTACGCTCTCCCCACCCCCACCCTCCCCTAGCTTATCTCTCCACGCGTCAGGCTCACTGCCTTTATTCCTGATGAAGGGCTTTTGCCCGAAACGTCGATTTCTCTGCTCGTTGGATGCTGCCTGAATTGCTGTGCTCTTCCAGCACCACTAATCCAGAATTTGGTTTCCAGCATCTGCAGTCATTGTTTTTACCAGCATAAAAACTGTTCTCCTGCTTGTGGTTTTGACACATCGCTCCCAGAATTTGCATTCAGGCTGATTCAGCTGCATAATCTGAGACCAAATGCTTTCTCTGTAATACCTTTGTTATCCATTAGTGTCAGGGGTCCCATCTTGCTTTTCCATTCTTCCTGAGATCCTGTAAGGTTGTTTACTGTTGAATATTTATGTTCCACCTTTTGTTCACCCTGTAATCACGTCTGTCTGGTGACTAAGTCTCATTTATCTCTGTGTCACCTTATTGTAGATACTTTGTCCATTCCAAATCAAAACAACATTATAATTTCCTCTTCCCCACAATGGCCTGTCACAAACCAATTCATTGATGTACAGTTTTAGTTAAACTCTGTCCCTTCCTGTTCTTTTCTGCATGTCTTCAGCCACATTCTCATGCTGTTCCGAGGCTTCACATTTTCTCTTTGGATTTGGAAAGCTCCTTTCACCTGAACCCTGTTCCTGCATCCACTCTGTCAGTTTCAAGCCGTGTCCATAAACCTACCGACGTGATTGGCCAGGACACTGATCCCAGCAGTGTTGATTTTAAATCACTCATGGGATGTTGCTGTTTCTGGCTGGCCAGCATCGCATGCCCACCCTGACCAGCCTTAGAGCTGAGTGGCTTGTCCGATCATTACAGTGGGCATTTGAGCGTCAATCCCATTGCCCTGGGTCTGGATTCATATGTAGGCCAGACTGGCAGCCTAGAACAGATTTGCTTACTGAAAGGATATTATTAAGCGGTTAGATGTGTATCCCTGACTCTGGCATTAAATTCTGGATGAACAGTCTAGTGAGAGTAATACGAGGCCATTGCCTGGTCCACTGATAGCTCCCTCACCCCTGAGTACTGATCCCAGTGAACCTTCTTCCTGACCGTGATTTGATCCTGATACCTTCCTGCACTCTGGTGCTATCACACAGTCTCTCTCCATGTGGTATCTGTCACTGTGAGGGTCTAATTGAGGCCGGTGACTGCACCTTTTGCAACTACTCCAGATCCTGAGCCAACAGAATTCTCCACTCCAGGGAGATGAGGCAACACAGACCAGGGATGGAGACTGGGGTTTTCCAGATCTCTGTGGGACTTAGTGCCATTCTCCCTGTGTAACCCTCATTGCATCAGTCTAATTTCCCATTCTGTCTGTTTCTCTGTCTCCTGTAGATACTCAGGATACTCCTGACTCAGCAGAATTCCCAATTCCTGTCTCATCCATCACCACACTGAAGACAGTTGGTCAGCCCGAGAGATGGAGAGTGAGATCTGGAGCCTGCAGTAAATCCTGCAGTGAGATAAGATCACTCACAGTGAACAGAGCAGAGTATATTTAAGGGATCAAACTTTGGTCCAGAAGACGTGACACAGATACAGTGTTGAAGGGTAAACACAGAGCATGATGGTCCCAGGCTCAAACCCCACCCCTTGTTAATTTCATCTCTGCTGTACTGAGCCTTCCTATGTCAATACAGTAAGTTGACAGTTATCAATGCAAGCCTGTGCTGTCTCAGTGAGGATCAGTACAACAGAGGGGAAAGCAGGCCTCCCTCAAGGAGATGGTATTGAAACCTGGGATCTTTCTGTACTATATTCTCCCTCTCACACTCTCTCTTGTCATGTGATAGAGTCAGACAGCAAGGAAACATGCCTTTCGGTCTAACTTGTTTGTGCCAATGTCTTGAATGCTTGTAATTCCCAGAAATTTTCCTATTTCTGTAACCTCACCCCTCCCAAATTCCCGCTGTATATTTGAAACCTCCTCCGATGCTGACGACTCTCCCTGTATGTAAATTGCTCCAATGTCGATAACATGCCCAATCTCAGTAATCTCATCCTGCACTCAGGACAATAATTCCCATTTCTGTAGTTTTGCACAATACTTACAGTAACCCCGTCTCTGTAAAATCCTCCAGCCTGGAGCAAAATACCCACCTGTGTACTTTCCTCAAGCCCCAAGAGAACATGATATCACTGTAACCTTCTGCAGGTCCGATCACACTCCTGCCTCCTGGCCTATAGCACCACACGACCACAGCAACCTTCTCCCAACCCTACCCACCTCCTTACCGATATGAACACCTCCAGACCCTTTTCAAGCCACAGCAGCACTCCACATCTCTGTTTGCTCGTCCACTCCCTACAGTCCTCTCAGCACCTCAAACACTCTCTCTTTGTGTAATTCTGCAATTTGGGGCAGCACGGTGGCTCTGTGGTGAGCGATGGTGCCTCACAGTGCCAGGGAACCAGGTTCGATTCCAGCGTTAGGTGAATGTCTATCTGTGTGGAGTTTGCACCTTCTCCCTGTGTCTGTGTGGGTTTCCTCCAGATGTTCCAGTTTCCTCCCACAGTCCAAAGATGTGCAGCTCAGGTGAATTGGTCATGCTAAATTGTCCATAGTGTTAGGTGCATTGTCGGAGAGAAGTGGGTCTAGGTGGATTCCTCTTTGCTGAGTTGGTGTGGACTTGTTGGGCCGAAGTACCTGTTCTCATGCTGTAGGGAATCTAATCCAAACTCTCCCTCTGCATTCCATATTACTGCCCCTAAATATATCCATCTATCCATAATCAGCCCCAACCCCTTCAAACCTCTGAGTCTCTGTGAACTCCCACACTCCAACATCCTTCCTTTACTGTGTAACCTTTTCCATTCCTGAAACACCTTGAAAATATGAACATCCTACAAACCTCCCTATCTGCGTAATCCTCCCAGGACACTGTAAAACCCCGATCTGTGGAACCAGCTCCAATGCTTGTGACTCTCCCGATCAGTTTCTATAAGACCTACTATCTCTGTAACATCCTCCCGTTGCTGTCACTCGCCCTGTCAATGTAAACTCCTCCGGTCTCCCCACCAATCTAATCATCTCCATAACCTTCTCCAGCTCTTAGACCCCTATCTGTGTAAACGTTACACTCCCCTACAACCATCCCTAAAGCAGAAACCTCCTCCAGTGTCTGTAATACTCCCTTTCTGTGTTTGTGTCTCCAGGATCTATTGCTGTTCCTGTCTCTGTAAGCTCAGACAGATTGTACAGCTTGCCAGTCCATATTCTTTCCAGAACCTCAGCATCTGACATCAACAAAAGTCTTCATTAACTACAGCCTTCCATATCTCTGTTCTTTCCTCAATTGTATACCACTCTCTTAATCTCTGTATGTAGCAGAATTCCATAAAATACCCCATGCCTGCGTAAACTGACCCAATCCGACAGTGAGAAGCCTCACTGTCCTTTTGATCACCTGTAGTCCCTACAGATCTCCCTGTATCTTCCCTGATTCCATTGAATACAGCCCATCTCATGTTATAACTCCTCTAACTCATATGTTACTCCCCATCTCTGTGATATTCTTCAGTTACTGCAATTCTCATTCTGTATCTCCAGAGCTTCCAATCCCCCCGATCGATGTAAGGTTTTGATCCCTTGCAGCATGTTTAACACCTTTAGCAGCCTCCAACTCCTCAACGCATCCTGTCGCTGTAACCTCCTCAAATACTACAGCTCACTGTCTTTGTAATATCTTCCAGTATCTGCAACCCTCTCGATTTTTGTAACCCACTCCAGAACAGCACTCCACATTGCTATGTAACTGATGGGAATGCTGCAAACCTGCCTTCACAGTCCTCAGTAACTCTCTGAACTTCTGCAGCCCTACAACCCTCAGCATCTCTGGCTCCTCCAATCCCTACACTTCTCCCTGGCTGTGTGAACTGATCCAGACCCTTCAACCCTCCCTATCTCACTCACTCCTGCAGCTCCAACTATTGTCCATGTCACTGTAATTCGAGCACCAACAATCCTCCCAGTCTCTATAAACTCCTGCAGCTCCAACTACCACCCCTACCTGTGTACTCTCCAGTCCCTCCAATCCTCCCTTTCTCTATCAACTCCTGTAGCTCCAATACTACCCCATCTGTCTACTCTCCAGTGCCTTTAACACTCCCTTTCTCGAAAAAGTTCTGTAGCTCCAACTACTACTGTGTGTAATCTCAAATCCCTATAATCCTCCCAATCTCTGTAAATCCTTCAGAACTGATAATCCTTGACATCTTTCAGCCTGCCAACCATCTGATCTCTAACCACCAACACTGATCTCAAATCACCGAACTCTGTAATGTCCTCCAGTCTTTACAGCCCAGCTTTTCTCTGTTAGCTTCTCTGGTAACTGTATTCCCCTTCATCTCCGGTTACAGATCCTTGCTCAGTGAAACAATGTCTCAGTACCAAATCTGTAAGAACACAAGAATCTTTGGTGTATCAATATATTTGTCTCATTTTCTAAATTTTAACAACTGCAAGGTCAACCTTCTTCACCTCTTCTTATCAATATCCCTCCATTTTGAAGATCAGCCTGGTGAACCTTCTCTGGGCTGCCTCCAATGCAAGGACATTTTCCCTCCAGATAGGGGACCAAATCTGTTCACCGTATTCTCACTGTGGACTGACTGGAGTCCTCTATATTTATTACAAGCCTTCCCTATTTTTATTCTCCATTCCCTTTGAAATCAATTCCATTTACATTCTCTATGTCCTGCTGTCCCTGAATGCTACCTTTCTGAGATTTATACACCAGGATTCCCAGGTTACGCCATAGTGTAGCTTTCTGCAGTTGATCTGAAACCAAACGCTGACAGCAATAATCACGAAAGTGCTGGAATGTATGTTAAACGATATGCCAGAAATACTAACTGCACACTTAGAAACCTATGGAATAAGCGCAGTCCATAAGACCATCATGTATAGGGGAAGAATTAGACCATTCAATCCATCAGGTCTATTCCACTATTCGATTGTGTATGAAATGTTTCTCAACCCCATTCTCTCACTCCCTGTAACCCTTGATCTCCTTATTCATCCCGAACCTGTTTATCTCTGAGTAAGATACACTGAATCACTTCGCATCCACAGCCCCATGAGGCAGTGAGTTCCACAGATCCATCACCCTCTGGCTGAATAAATTCCTCCACATCTCTATTCTAAAGGGTCGTCCCTTCACTTTGAAGCTGTGCCCTTGGCCCCTAGTGTCTCCTGCTCGTGGAAACATCTTGCCCACGTCCACCCAATCCAGGCCCCTCAGTGTTCTGTAAGTTTGAGTGAGATTCTGCCGCCGCCTCTGAAACTTCATCAAGTGCAGACCCAGAGACTTCACCTGCTCCTCCTATGACACGAATGTCATCCCTGAAATCTTTCTTGGAAACCCATTTCTCATACCCCTTCACATCTTTTGTTTAGACTCTGAATGAATAACGTGTTGAGTGTAGTCCCAACACTGACCCCTGCGGAGCTCCCCCATCACCAGTTCCCATCGTGAAAAAGACCCCTTTCTTCACACTCTCTGCCTTGTGCCAATCAAACAAATCCTCTCTCCATGTTCAACATGTTGTTGTGAAACGGAAATGTCATTTCACACCCACTGCTGGATTTATTTTTCTGTCTGGCTGTAAACAGCAGAGTTTCACCATTACCTTCCCATCTGTAATTCCCTGGAGAAGGTGGTGGGGAGCTGCCTTCCTGACCCATTGCAGTCCTTTGGGTGTAGGTACAGACACAGTGCTGGGAGGATGGTGCGTGCCTTGCAGGGCACCTTGGAAATGCTGGTATTCCCGTGCAACTGGAGCTCCTGTCTTTCCAGGGTATAGTGGTTCCGGGTTTGTAAAGTGCTGTTGAAAGACCCTGCCCGAGTGACCTCAGTGCTACTTTTAGATCTTTTATTCCTTCATTCATTGGTGAACATGAGCTTTGTTGACTGAGCCAGCATTTATTATTGATTTGGAGTTGTCCCTGAGAAGGTGGTAGTGAGCTGCCTTCCTGAACCACTGCACCAGCCGTTGGAACTGTTGTTATCCGTGTAGCCTCCAGCAGGTGCTTCAACACTCACTCCTCATGTCTCTAACTGCACACAGACAATGCAGCTCTCCCTTTTATATCTGACATCCTCCCCGACTTATAACTCTTATACTTCCTCACACTATCTCACCTCTTCCATTCCCATCTGTGTTAGAGATCTCTAACATTTCTTTATTCTTGTTTAAATTTCTGATCACCTAAAATCTCTCCCTTCCTAAATGTGTAACCCCTTCAGCTTCTGTAACTCTCCATATAGCTGTAATCAATGACAGCACAGGTTCCCTTCCTTAAATCTCTATAATTACGATGGTTGCGTGTGGTAAATTGGAACTTTTCATCCTCCTTATCTATCTCGGGACTTCCAGCCCCCACAATCCCACTATTTGGAATGCTCCCATTTTCTGCAAATCCTCATGTCCTGAGGGTCCTTGAACACCACCAGTACTCCAAAAGTTTATACTCCCCCCAGTTACTGCAAGTCTTCTAACTCTGTAATATCCAACAGTCTCCAGTACCATACAACACTTACTGGCTCTCAATTTGTATTTGTTGAAGTCTACCCATCTCTGTAAGCAGCACAGAAAAAGCACTTTTGACTCTCCATAGCTCCGTCATGAACAAGCTACTATCTCTATTTCCTTCGCCTTCTTCAGTGTCTGCAACTCTCACTGTATCTTCCAATAACCTGCTTTCGACACTGCAGGTCTGCCTAGCTCCCCAGATAACCTGTTCTATCCCATATAGCTCGCTCAATCACTGTAACACCCTCTGCTCTGTCTAATCCTCCTCTTCCCCACTGTCTTCCAGGCACAACAGCGATTCTGTAAGGCAGCAGTGCGGAATGGGATGTTATAAATCTTAGCTGATGCTTGAGGCCTATCATTACCTGGGAGTCACAAAGGCTGAGAACCTGAGAGAGAGCAGCACAAAGCGGGAGAATATTAATCAGTAGCAAAGATCGAGGCCGACTCGGACTCTGAGTTGGAGAAGCAGCAGAGCAGGAGGCTCGAAATCAGCACCAAGTCACAGAGGGAGTGACCATGTGACGGAGCAACTTGGAGCAGGAGCATGAGGCTCACTCACACCTGGGAGTTCCAGAGGCAGCAAAGTGGGAGGATATAAATCAGCACTGATGATCATGGCCTAATTGTGCCTGGGAGTCACAGAGATGGTGACCCTGTGAGGGAGCAGAGTGGAGTGGGAGCTGGAGGATTACACATCCCTGGGAGTCACAGAGACGGTGACTGTGTGAGGGAGCAGAGTGGAGTGGGAGCTGGAGGATTACACGTACCTGGGAGTCACACAGATAACTTTCTGCTGCTGGGACGGGCCTGCACTGAATTTGGAAGAAGTACAAAAGCCTTCACAGAAAAGGCTGTAAATTCATTGGCAGATAATACACCGTTATTAGGGACTGTCAGTGAATTGATAGAAGTTAGCAAATTTGTTTTTTCAACTTCTGAAATAAGGATTGAACTCAGAAATAAGAGGCAGAAGTGAAATTTTGAGCCAATATATATATTACCCTCAGTAAGCCACAGTTGTATAAGGGAGTTAACGATATTGTTATTTTTTCCCTGATGTTAATTTAATTCTAAGTAATTAATTAAGTTACTCTCGACATGTTGCATTTGAAGACATGACAAGACATGTTTGTTAGATGGAAAATATGTTCTGTTACGTTGGGAAGTCATAGCCCCTGCTCGTGTCCTAGATGAACACTGGGTCTTGGAGCTCAGATAGTAACTAGAGACTCTATGGGACATCTGTGACGCTGAGAGTTAGGTGAATAGCTCACACAGAGAGCAGATCATGCTGCAGAAAAGACAGCCAAGAAGAAGAAAGGGAATAGGGGACTAGACTATCCATCTAACTAGTACAGCCTGGACCGTATGCGACTTCACTTTCTCAATCAGCGTACCATGGGGAACCCTATCAAACGCCATACTAAAGTCCATGTATATGACATCTAATGACCGTCACTCAACAAGAAACTTTGTCACTTCCTCAAAAAATTCTGTTGAGTTGGCAAGACATGACATTCCCTGCTCAAAACTATGTTGCCTATCACTGATGAGCACGTTTTCTTCCAACTGGGAATACATCCTATCCCTCAGTATTTCTCCAGCAGCTTCCATACCACTAACGCCAGGGTCGCCATTCTTAAACAAGGGAACACCATTAGCAATTTCCCAGTACTACGGGATTTCACCCGTGTTCAAAGATGCTGCAAAAATATCTGCTATAGTCCCACCTGTTTCCTCTCTCATCCAAGATCCCATCCGGACCTGGGAACCTGGTACCTTAATGTCTTTTAGAATACCAACACGTCCTTATTTCAGCTTGATCTAGAGGAATCAAGCATCCACACCTAATCTCAACATTTCTTCTTGGTGAATACTGATACAACGTGCTCATTAATAATCTCACCCATTTCCTCTGACTCCATGCATAACTTTCCTCCTTTGTCCTTGAGTGGTCCAACCCTTCCTCTAGTTACCCTCTTGCTACTGATATATGAATTAAAGTCTTTGAGATTTTCCAAAATCATGTTTGCTAAATATATCTCATGACCCCTTTTTGCCCTCTTAATTCCTTGTTTCATATTGGTCCTACATTCCCGATTTTCTTCCCAAGCTTTGTCTGTCTTCAGTCGTCTATACCTTATGTACAATTCCTTTTTCCACTAAGCTAGTCTTACAGTTTCACCTGTCATCCATGGTTCCCTAATCTTGCCATTCCTACCCCTCATTTCCACAGAAGCATATCTGACCTCAACTCTAATCAACCTCTCTTTAAAAGCTTCCCACGTATCAAATGTGGATTTACCTTCAAACAACTGCTCCCAATCTATATTCCTCAACTTCTGCTGAATTTTGGTATAGTTGGCCTTCCCCCAATTTAGCACTCTTCCTTTAGGACAACTCTTGTCTTTGTCCTTGCGTATTCTATAATGTATGGCATTGTGATCAATAGTCCCAAAGAAATCCCCAACTGAAACTTCAACCACCTGGCCAGACTCATTCCCCAGCATCAGGACAAAAATGGCTCTTTCCTGAGTTGGACTGTTTACATACTGCTCAAAAAACCCTCCTGGCTGCTCCTTACAAATTCTGCTCCATCCAGTCCTCTAATATTAAGTGAACCCCAGTCAATGTTGCAAAAATAAAATCGCATTTCACCACCACCATTTTGCTCCCACATCTTTCCATGATCTGTTTAAATATTTGTACTTTCATCTCACGCTCACTGTTGGGAGGCACCAACATTGTTACTGCACCCTTCCTATTTCTGAGCTCTACCCTTATTGCTCACTGTTTGAGTCCTCCATAGTGCCCTCCTTCAGCACAGCTGTGGTATCCTCTTTGACCAGTAATGCAACTCCTATACCCCTTTACCCCCCTGTTTATCCCACATGAAGCATTAATATCCTGGGATATTTACTTGCCAATCATGCCCTTCCCTCAACCAAGTATCAGTAATAGCAATAATATCCAAGCCCTGTGTTTATCTGCACATACTACACTTCTTGCATTAAAACAAATGCACCTCAGATAACCTGTCCCTTTGTGTTCATCATCTACTCCTTCCGACTCTTCCCCTAACTCACGCTGACATCATTATCTATTTTCTTAAAGGCTGCAGTTGCTATTTCCTTAATATCAACTAAGCTCCTCATTTGGTTCCCATCCCTCTACAACATTAGTTTAAACCCTCCGAAGCAGCATTAGCAAAAGTACCCCGAAGGACATTGTTTCCATTCCAATTCAGGTGTAGGCGGTCCAATTTGTAATAGTTCCACCTCCCAGATAACTAGTCCCAATGTCTCAAAAATCAGAACTCCTTCCTCCTGCACCATCTCTCAAGCAATGCTATCCTTTCATTTCTACTCTGATTAGCACGTGGCATTGGTAGCAATCCTGATATTACAACCTCTGAGGTCCAACTTCTTAACTTGACTCCTAACTCCCTAAATTGTGTTTGTAGGAGCCCATCATGATTTTTTAAACCTATATCATTGGTGCCTACATGCACCATGAAAACTGGATATTCTCCCTCCCCCTTCAGAATGTTCTTCAGTCGATCCGAGGTATTACTGTCCCTTGCACCTGGAAGGCAACAAACCATTCTGGAGTATTGACTTCGAACAGAAAAATGCTTATCTACTCCTTTTACAATTGAATCCCCTATGACCTAGCCAATCCAGTATTTTTCCCGCCCTTCTGAACAGCAGGCCAACCACGGTGTTTTTAACGGGGCTACTGCTGTCTTCTCCTGGGGTGAGCCATCTCTCCAAACAGTATCCAAAACAGGATACCTGCTAAGGAGAGAGGTGACCGCAGGGGACACCTGCAGTGCCTTCCTGCTCTTTCTCTGCTTTTGGTCACCAATTCCCTTTCTCCTTCAGCAATCCTAATCTGCGATGTGATCAGTTCACTGAATGTGCTATCTACAACCTCCTCCGCATTGTGTGTGCTCCAAGGTGAGTCCATCCACCGCTCCAGAGCCATCATCCCATCTATGCGTTCTTCACAAGAAGTGTTTTTGGTGCGAGGATCAGGGATGTCTCCGAGCATGCTCAGGGCATACTGAAGGGGAGGGTGAACAGCCAGCGGCTGTGGTACACATTGGTACCAATGACATTGGCAGGAAACGTGACAAGATCCTGTAAGGAGAGTGCAGGGATATGGACACACGTCCTGCACGAGAACAGGGACAGCAGCTGTGTCCCTGAGCTCCCACATTGAGCAAGTGGAGCATAACATGGGGGCTTTGAGATCTCCTGTCACTTTTACGCTAAAGCTTAACTTGGTCTTAAATTAGATACACGGAAAGGAAAGGGTTTTCTTTAACCAATCACAGGAGTAAAAAAAATGAAGAGAAGCACCTTATCAACACAGTACAGAGTTCTTTTGCATTGGTTAGATGAGGAGTTCGGGGTGGGAGACATTACACGTGTAGTGTCTCTCGTTCAAACGCTGTCCAAATATGTTAGATCACTTACCCTCCTAGCGCACAATTCGTCCTCTCCCACTCCGCTCCTCGCTCTCACCGCTGCTGCAAATGGAGGCCTGATGCTCGAGGTAAGTCCATTTTAAGTGGGAAATTAACCTTCCCAGCAACCCCCTGGTCCCAGCCCGTTCCCCCCCACCACCTCTCTCTAACTCCTCCCAAAAGATAATGCACAAAACATGCAAACATGTCTTTTATTCATGGATTTGCAAAGTGAACAAATGACAATCATGGACCAAACAAAAATAATTTAATGGATATTTGCTGTGATCCTTGAATGACCAAATATTTGGAATTTTATTGAGAAAATCAATTCAGGTTTTTTTTTCAGATCTGAGTTGGATATGTTTTGATCAGTATGTGATCATCATTGGTGTCAAAACCAGAAGTTGCTGGGAATGCTCAGAAGTACTGACAGTATCTGTGGTGCGAAAGCAGAATCAATATATGGTAGGCGACTGGCTCTGGCCAGGTTACTACGCTCATAGTGTTCAGGGATGTGTAGGTTAGGTGTATTAGTCAGGGGTAAATGTAGAGTATGAGAATAGGCTAACAGGTCTGGGTGGGTTACTCTTTGGAGGGTCAGTGTGGGCATGTTGGGCCAAATGGCCTATTTCCACAATATAGGGATTCGACGATTCTATGCATTCTTCATAAAAAATGTCTTTGGTGCGAGGATCAGGGATGTCTCCGAGAAGTCTCAGGGCATACTGAAGGGAAGGGTTTACAGCCAGTGGTACACATTGGCATCAATAACATTGGCAGGAAATGTGACAAGATCCTGCAAGGAGAGTGCAGGGAGATTGACCTGAGTGGAAATGCAGGATATCTAGGCTTTTAATCTTGGGTTAATCCTCCTGCTAGGTGGAAGTGGGATAAGGAAGATGAAGAGAGAAAACTTTAATATGTGGTGGAAGAACTGGTTCAGGAAGAGGGTTTCAGATTTGTGGCTCGTTGGGATTTTGTCCAGGGCAGGTGGGACCTGTAAAAAAGGACAGGGTCCATTTTAACTGGAGGGACACCAACATCCTGGCAGGGAGGTTTGATGATGCATCTTGGGTGGAGTTAAATGAATAATGCAGGAGACTGAAAACCAGAGCAACAGGACAACAAGCGAGCTGAAATTAGAGTTTAATAGAATAGACAGGCAGGGCCAGTCTAATGACTATGCTGAGGAAAATAATCATAGCAATTTTAACAATGTGAGTGGAAATGATAAGTTCAGTATTATCGGAGATCAAAAAATAAGAATGGAGTGTGTGGAGTGCGCCAAAAGTATTAAAGGTGATAAACCAATCCAATAGAACTTATGTAAATACCTTGTACCTAAATGCATGGAATATTTGGAAAAAATAACTGCACAAACAGAGTTAAAAAGATACGGCCTGGTGGGGAGGAAGGTCAGTGTTGGGAAGTGAAATGTCCAAGGGGACTCATTACTCAGACAAGAACGTACAGCAGGTTGAGTTACTGCATTGATTAAGAATGATATCAAGGCTGCATTAAAATGACATTAGCACGAGAGACCAAAATGACAAATCAGTTTGGATCCAAATAAAGCACATGGAAGCAAACCTGCTTCTTGGAGTAATTTCATGCCACAATACTCCCATCCTCCAAATATACTTTCAAAAACCAGGGAATACCAATGGCTTGTGAGAAGGGCACAAGAGTGAGCAATCTGTATATACATATTGGCTTAATTAATCAATTTGGCAGAATGTATGAGGGATTATTTCTTAAAACAACAAACCAGAAAACTGGCTTTTAGATTTGGTGTGAATAATGAGGAAGGAGTGATAAATCATCTTATAGTAGATGATCCTCTCGAAAGAGTGACCATAACATGCTAGAGTTTCACATTCGGATTCAAAGATACAAGGGTTTTAGTATCGGGCAGTGATAATTATGTGGAAGGATTGGCCTGAATGGACTCGCAAAAATAACATTGATGGGCAGAACATTTGAAGAACAATGGCAAATACTTAGGAAGATAGTAAAACACATCAATTAAAGTTTATTCCTGAGTGGAAGAGGAATTGTAAAAAAAGATAAAACGTCATTCATACCTTAACAAAGAAGATTATGATAAGATGAAAGTGATGTCCCGGTGGTATTATCGCCAACTGCTGATTCAGCGATCAAGATAATATTCTGGGAACTCAGATTCAAATGCCGCCACTGCAAATGCTGGAATCTAAATTCAACATCAATCTGCAATTAAGCTTTACAGATTAATGGTGAGATCACTTTCACTTCAAAATTATGTCTCCTTTGTATTGAGCACTCGAGTAAGGGGAAGAGCTGCTCTCTGTTCATACTGTCCATAAACCTCATGCTCTTAATTGCCTCAATCAGGAACGCCTCTCAACCTCCTCTGCTTCAAAAACATCTAACCCCTCATCATATTTTGAGTACTCTCTCTTGTCTTGTTACTTCTGAAATGTATCACCTCACATTTATCAGTCAAATCTCATCAGCCATTGATCTAGCCACCTGAACAAGCCCTTTATATCATCTTTAAACTAGCATGTTCCTCCTCACTGTGAACCACCCACCTAACCTTTGTGTCATCCATAACATTATTTATCATTCCCCCAAAATCCATCCCTCACATTCTCATCATCATCACTTATGAAGCTCACAGATAAGAATTGTCTTATTTCTTCTGTTCTTCAGATGTTGTTCAAATGAGAAGAATAAAGAATGCCAGTCTCTTGTTCTTCCTATTTTTGGTGAATTTACAGCGTGATGCAGTTGAGGTCTTTTTTTGAGAGAGCCACAGATTTGTTTTGGACATGTAGCTGAATTCTCCTTTTATCCTATTCTTCTCTGTATGTTTTATTCATAATGCTTGCATGTGTTTAATATTGGACTAGGTCGGGCTTACTTCCTCTGCAACATTTGTATTTTATGTGGACGTGGATAACGTTCTTGTAATATTCCCTGCAATACTCAGAGCTGAAGGAATTTTTCATCTGCAGGATGGGCACAGGCTCATATGATTGCTTGAAAGAGCTGGAGAGATGAAGATAAAGATTTAATTAAATGCTGCACATATACACACGGTAGGAGATCAAATCATATCGCCAAGTCTACCCTGCATTTGAAACAAATTATTAGAACATATGCCCACTCTTCTTGAAATGGTAAAAAAAAAGTTTTAATACGTGTTCTTAGAGCAGAATGCATCTTACAGCCGCTGGTGGGATTGCAAGCATAATTAAAGATTAATTATAGTTTTATATTCCATTTAATGTAGTTCATACAGTTTATTAATATAAAATTATTTTTCCATTTTGTTTTATAAAAATTCAAAAAAAAACAAAAAAAAATTTCTTTCAAACGTTCAAATTTCTCTACAAAACAAACTAGAAAAGTCTACATATGTTTCAAAAGTCTTCTTCTTTGTTTCAAATGTACAAGTTTTTTTTGTTTCAAAAACTATTTTTAAATAGGAAGATGTGCCTTTATTCTGGAGAGTCCGACACGTGTTCAGCTCTGGAGAAGACATTCTTCTTCGAGAAATTTATTGCAGAGGAATATTTTTGTTGAGTTAGTTTTTCAAATGGTTGATTTTATTTATTTTTAATATGTTTGATATGTATATGGATATATTTTCTATTTTAATATCATGCAAAATTCTGTTTATAAGTGTAATAATATTAAGGCCATATATTTCAGGTAGAGAGAGAGATAGCTGGAAGTTATTATCCAGCAAAATCAGTCAGATAGATGGGTGACTGTCAGGACAGGTAAGAAGGTCGTTCAAAAGTCTCCGGTGGCTATTCCTCTATCAAACAGATGTTCAGTATTTGGAACTGTTGAAGGGGGTAGTCTCTCTGAGGAAAATTGAAGAGCTTTGGACTGTTGGAACAAATCTTATGATAGGCAGCGATTGAGAAGATTTTGTATAATTATTGCGACAGGGGTCTCTCCTGTCAGGGGCATAAACAGGACATTCTGTGGCAGTGGGCGAAAATTTAGGATAGTTTATTGGTTTATCGGTACTAGGATTAAGAACGTCTCTGAAAGTCTTAAGCACATTGTTAAAGGTGTGATTTAGAACCCATAAATTATTGTATATATTGGTATGAATGACATTTTTAGGGAACAGACTAAAACAGTCTGGAGTGAATTAAAGAGGTGATGTAATGGATTAAAAATAAAACCTTAAAATAGTAATTTCTGACAAATTCAAGCAGGGAAGGAAAAAAAGAAAGATTAAAGGAGAAAAAATCAATGGCACGAAGAGCTGCTGTGCTGTTAACGGATTCAGATTTTTGGGAGGTTGGAATGTCTTTAGAAATAGAAAAGGCCCGTTCCAAAAGGATCGGTCTAATCGAAACGGGGAAGCCACCTATAGCTTAGCAGGGAGATTTGCTCACCCATAAAGGCAGAACTTATATTGACAGACAAGGCAAGTAGAGGTACTCTAAGTAGCAGTGTAAATGGAAGGATGGATGGAGAAATCTCTGAATATGATGAGAACATGCCAGTTAGAAAAGAAAGATGAGAGAGTCAGAGTACAGAGTAATTCTGAAGAACTAAAATGCATTTACTTCAGTGCAATGGGATTTACAGGGAAGGCTAATCTACTCAGCGCATGTTTCAGAACATGGGATTGGGACATCATAGCTATTATAGGAACTTGGGTGAAAGATGTTCAAGATCTTTCAATAAGAACAGGCAAGACGATAAAAGAGGAGGAGGTGTGGTCTTTTTAGTCAAGGATAGTATAATGCTGGCTCTGAGAACTTTTGCTGAGGACTCGCCTACTGATGTAGTGTGGGCTGAGGTTAGAAACAGGAGAGGAGAGGTCACACTGCTTGGAGATTTTTTTATAGCCTCCGCATTTTTCCAGGGAGGTGGAAGAGAGGATTAGCAAAATTATTCTGGGTAGGAGTGAAAGGAACAGGGTGATCATTATGGGGGTCTTTAACTTTCCTAACATTGACTGGAAATGCTATAACTCTCATACGTCGAATGGATCAGTTATTGGCCAATGTGTACAGGAGGGTTTCCTGACCCAGTATGTCAAAGGGCCAACAAGAGGGGAGGCCACAATGGATCTGGTGCTTGGTAGTGAGCCAGGCCAAGTGTTTGATTTAGTTGTAGTTGAACACTTTGGAGAGAGTGACCATAATTCAGTTATGTTTAGTTTAGCGATGGAAATGAATACGTACATGCCACAGGTCAAGAATTATCGATGGGTAAGGGCAATTATAATGTGATTAGGCAAGAATTAGGATGCATAGAATGGGGTAGCAAAATACAAGGGATGCAGAGAGTGGAAATGTGGAGCTGGTTTCAGGAACAGTTATTGTGTGTCCTTGATAGGTATGTACCTGTCATACAGGGAAGAAGTGATAAGGTAAGGAACCGTGGTTTAGAACAGAAATTGCACTTTTTGTTAAGAAGAAGATGGAGGCTTATGTGTTGATGAGGCAAGATGGTTCAGATGAGGCGATGGATAGTTACAGATCATCTAGGATGGATTTAAAGAGAGAGTTAAGAAGAAAATAGAGAGGACACTAGCAGTCTTTAGTAAATAGAATAGAGGAGAACCCTAAAGAGGTATGTGAGGAATAAATGGATGATTAGGGTAGGAATAGGCCCAGTCAAAGACAGAAGTGGGAAGTTGAGTGTGGACCTTGTGGAGATCAGAGAGTTGCTAATTGAACATTTCTCATCGGTTTTCCCTCAGGAAAAGGTGAATATTGTAGAGGAGAAGAATGAGGTATGAGATATTAGTCTAGAAATGATCGAGGTTAGTTACGAACAGGTGTTATCAATTCTGGAAGGAGTGAAAGTAGAGAAACCCCCTGGACCGAATGGATTTATCCAAGGATTCTCTGCGAATCTAGGGAGGAGATAGCAGAGCCTTTGGCTTTGATATTTGAGTCATCACTGTCTACAGGTTTAGTACCCGAGGACTGGAGGATTGCAAATTTTATGCCCTTGTTCTTGAAGGGTAGTAGAGATGACCCAAGCAATTATAGACCAGTGAGCCTTGCTTCTGTTGTAGGAAATGTATTGGAAAGGATTATAAGAGA
Organism: Chiloscyllium punctatum; assembly: GCF_047496795.1. Taxonomy (NCBI): domain Eukaryota; kingdom Metazoa; phylum Chordata; class Chondrichthyes; order Orectolobiformes; family Hemiscylliidae; genus Chiloscyllium; species Chiloscyllium punctatum. The sequence goes on from NC_092744.1 coordinate 101,098,967, forward strand.
TAACATTTATAATCATCTAGCAAGCAACAATTTGATTTCAGATAGTCAATCTGGTTTAGTCAAAAGCAGATCCTGTCTCACAAATCTCATTGATTTTTTGAGAAGGTGACCAAGCATGGAGATGAGGGTAGGGCAGATGACCTGGTATACATAGACATCAGTAAAGCCTTTGATAAGGTTCGACGTGGTAGGCTGTTGGAGAAAATGCAGAGGCGTAGAATTCACGGTGAATTAGCAGTTTGGATTTGAAACTAGCTTTCTGAAAGAAGGCAGAGAGTGGTGGTTGATGGAAAATATTCAGCCTGGAGTCCGGTTTCAGCCTGGTGTGCCACAAGTGTCTGTTTTGGGACCACTGCTGTTGACATTTTTATAAATGACTTAGACGCAGGCACTGGTGAATGAAGTAGTAAATTTGCAGACGACACTAAATTCGGTGAAGTTGTGAGCAGTTTGGAAGAATGTTACAGGTTGCAGGGGGACTTGGATAAACAGCAGAATTGGGCTGAGAGGTGGCAAATGGAGTTCAATCCAGCTAAATGTGAGGTGATGCACTTTGGGAAGAATAACAGAAAGGCAGAGTACTGGGTCAATGGAAAGATCCTTGGTAGTGTGGATATGCAGAGTGATCTTGGAGTCCATGTCAATAGAGTGCTGACAGTTGCCACCCAGGTTGATAGTGCTGTTAAGGTGGCATGCAGTTTGTTAGGGTTCATTCATAGAGGGATTGAGTTCCGGAGCCACAATATCATGCTGCAACTATACAAAACGCTGGTGCGGCCACACTTGGAATATTGTGTACAGTTCTGGTCGCCCCATTACAAAAAGGATGTGGAAGCATTGGAAAATGTGGAGAGGAGATTTACCAGGATGGTGCCTGGTCTGGAGGGAAGGTCGTATGAGGAAAGGCTGAGAGACTTGGGTCTGTTCTCATTGGAAAGAAGAAGCCTAAGAGGGAATTTGTTAGAGACATGCAAGATGATCAGAGGATGAGATGGGTAGACAGTTAACGTCTTTTTGCTAGGATGTTAACGTTAGCACATACGAGGGGGCATAGCTACAAATTGAGGGGTGATAGACTTAAGACAGACATCAGAGACAGGTTCATTTCACAGAGAGATGTAAGGGCTTGGAATGCCCCACCTGCTAATGTAATCAACTCAGCCACATTAGGGGGACTTGAACCATCCTTAGATAAGCACATGGATTATTTTGAGATAGTATAGGGGACGAGCTGAGAATACTTCAAAGGTCAGTGCATCATAGAGGGCCTAATGGCCGGTTCTGATGGGAGGGATGAATCCGGTTGGGAGCTGGAAGGCGGAGTCATTAGGTGGAATGGAAGGGAGGAGTATGGGCAGCAAATGGAGTAAGGGCATGGGTTGCAAGATTATTTCAAATTGGAGAAGTCAATGTTACATCTTCCATGTGGTAGGCTTGCCAGGCAGATGAGCTGTTGTTCCTCCAATTTGCAGTCTGCCTCACCAAGGCAACAGAGGAGGCCAGGGGTGGTTATGTCAGAAAGGGAGTTGGAAGGGGAATTCAAATGGGCGGTGACTGGGAGGTCAGTTTGGCCCTTGCAGGCCCGTCTGTGATGCTCAGTGAAATGAGCCCTTAGTTTATGTTCGGTCTCCCCAATGTAGAAAAGACCACATCGGGAGCATCTGATGCAGTAAACTCGGTTGGAAGAGAGGCAGGTGAATCTCTGTCTGACCAGCAAGTACTGATTGAAGCCCTATAAGGAGGTGGAAGTGGTGGTCTGCCAGCATTTGTGGTTGCAGGAGAAGGTACCTGGTGGTTATGGGGCAGATTGGTGGGGAGTGTAGCACGATAACGAAGCGAACAGTCTTGTGGGAGATGTGCCAGCTGGTGGGATCCAAACCTAGTTTACTGCATCTGGTGCACCCGACCTGGTCTTCACTGCATCAGGAAGACCAAATGTAAATGAAGTGAATGATTTGATGAGTATTGCAGTCAGGCTTCTAAGGGTTGACCTGACCTCCCAATCACTTCATATTTCAATTCTCTCCCCCCCCCCCCCCCCCCCCCCACCCCCAAATCCCTTTCTGACATGGCCATCCTTAGCCTCCTCCATTGCCACAATGAACCAAACCATAAACTGGAGGAACAAGACCTGATATGTAACCTGTGCAGCCTACACCCTGGGGACTCAACATTGAATTCTCCAATTTCAAATAACCTTCCTTCTAATCCTATGATTCCCTTCCCAGGCCTTGCCCTCCTTGGCTTCCTCTGAACACTTGATCCAGCTACCAACTGGATTCAGTCCTCCCATCACCAACCGGCTGATACCCTTTATGTGGGTTCACTTATGCCCATCTCGCCACTCTGCCTACTCCTCCCTCACCCGCCCCTTTATCTATAGACCCCTTACTCCTAACCACAGTCCTGACGAAGGGTTATATCCTAGCCGTTGACTTCTCGATGTCTTGACGCTGCCTTGCTTATTCTGTTCTTCCAGCCTCCTGCATGTCTATTTTGGATTCCAATAGCTGCTGTATTTTTTTGTAATTGTCTTCTTGTGGAATAGGCAGGAGAGAGGGAATGCGTTGCATCTGTTTTGTATCCAATGGTTTTGATGGGCTGAATGGCTTTCTTATTTGACTGTGAAACCAGCTAGAGTTGCTATAGGGGTTCCTTCTATTTAACCGTGGAAATATTTATTGCCCAGCAGTGCTTTTGATTAATGTTACCTATACATTAACAGCACAAGCTTGAATGTTGTTCAGATTCGATACTTTAATACCCGACGAGGTGACTCATTGTTCTGAACATTATGTAATCTCCACAGAACATCCCCACCACTGATCGCATTACAGAGGGAAAAACATTGATGAAGCATCTGAAGATGTTTGTGCCGAAGAAGCTACCCTGCGATTGTCCACAGAGATATCCAGGCACTGAGAGGATATATGTCCACCAGCCACATTGTGTTATGAATGATCCAACCAGTGGGAAGTTTACAACTGATTTCCATCAAATTCAATTTTGTTCAGTCTCCTTGACACCTTGCTCAGTCAATTACTGCCATGATATCAGGGTCAATCACTCTGACGGTGTGTTCACATCTTTTGTTCTTGTCAATTGGCCAAGCTATATGTGTGGGGAGTGTTTCCTTCTCTCAGAGGATAGTGACGGTTGGGACCAGACAGTTAGGGGAGGCAACATCACTGAAATGTTTCAGGGGTGCGAGTTGGTGTCAATGAATTTTGACACATCAGAGAATCGAGTTCTATAATGAATTGCGCATGAAAGAAAAATTGCGTCCAAAATCTTCTCTCCTATGATATTGGTTGTCCCTGAGATATCACGACTAACTTCCTCAAGTTCCCAAGTATTCATGTATTTCTCTACGGTAAACATAATGTAGAAATATTCATTGAGGACTTCACCTATCTCTTATGGTTTGACACGTACTTATCCACTTTGATCTTCGAGGGGTCCTATTTTCACCGTAGCTATTGCTTTTTCTTTTAGTATATTTAAAGTACCTTTTTGGATTGATTATAATCTTCTCAGCCAAGGCTCTTTCTTGCCCCCTTTCATCCTACTGATTTCCTTCTTCCACAGACTCCTGTATCCCTTATGTATCTCCAGGGATTCCCTTGATCCCAGCTGCTTGTACCTGAACCACGCCCCAAGTTTGAACATGAACCTGTGGACCTGTTTTGTCCCTCTCCATAACTATTTGAAGATTAATCGAACTGTGGTTACTGTCCCAAAGTGCTCCCTACTATTAACTTAGTCGCCTGTCCTGCCCTATTCCTTAGAAAATTTTGAGTTTTGCCACTTCCCGAGTTGGACATTCTATATACCACTTGAGGAAACTTTCCTGACGCATTTACAGATTTTATCTCATCAATCCCTTAACGCTCAGGCAGTTCCAGTCTATGTTAGAAAAAATAAAATCCCCTATTATGATAACCCTATTGCTCCTGCAGGTATCTCCCTTCTCTTCCTGCATATTTGTAACTCTCATTCCTATCGACTATTTGGGGGCCTATAGTACATGTCACCATCCCCTTCCTATTTCTTACCTCCACTCACAAAGCCTCATTGGGTGATCCATCAGTTATTTTATCTCTGATTACTGCTGTTGTACTCCCCTTAATCAGAAATGCAACTCCCCTCCCCTCCTTCCACCATCTCTGTCTTGTTTAAAACACATTTACCCTGGTACATTAAGCTGTCAGTCCTATCCATCACTAAGCTATGTTTCTATACTGGCTATAATATACCAGTTCCACCGACATATTCACGCCCTGAGCTCATCGGCCTTACCTGTAGGTCGTCTTGCATTGAAATAGATGCAATTTAATCCAAAAGGCAGTACTTTCTCTCTGTCGTTTTCCAGCCTAATCTTACTGATTTCGGATTACTGTATCTCCTTCCAGACTTGCACTTGCCTCGCTGCTCTTGAGGATACCACCCCCTGCCAAACTATTTTAAACACTGCCTTGTAACACGAGCAAAACTGGCCGCCAAGATATTGGTGTCCCCTCCAGTGCAAGTCTCTGACGGTAATCTTCCTCTCAGGAGGTTACCACTGTCAAGGTTTTTTTTAAAAAATGTTTCTCCTAGCTCTCTGTAATCACACTGCAGGACCTCGTCCCTATTTATGCGGGTATCATTTGTGCTAACGTGCATAATGATTTCTGGCTGCTCCCCCTCCCCCTTGAGAATGTTCTGCAGCCACTTGGAGACATCATTGACCCTAGCACCTGGGAGGTAACCCACCATCCTGGATTCCCGTTTGTGACCACAGAATCTTCGATCTGTTCCTCTAACAATCGACCGTCCTATATTTAACGTCCTGTTTACTTATATTCTTTCCCGCTGTGCGTCAGAGCCAGTACGACCAACCTGTCTACTGCTGCTTTCCCCTGAATGTTCATCGCCCCCAACAATCCAAAATGGTATACTTGTTTTCAAGAGGAATGGCCACAGGGGACTCCTGCACTTCCTGCCTACTCCCATTGCCATTCACGGTGGTTGCCCATCTACTCTCTGCCTGGAATAGGTCAGGATGCAAGGATCGCCTGTTGGATTAAATTGTGTTTATTTAAATACAACAGGAGTGACAGGTAAGGCTAATGAACTCAGGGCGATGAATGTTAGACTGGAATATTGCAGTCATTAAATAAACATAACTAGGGGCGTGTCTTGGGTGTGGCCACCACACTAAAGCACTTATCTATGAAGTTCTCAGTATCTCGGATGACCCTGCGTGCATCCGGGATTAGAGTACCTACAGTGTGGAAACCGGCCCTTCTGCCCAACAAGTTCGCACCCACCCACTGAAGAGCAGCACACCCAGACCCACTCCCCTACACCCAACGCTATGAGCAGTTTACATTGACCAATTCACCTAACCTGCACATCTTTGGACTGTGGGAGGAAACCACAACACCCAGAGGAAACCCACACAGACACGGGGAGTATATGCAAACTCCACACATTCCGAGGCTGGTTTTGGAACCTGGTCCCTGGTGCTGTGAGGCAGCAGTGCTAACCACTGAGCGACCGTGCCACCCAGCTCCAGCTCCCTAACACGGTACCCCTTTAAAGTACAGGAGAACTCCATTGGCCATTAGATATGAATCAGCTCCAAATATGTCCCCCAAGCACCTCCTATTTGCTAGCCCTCTCTCTATTGCCCGTTAAATTCATAATTTTCAAATATATATCCTGTTCTCTTTTGAATCTTCATCCACAACTTTCCCAGCCGGTCAATTCCAATTCGAAACAGCTCTCTAAATAAGACATTTTTCCTTATTTTACTCCGAGCTCTTTTGCTGACAACCTTGAAATTAGAATTCCTTGATACTGTAATGCCAACTAATAGAGTATTCTTTTTCGACTCGGCAACATTTTTCATACTTTTGAGCACCGCAATAAATTCACATCTTTGTCTCTTCTGCTCCAGGAACAATAAGCCTTGCAATAACTATAACAAATACTATAATGGAAAAACAAGCAGAAAGCTAGTCATCAGGATTTATTAACATCAACTAGCCACAAAAGACATGACCCCAACAATAATTTCTTACGTACTGATGAGGAAGTACGTCACTTTGACTAAGTCTGCATATCCATCCTAGGACAGGCCAAACAGAGACAAGCACAAGAATTCCTGGAAACATGGTATTCCAACCGGAACTCCATCAACAAACACATCAATATTGACTCCATCTACCACCCTCTGAGAAGAAAGGGCCGAAAATGACATCATCATCACAGGAAATTACAATACCAACCCAAGGAAACTGAAACACTTGAACTGGAGGCTCACTTACTGAGTACAGTCAATGGAACTAACCAGGAACTGCCATTAGCTATTACTTCAGAATAGATCAGAGTGCTCATGGCTGCCACCACATAGAATTATTGAATTAAAATGTGAGCCTGCACCACCAAATGCATATCCAAAGAGTTTTTTAAAAGATTGTGAGACTACCTGCTCAATCACCCGCCAAGGCAATGCATTCCAGACACATGTCACCAGGGGTAGAACGGCGGATCTGTGGTTAGCAATCCTGCCTTAGAACACTGGGGACCCAGGTTTGATTCCAGCCTTGGGTGACTGCCTGTATGGATTTTGGGCATTCTCCCTGTGTCTGCGTGGTTTTCTCGAGGTAATCCAGTTTCCTCCCACAATACGATGATGTGCAGCTTAGGTGAATTGGCCGTGCTTAATTGCCCATATTGTTCAGGGATGTGTAGGTTAGGTGCATTAGTCAGGGGTAAATATAGGAGGAACGTGTTTGGGTGGGTTAGTCTTTGGAGGGTCAATGAGGATTGGTTGGGCAAAAGAGCCTATGTCCGCACAGTAGAGATTTTATATTCAATGTCTGTGCCACCCTCTCAGTTCAAAACAGACTCACAAATCCTCTCTCAATCCCCTGTCTTTCACTTTAAGCATGTATCCCTTTGTTTTTGACCCTTTGAGTAAGGGAAACATTTGCTGTCTGTTCATCATCTCCATTCCCCTTATGCTCTTGTACACCTGTACCAGGTTCCCTCCTCAACCTTCCCTGCTGCAATGAAAAAAGGAGCAAATTTAGCCCTCGCCCTTCACAGTCTGAGTACTCACTTATCTTGTTAATTCAGATGTGCATCATCTCACATTTATCAGTGTTAAACTTCATCGGCCATTAATCTGGATATAGAAATCATCTGTTTGTATCGTCCTGTAGCCTAACCATTTCCTCCTCACTGTGAACCACCCAGCTAATCTTTGTGTCATCCCCATTAGTTATCATTCAACTGCCATCCATCTTCCACATTCTCACCATCATCATTTATGAATACCACAAACAAATCTTGATTTCCTTCTTATTCTCCAAATGTTATTCACCCCTGGTGACATGTGTCTGGAATGCATTGCCTTGGCGGGTGATTGAGCAGGTAATTAAGAATTACCAGCTGGCAATTAAGAATTCCAGTCTCTTGCTATTCTTTTTTTGGGAATTTACAAACTGATGTAGTTAATACCTATTATGAGGGAGCTGCAAATTTAGAATTAGTATACCTAATTTAGAATGAACAATGGTTTGGCACCTTGCTGTGGAACATTTGCCTTTTGTGTGGCACCGTTCTTTGTAACAATAGTCAGAACTGAACAATTTTTCATCTGCAGGATGGACGCAAACTCATTGCTTGAATCAGCTAATGTGATGAGGATAAATACTCAATTCACTTCTACGTTATGGACAAACTGCAGGAGATCAAATCATATTCTCATGTCTACCTTGAATTGGAAGCAAATACATACTGTTAAAAAAAATTCAAAAATGTTGAGACACCATACTGCGGGGGGGGTTGTTGGAACATGTCATCTGCTTTTGATGGAGATGCAGAAATACAGAGTGAATGTGCAGTCTGAACAAGAATCAACTGATTTAAAAAGAAGTACATTAAATCATAATTTCCAATGGAACCAGATCCCAATTTTCCTGAACAGTGATAATTTTTCACCCAACCTCACTTTTGCTAAAGCAAGTTTTTTTTTTCCCAGTCACTAAAACTTCATTAGCCATTCTTCCTCTGCCTTCCGACTCTTTTTTTTAACACTCCTACTTCCCTTGTATTACCCCCTCTGCTGCTATATACTCTCCCATTGATGATATCTCTTCACCTCTTTCTTCTCCCACTCCCACTGTAAGTTACACCAGTTCCCTAGTTACTCCCATTTCCACTGGCCATCCCTTGCTCTTTTTGCTTTCCAACTAGGGAGATGGGAACTGCTGGTTTCATGCTGCTATTGGTCATCAGTCAACAATGAGATTGGGATGATCAATGTCCAATACGAACAGACAATAGTGTGTGTCTGTCACTGTCCAATACAATATGAAAAGGATGGTTCTGTTACCCATACAGAGTGGAACTTTTTTCTGCCTCTGTGTCACAGCGCTCAAGCAAACAGCCTCATCACAAACAGGACAAACCTCTCCTCAGAATCAGAAGTCCAAGCATCAGCTTTTCCTAAAACTTTGTGAGGACAGTGACCACATTGTTCAAACAAGCCGTGTTCGATCATTTTGCTCTTTACCATTTTAACTGATTTTCCAATGTCATTTGAAGTGCGATCAGAGTAATGTCCCTTGCATTAAAGTAATATTTGTCTCAAGTAGCATCATTACCCCTCAGCAAACTGTGGTTAATGGGAATCAGAGGAAATTCTGTGCTGGCAACTTCCTCATTGAACAATGACACCTTCCCTCGAGCTATTGGGAATGACAAATAAACTCAGCCTTTGCTAGTGCCTTCCAAACCATGGATGGATTTGACTTATTAATAACATCAAGATACATCTGTTTTCACAGTTTGGTCTAAAGTCTCAGAAAAGTAAGACCTTGCTGGTTGAGTGTCAACCCAATGAAATCAGAGGATTACGATAAGATAACGATTCTGATTATTTTCAACCAGTTACTTTCTGAGGACTGATCGTAAGATGTCAGTGCCACTGAGATCAGCATTTTCTCTGTTCAACAGCGTCTCATCACATTGGCTCAAGGCTTCAACATTCCCCAATTCTACTTCATTCTCCAGCTCATTTGCCATGTTCACCAGATATACGAGGCCCACAAGATGGAATAACTTAGAGATGCCTATGAGCCTCTGGAGCCTGCCACCCCACCCATGCCCTGTGCTCTGAGTCCATCCCATCTCCTTTTCACATTTCTCACATTTGGGGACCTAGATGATGCACACCTGAATCTCTCCTCACATTTCATCTTATCCATCCCCTCCCCCAAGTCCACCTCCTGGCGAGTATTCACCATCCCTCCTAAACTTCCGCGCTCTAATGCTGAATGTTCGGTACTCAGCAAAGGTCTCAGCTTTATCCCGCTGTGCGCCCACTTTAATGAATTTCAGTAACGACATAATGTTGAAATCCTCTTTCACCATCTTCTCCTCGGTGTCCATTTCTTTGGACAAGAGTCCACTCCCCATCTCACAGACCCTTCACTCAGTTCCATCACTGTCCCTCCACCTGGGCACATTCCTCTGGTGTTTACTTGAGCTCAATCTGTTCATTGAGAACTTTCCATGTGACACTCGTTGTCTTAATTTTTCTGCATCCCCCTCACCTTATCCAACCTAGCACCCTCTGAACAGACTGTACGCTGTATGCTTCGATCCAACCCTGACTGTGTTATTCAGCCTGTGTCGATAAGGGTGGTGGACTCACTTCTCCATTTCAGAGGCTGAGTTCCAGCTCTCAGATACTTCCACATATCAACTGCTGGTCCATAACCTTTCCACAGCACATCAAACCATTTTATTAACTAAATCTGACAACATTTCATCTGGAGATTCCCACCCACTCACCCCCACCTAACAGTCCCGAAGCTGATGGTCCTCTGATAGCAGAGCTCGCTTTTATATTGTCCTGAAAATCCACAAACAGAACTGCCTGGGCAACCCATTGCTTCAGCCTGCTCCTGACACACAGAGGGGTGCGCATGGATACACACGTGGGTTCAAGTTATATCTGTACCTTCATAGGGTACGTAGACCATTCCTTGTTCCAGTTCTTTCCACCCCCCATCCACAACACTTTCTCCGATATGTAGATGATATCATAGCTGCTGTTCCTCTCTCTTGTCCAGAAATGGACAAGTTTACCATTTCAAATTTGCACTCCTCCCTCACTTTCACCTGGTCTATCTCTGACTCCTCCTTTCCTTTCCTTGACATCTGTGCTTCTGTTTCTGGGTATAGACGGGTCACTGATATCGAGTATTAACACACCAACTCCCACAGCTACCTGGAGTATACATCCTCACACCCTGTTTCCTACAAAGGCTCCATTCCATTCCCCAAGTTCCTCTGTCTTCACCGCATTGCTTCTCATGATGTCAGCTTCAGAAATGTGCCTCTGAAATGTCCACCTTCTTCCTCAACCGAGAATTCCCCAGCACTATTGTTGACAGGGCCCCCAACTAGTTCTGTCCCACCTGCTGTGCTTCTACCCTCACCCCCTCTCCTCCCTCCTGCAACAGTGTGAAGAGTTCCCCTTGTCCTTACCTTCCATCCCACCAGCATTCACATTCAGAAGATCATCAGTCTGCATTTCCCCCACCTCAATCGAGATGCCACCACCAGACACATATTTGCCTCCTCTCCCTTTTACCGCCTCCTGAAGTGATCATTTCCTCCAGGACACCCTGGTCTGCTCGTTATTCACTCCCCACACTTACCCCCCACACCGCCCCCCTACCACCTCACCACAATTCCACTTCACTTTCCCCTGTCAGAGGTGTAACACTTTCCCATTTACCTCCTCCCTCCTCACTATCCAAGGGCCCAAACATGCCTCCCAGGTGAAGCAGCATCCTACCAACATTTCCCACAATCCAGTCGACTACATTCACTGCTCACATTGTGGTCTGCTCTACATTGGGGAAACTAAAGGCACACTGGGTGACTACTTCACAGAATAACCAAGCTGTACCTATGCAAGAGACCCTGAATTTCCAGTTGCCTGCCAGTTTAATACCCCATCCTGTTCCCTAGCCAATATCTCTGCGTCAGACTTGCTGCAGTGTTCCAGGACATTTCAACGCAAGCTGGAAGAACAACACCTCATTTTTCGCGGGTAGTTCCTGCAGCCATTCAGACTCAAAATAATGTTCAATAATGTTTAAGGACTGAACTCCTGAATGCCCATACCCGTACACCAAGCCTAGTTCTCATGTGGACTTCCATGACTCACCTCCTATTGTTAGCTACTAACAGTCTCCATTAACAAGTATTCAGCCTCTGCTGTATATTAATCAACATTTTCAGGGCTACCATCCGTTCTGAGGAAGGGCCACTGAACTAGAAACGTTAATTATGATTGCTCTGCGCAGATGCTGCACACCTTTTGCAGCAACTTCATTTTTTGTTTCAACAATGTCTCACGATGGTTTTGTATCACGATGCAATACGTCATGGATATTTAGAGCTCTGTCAAACATAGGAACTTTGTAATTTCTCATTTAATGTCCATAAAAAATACTCGAGATTCAACTGAGATAGCAGCTTTGCTTATATCGTTCAGATCAGTCAATTTGTCACAGTTAAGAAAGAAAAATAATCGATAGAGGGAAACTCAGCAGGTCTGGCACCCTCTGAGCAGAGATACACAGAATTACCTTTGATGTCAATTTTACTTTTTCAGAACAGTGTCACATCATATTCGATATGTTAACTTTGTTTCTGTCTGCAGATACTTCCTCATCTGTTGCGATTCTCCATCATTTTTTATTTGTGTTTCATGTTTCCGTATCACTATATTTCATGTTTCTTGACAGGGCTGCATGCTGAATTTGGTTATATATGGACAATGCAGTCCTTTCCTGTTCCTATTATAGTTGGTGTGTCTGTGACACCTGTGTTACGGCCGAAATCTGTTTCTTCTTTAAGATTCAAAGGAAAGAAAGAATTTTTTTTCTAATTATCCTGTAAACCTCAGGAACTCCACTTTGTTTGAAAATACGTTTTAGAGGCAGCTGACATTTAATAAGATAATAGGAATAGATTATTGATTGTGGAGCACTCTGTGTCCTTCATTGAACTAGTTTGTCTACTCCCTTTTCAAAGGCTTTGATTACATATCACAGAATTGTTTACAGCAAAAGTGGGGGAAACTCTGCACGTTGTCTCTTCCAGCTTGGAATGACTGTATCTCTACTGTTAGTCTCCTGTATTGTCTCCATTGCCCTTCACATTTTGTCTAGTGTCTGCTTTTAATTGTAAGTATCCTGCCAGATATGAACAATATGATCAATCTCAAACAAAAAAAACAGAAGTTAGAGGGAAAGCTCAGCAGATCTCACACTATCTGTGAAGAGAAATCAAAGTTAATGTTTCAGGTCCGGTGATCTTACTCAATCTGTATTCCCAATGATTAAATGGTGTGTATACAATATAGTTCACTTTCTCACATTTAATATTATCCTTTTAGTTCACATTATCATTCAGCATTGCACATTCCAAATGTTGGCTGTTTCCTTGTTATGCATTAGATTTAATTCTGTCTGTCAGAAAGAGAGATGATGACTGGGGACCATCATTACACTCCCCGTGCAGTCTCCACAGCCACTGCTCCCATTCCACCTATCTCCCAGCCAATATCATGTTCATTGGAACCTGACTCATTAATTAGTCTTAATGAATATGTTCGTTGTAATTATCGCTTTAAGTTTTGGACTGAGGGCAAAATGCGTAGAAAAATACGGTTTACAGCAAATAAAACTGCACTTAGAAGTCTGTCAATTTATATAACTAAATTATTGAAGCATATTCCTTATGAAAGTTCCAAAGTTGCCTTATTAGAGCAGTGAGAGGAACATTCAGAGAAGTCCACACTTCCTGTCTATGTTCAGGGCAACTGTGCCCAGTGACAGTCTGTTGGCTAGCGTTTGTTCCTGTGGAGGAGAGATCAGCACAGTAACAACATCCTGATTGTGGAGCGGTGGGGGAGGGGGGGGGGGTGGAAGGATTTTGGAGAGATGGTTACAGCATAGTAAACGGACAAGAGAGCAGAATCATGTCGCATACAAAAAGAAAATATTCTTATTCTCCCTTACAACTGACTTCACGAGATCTGGGTGAATCTTGTACACCAGTCAATGAAGGCAAGCATGAAGGTACAGCAGGTAGTGAAGAAGGCTAATAGCATGCTGGCTTCCATAACAAGAGGAATTGAGTATAGAAGCAAAGAGGTGCTTCTGAAGCTGTACAGGGCCCTGGTGAGACCACACCTGGAGTATAGTGTGCAGTCTGGTCTCCAAATTTGAAGAAAGACATTCTGGCTATTGAGGGAGTGCAGCATAGGTTCACGAGGTCAATTCCTGGAATGGCGGGGTTACCTTACACTGAAAGACTGAAGCGACTGGGCTTGTATACCCTTGAGTTTAGAAGACTGAGAGGGGATCTGATTGAGACATATAAGATTATGAAAGGATTGGACACTCTGGCAGCAGGAAACATGTTTCTGCTGATGGGTGAGTGCCGAACCAGAGGACACAGCTTAAAAATACGGGGTAGACCATTTAGGACAGAGATGAGGAGAAACTTCTTCACCCAGAGAGTGATGGCTGTGTGGCATGGTCTGCCCCAGAGGGCAGTGGAGGCCCAGCCTCCCGATTCATTTAAGAAAGAGTTGGATAGAGCTCTCAAAGATAGCGGAATCAAGGGTTATGGAGATAAGGCAGGAACAGGATACTGATTAAGGATGATCAGCCATGATCATATTGAATGGCGGTGCAGGCTAGAAGGGCTGAATGGCCTACTCCTGCACCTATTGTCTATTGTCTATTGCGTATTGTCTTTTGTCAATTAATGATGTGAGATGTGACAAATCGGAAGCAATGTCAACATGTAGTCCAGTCCAGATATATTGTGAACCGAATGTGCTGTATTGAAAGCTGGGACTGTTTGCTCTGACTGTGATTTATGTCATCTCTCCATGCAATGCAACATTGTCACTGGAGGGTTTCCCTCTCCTATTCGTAAGAGGCTTCATTCAGTACGTTATCCCAGTGTAGGAACAGATGCATCAGCTCCAACAGTAACAGAGATCAACAGCTGCATAAATCTGAATCTGAGAATAGCGGACTGGAACATTACAACAATGGAGAGGAGGTTTCCTTTGAGTCTTTTCAAGGTTTCCCCACTTGGGGATGTTGTGGTTCTGTTCGCCGAGCTGGGAATTTGTCTTGCAAACGTTTCGTCCCCTGTCTACGTGACATCCTCAGTGCTTGGGAGCCTCCTGCGAAGCGCTTCTGTGCTGTTTCCTCCGGCATTTATAGTGGCCTGTCTCTGCCGCTTCCGATTGTCAGTTCGAGCTGTCCACTGTAGTGGCCGGTATATTGGGTCCAGGTCGATGTGTTTGTTGATAGAGTCTGTGGATGAGTGCCATGCCTCTAGGAATTCCCTGGCTGTTCTCTGTTTGGCTTGCCCTATAATTGATGAAATTGCGAGGGTATCCGTTTTTGGCGAATACTTTGTCCACACCAGAACTGCAAAAAGAGGAAGAGGAACACCTATACAAATTATTCGCCAAAAACGGATACGCTCGCAATTTCAACAGATGCCTAAGGGAGAGACAACAGAACGAGGACATGCCGCAACCCAAAGGACTAGCCACACTACCATACATCAGGAACATTTCTGAACTGGCAGCCAGACTACTGCGACCACAAGGACTCATAACAGCACACAAACCAACAGCCACGCTCAGACAACAACTCACCAGAACGAAGAACCCGATACCCAACATGAGCAAAACTAATGTAGTGTACAAAATCCCATGCAAGGACTGCACAAAACACTACATAGGACAAACAGGAAGACAGTTAACGATCCGTATACATGAACACCAAATAGCCACGAAACGACACGGTCCTTAGTAGCCATACACACAGACGACAAGCAACATGAATTTGACTGGGACAATACTACTATTATAGGACAAGCCAAACAGAGAACAGCCAGGGAATTCCTAGAGGCATGGCACTCATCCACAGACTCTATTAACAAACACATCGACCTGGACCCAATATACCGGCCACTACAGTGGACAGCTGGAACTGACAACCGGAAGCGGCAGAGACAAACCACTATAAATGCCGGAAGAAACAGCACAGAAGCGTTTCACAGGAGGATCCCAAGCACTGAGGATGTCACCTAGACAGGGGACGAAACGTTTGCAAGACAAATTCCCAGCTCCGCGAACAGAACCACAACAACGAGCACCCGAGCTACAAATCTTCTCCCAAACTTTGAACCCTATTGGGGATTTCTACCATATCGGATATCAGTAGGACTGATGATTATTCTGGGCGGGGTGGAGGGTGTGCTACTGAGCTATTCTCGCTATTGTTGGTGTTCTCTACCTCTGTGTATTCATTAATCCCATAAACAAGCTTGAACTTCGTTTCAATTTCGTTTTCTATATTTGTCAGAGAAAGAAACTATGGTCTTCAGTTTCAATTGCAGTCTCCATTCATTACCCATGAATTGCAGACCACTCCCTCACCAACATCTGCGAACAAAACTGTGCACAACCTCGAGATCCCTTTTTGCCCTGAATTGATTTATGTCTCGTGTTATCCCCAATTTCATCTCTGTGTCAGTATTGTTGCTGAACAATCCATTGGCTGCACGTTGGTAAAATTCAGACTTAATGTTTCAAGCTCTCTTCTGACCACTTTTCCAATTACAAATATTTCAATCACAAAATTGCTCTTGTCTCGGACGTTACTTCATGATTAGGACAATGTATGAAAGTAGGAATGTCGCTGGATGTAATTCAGAAGCAAAGCCTATAAAAAGAAAGATATTGTTTCAAGTGATTTGTTTCAAGTCCACTACAGCTGATTACAGAACTTAAATAAAAATGATAAGAATTGGAATAAAAATGAATTTCACGAAAACCAAACATAAAAGCAACATTTTGTCTGAAAACCTTCATCTTTCACTGATCACCTTCGGTAAAGAAATCTAATGTTATTAGCCAGTCTGGGTTAATTGTGACTTGAGACCCATGCCAATGTCCTTTACTTTGTATTGGCTTGTGGAATGGCCTCATAATCAGAGCAATTAGTGATGGTCACCAAATGCTGCCCTTCCCACGAATGCCAACATTCCACGAATTAACAAAATTGAAGGTTAAATCAAATAAAGGACGTAGCTGAAAATCTGAAATTATAGAAAGAAATGTAAAGAAATGAACAGAATGTGCTGGGAAACATTCCTGAACTGAAAGCAGCTGGAAAGGAGTGTGATTAATACCATTGACAGGGAAGTCTGCTTTGAAGGGGAGGAGGAATCAATAGAGAAAGAGAGATATAGAAGAAAAAGAGCAAACAAAGAGAATGATGATCAGCTGGGCTGGAAATCAAATGTGAGATTCAGCTCATTTATTTTTCGCCTTTCCCATCTTCCTCAATATCATGTCCTTGTAAATACAGGTATCCCCCGCTTTTCAAATGTTTGCTTTTTGCCACTTCCCTTTCCAAATTATTAAATTAGGACATTGTTTCACTCACCAAAAGATATCCGAACAGGATTTTCACTTTTATGAAGAAAGCTGATTTTTTTACCATATAAATTAGTGGTACTGCACTTTCCACCATATCAGCTTGCGAACGGTTTCGTAGGAACACTCTGCTTACAAATAGTGACGGAAACCTGTATATATCTAAGATCATGTTTAAAGCAATTTGATTCCCTCTGTCTGTCCTCCCAAAGTGTGGTCATCTTCTTATATTCATTAATTAGATCTGGGTATCTCTGACTGGGGCAGCATGAGTTCATTTTTCCAGTTGAGAAGACCTTGAGCAGTCCACGTGCTTGATCTGATGTGGTTTCGTTTATTTTAGTCAAATGTACAATGGAAAGGTTTGTTTTTATTGTAGTGCAGGCACATGATAGTAAACAAGAAAACAGAGATCGCGGGGTACTTACACAGAGTGAGTCATACAAGGTGACAGCTTCACAGAAGGTGGGCAAAGTAAGATGACATTAGCAAGATTAATATTATTTGAAAAGTGAGAGATGACAATTTGTCAGTCTAATAATGGTAGGGAAGGAAGTGTTCCTGAGCATGCTGGTCCATGTTTTCAAGCCTCTGTTTCTTCTCCCTGTTGGAAGAGGTTGTAGGAGATCATGACCAGTTTGGGAGAGATCTTTGATGTTGCCAGCCTTTTTGCGACAATGACAAGTACAAATGTCTTCCGTGATGGTCTGAGCTGTGCACACAACCGTCTGTAGTTTCATATAGTCCTAGGCAGAGCAGTTATCATGACAGGTCATTATGTACCCGAATAGAATGCTTTGAGTTGCCAGTATACAGAGCACTGGGAGACGGGCGGTTTCAAAATAGTTACATGTAACAATTGGCTGTTAAATGGATACCCACGTTCTGGTAGCTGTTTTGACAACAATTGAAATGTAACTGATAATTTTAAATTATGTCCTCTATACCAAAACCCTGTTGAGTGAATTGTATTGCCAACATCGAACCAATGAGCCATCACCTGCTTCAAGCGAATAGAGAAGCCATCACCACCACAACGAAGGAGAAAGAGACAGAAACAAAGGGAAGGAGAGAGAGAACACAGCGAGGGAAACAAATGGACAGTCAGTCAAAGAGAGAAAGGAAACAAAACAAGGAAACAATCAGTCGCATGTGCAGGGAGAAGGGAAGATAACAGGTTCAGGGAAAGGAACAGAAGGCAGGGAAAAGGAAAACACAGGGAAATGGAGAGTGTGAGAGACAGTGGGAGACAAAGGTCACACCGAGCTGGGGATAGGGTCAAGGAGAGCTGGGGATAATGGGAGAGATGGGGGTGAGGACCAGAGAGACCTGGGCGTGAGCACTGGAGGGAGCTGGGGGTAGGGAGGTGAGGATTTATTTTGTCATGTGCCAAGATGTCCAGGAAGATCATGGTAAGAATGGATGTACTGAATGATGGCTGGAAAACGTCTGAAAAGCATATAGGTTACGCTGCACAGGGTGTGCGCTCGGCGAGATCAATATGAACAAATTCAGCATTATCTGAGATTAGAAAGTCCATTCATCAGTTTAATAACAGCCAGGAAGAAGCTGTTCCTGATCTTGCTGCTCTGTGTGTTCAAGTGTCTGCATCTTTTAGCCTGATGGAGCAGGTTGTGGGAGATCTTTACAGGCATATGATGGGTCTTTGGCAATGTTAGAACAAAGAACATTCCAGTACAGGAACAGGCCATTTGGTGGTCCAAGCCTGCGCCGATCCAAATTCTCAATCTCAACCTGTCTCCTATTTTCTAAAGGTCTGTATCCCTATGCTCCCTGCCCATTCATGTATATTTCTGAAACATCTGAAATGGAGCACCACTGGTCACAGTTCTACATGTCGAGAAACTCCCTTCCCCAGCTACGCTCTGTCCCGTGTTGCCAAGCCAGTTCTTTATCCATGTAGCTAGAACACCCTGGACACCATGTGACTTCACTTTCCCCATAACCCGACCAGGGGAAATCTTATCAAACGTCTTCCTGAAGTCCATGTACACGACATCTACATCCCTTCCCTCATCAATCAACTTTGTCACTTTCTCCAATAATTCTATTAAGTTGGTAAGACATGACCTTCCCCACAATAAACCATGTTGCCTCTCACTGATAAGACCATGTTCATCCAAATGAGAATAGATCCTATCCCTCAGTATCTTCTCTCACAGCTTCCCTACCCCAGACGTCAGGCTCACCGGTCTAGAATGAACTGGATTATTCATGCTACCCTTCTTAAACAAGGGGATTAGAAACTTTCCAGTCCTCCCCTCAGTTGTGTTCAAGGATGTTACAAAGATATCCGTTAAGGCCCTAGCTATTTCCTCTCTCCCTTCCGTCAGTAATTTTGGATTGATGTTGGCAACCTTTCTGCGGCAATGAGCCGTGTAACTAGAGCCAATGGTTGGGAGATTGGAGTCCATCATAGTCTGGGCTGTGAACACAATCTTCTGTAGTTTCTAATGGCCTTGGCAGAGTGTGGCTTTACCAGGCCATTACACACCCGGACAGTAAGTTCACAATAGTGCATCTGTAGAAATAGTGCATGCTAAATATCCTGAGCCAAGTGAGGAAGCAGTGACGTTTTTGAACCATCTTGACTGTCACACCCATGTGAGAAGTCCAGGGTAGGTTGCCAGTTATCATCACTACGAGGGACTTGACGCTCTGCACTGTCTCGACCGTTGAAGTCGATAGGGGCTTGTCCCCCTCCTTTCGTTCTAAAGTCAATGACCAGTTCTTTACTTTTGCCGAATTTGAGAGGGAGGTTATTATCATTCCACCATGCCACCAAACCCACTATCTCCTGACTGTGTTCAGACTCATCTTTGTTTGATATCCCTCCTGCTTTGGTGATGTCAGCAACAAACTTACAGTTGGCATTGTTTGGAATTTGGCAACACAGCCACGTATGTACAGGGAGTACAGTAGGGGGCTGAGGACACAGCCGTTTGTGTACAGGTACGACAGTAGGGGGCTGAGGACACAGCCGTGTGTGTACAGGGAGTACAGTAGGGGACTGAGGCCACAGCTGTGTGTGTACAGGAAGTACAGTAGGGGGACTGAGGACACAGCTCTGTGTGTACCGGAGTACAGTAGGGGACTGAGGACACAGCTCTGTGTGTACCGGAGTACAGTAGGGGGACTGAGGAAACAGCCCTGTGTGTACCAGAGTACAGTAGGGGGACTGAGGACACAGCCCTGTGTGTACCGGAGTACAGTAGGGTGACTGAGGACACAGCTCTGTGTGTACCAGAGTACAGTAGGGGACTGATGACACAGCACTGTGTGTACGGGAGTACAGTAGGGGGACTGAGGACACAGCTGTGTGTGTACAGGGAGTACAGTAGGGGACTGAGGACACAGCTGTGTGTGTACAGGGAGTACAGTATGGGACTCAGGACACAGCTCTGTGTGTACAGGGAGTACAGTAGGGGACTGAGGACACAGCTCTGTGTGTACAGGGAGTACAGTAGGGGATTCAGGACACAGCTGTGTGTGTACAGGGAGTACAGTAGGGGACTGAGGACACAGCTGTGTGTGTACAGGGAGTACAGTAGGGGGCTGAGGACACAGCCGTGTGTGTACAGGGAGTACAGTAGGGGGCTGAGGACACAGCCGTGTGTGTACAGGGAGTACAGTAGGGGACTGAGGACCCAGCTATGTGTGTACCGGAGTACAGTAGGGGACTGAGGACACAGCTGTGTGTACAGGGAGGACAGTAGGGGGCTGAGGACACAGCTGTGTGTGTACCGGAGTACAGTAGGGGGCTGAGGACACAGCCGTGTGTGTACAGGGAGTACAGTAGGGGGCTGAGGACACAGCCGTGTGTGTACAGGGAGTACAGTAGGGGGCTGAGGACACAGCTGTGTGTGTACAGGGAGTACAGTAGGGGACTGAGGACACAGCTCTGTGTGTACCGGAGTACAGTAGGGGACTGAGGACACAGCCCTGAGTGTACCGGAGTACAGTAGGGGACTGAGGACACAGCTGTGTGTGTACAGGGAGTACAGTAGGGGACGAAGGACACAGCTCTGTGTGTACCGGAGTAGAGTAGGGGACTGAGGACACAGCTCTGTGTGTACCGGAGTACAGTAGGGGGCTGAGGACACAGCCCTGTGTGTACCGGAGCTCAGTAGGGGGACTGAGGACACAGCCCTGTGTGTACCGGAGTACAGTAGGGGGAATAAGGACACAGCTCTGTGTGTACAGGGAGTACAGTAGGGGGACTGAGGACACAGCCGTGTGTGTACTGGAGTACAGTAGGGGGACTGAGGACACAGCCCTGTGTGTACAGGGAGTAGAGTAGGGGGACTGAGGACACAGCTCTGTGTGTACAGGGAGTACAGTAGGGGGCTGAGGACACATCCGTGTGTGTACAGGGAGTATAGTAGGGGGCTGAGGGATACAGCTCTGTGTCTACTGGAGTACAGTAGCGGCTGGGGACGCAGCCATGGGTGTACAGGGAGTACAGTAGGGGGCTGAGGGACACAACCGTGTGTGTACAGGGAGTACAGTAGGGGGCTGAGGACACAGTTCTGTGTGTACCAGAGTACACTAGGGGACTGAGGACACAGCTCTGTGTGTACAGGGAGTACAGTAGGGGGCAGAGGGATGCAGTTGTGTGTGTACAGGGAGTATAGTGGGGCACTGAGGACACAGCCGTGTGTGTACAGGGGGTACAGTAGGGGGCTGAGGAGACAGAAGTGGTTGTACAGGGAGTACAATGGGGGATTGATGGCACAGCCGTGGATGGACAGGGAGGACAGTAGGGGGAAGAGGACACTGCCGTGTGTGTACAGGGAGTACAGTAGCGAACTGAGGGCACATCTCTTGGTGCTCAGGGAGTACAGTCAGGGTTGAGGACACAGTCTTGCGTGCACAGGAAATATGGTAGCGGGCTGATGGCACAGCCGTCGCTGTACAGGGAGTACAGTAGGGTGACTGAGGACACAGCTCTGTGTGTACCGGAATACAGTAGGGGACTGAGGACACAGCTCTGTGTGTACCGGAGTACAGTAGGGGGACTGAGGAAACAGCCCTGTGTGTACCAGAGTACAGTAGGGGGACTGAGGACACAGACCTGTGCGTACCGGAGTACAGTAGGGGGACTGAAGAAACAGCCCTGTGTGTACCGGAGTACAGTAGGGGACTGAGGACACAGCTCTGTGTGTACCGGAGTACAGTAGGTGACGGAGGACACAGCTCTGTGTGTACCGGAGTACAGTAGGGGGACTGAGGACACAGCTGTGTGTGTACAGGGAGTACAGTAGGGGACTGAGGACACAGCTGTGTGTGTACAGGGAGTACAGTAGGGGACTGAGGACACAGCTCTGTGTGTACAGGGAGTACAGTATGGGACTCAGGACACAGCTCTGTGTGTACAGGGAGTACAGTAGGGGACTGAGGACACAGCTCTGTGTGTACAGGGAGTACAGTAGGGGACTGAGGACACAGCTGTGTGTGTACAGGGAGTACAGTAGGGGACTGAGGACACAGCTCTGTGTGTACAGGGAGTACAGTAGGGGGCTGAGGACACAGCCGTGTGTGTACAGGGAGTACAGTAGGGGGCTGAGGACACAGCTGTGTGTGTACAGGGAGTACAGTAGGGGGCTGAGGACACAGCCGTGTGTGTACAGGGAGTACATTAGGGGACTGAGGACCCAGCTATGTGTGTACCGGAGTACAGTAGGGGACTGAGGACACAGCTGTGTGTACAGGGAGGACAGTAGGGGGCTGAGGACACAGCTGTGTGTGTACCGGAGTACAGTAGGGGGCTGAGGACACAGCCGTGTGTGTACAGGGAGTACAGTAGGGGGCTGAGGACACAGCCGTGTGTGTACAGGGAGTACAGTAGGGGGCTGAGGGACATAGCTGTGTGTGTACAGGGAGTACAGTAGGGGACTGAGGACACAGCTCTGTGTGTACCGGAGTACAGTAGGGGACTGAGGACACAGCCCTGTGTGTACAGGGAGTACAGTAGGGAGACGGAGGACACAGCTCTGTGTGTACTGGGAGTACAGTAGGGGGACTGAGGACACAGCCGTGTGTGTACTGGAGTACAGTAGGGGGACTGAGGACACAGCCGTGTGTGTACAGGGAGTAGAGTAGGGGGACTGAGGACACAGCTCTGTGTGTACCGGAGTACAGTAGGGGGACTAAGGACACAGCTCTGTGTGTACCGGAGTACAGTAGGGGACTGAGGACACAGCTGTGTGTGTACAGGGAGTACAGTAGGGGACTGAGGACACAGCTCTGTGTGTACCGGAGTACAGTAGGGGGCTGAGGACACAGCCCTGTGTGTACCGGAGCTCAGTAGGGGGACTGAGGACACAGCTCTGTGTGTACCGGAGTACAGTAGGGGGACTAAGGACACAGCTCTGTGTGTACAGGGAGTACAGTAGGGAGACGGAGGACACAGCTCTGTGTGTACTGGGAGTACAGTAGGGGGACTGAGGACACAGCCGTGTGTGTACTGGAGTACAGTAGGGGGACTGAGGACACAGCCGTGTGTGTACAGGGAATAGAGTAGGGGGACTGAGGACACAGCTCTGTGTGTACAGGGAGTACAGTAGGGGGCTGAGGACACATCCGTGTGTGTACAGGGAGTATAGTAGGGGGCTGAGGGATACAGCTCTGTGTCTACTGGAGTACAGTAGCGGCTGGGGACGCAGCCATGGGTGTACAGGGAGTACAGTAGGGGGCTGAGGGACACAACCGTGTGTGTACAGGGAGTACAGTAGGGGGCTGAGGACACAGCTCTGTGTGTACCGGAGTACACTAGGGGACTGAGGACACAGCTCTGTGTGTACAGGGAGTACAGTAGTAGGCTGAGGACACAGCCATGTGTGTATCGGAGTACAGTAGGGGGCTGAGGTCACAGCTCTGTGTGTACCAGAGTACAGTAGGGGACTGAGGACCCAGCCATGTTTGTACAGGGACTACAGTAGGGGGCTGAGGACACAGCCGTGTGTGTACACGGAGTACAGTAGGGGGCTGAGGACACAGCCGTGTGTGTACAGGGAGTACAGTAGGGGGCTGAGGACACAGCTGTGTGTGTACAGGGAGTACAGTAGGGGACTGAGGACACAGCTGTGTGTGTACACGGAGTACAGTAGGGGGCTGAGGACACAGCAGTGTGTGTACAGGGAGTACAGTAGGGGGCTGAGAACACAGCTGTGTGTGTACAGGGAGTACAGTAGGGGGCTGAGGACACAGCCGTTTGTGTACAGGGAGTACAGTAGGGGGCTGAGGACACAGCTGTGTGTGTACAGGGAGTACAGTAGGGGGCTGAGGACACAGCTGTGTGTGTACAGGGAGTACAGTAGGGGGCTGAGGACACAGCTGTCTGTGTACAGGGAGTACAGTAGGGGACTGAGGACACAGCTCTGTGTGTACCAGAGTACAGTAGGGGGCTGAGGACACAGCCGTGTGTGTACAGGGAGTACAGTAGGGGGCTGAGGGACACAGCCGTGTGTGTACAGGGAGTACTGTAGGGGACTGAGGACACAGCCCTGTGTGTACAGGGAGTACAGTAGGGGACTGAGGACACAGCCGTGTGTGTACCGGAGTACAGTAGGAGAAATGAGGAAACAGCCATGTGTGTACCGAAGTACAGTAGGGGACTGAGGACACAGCCGTGTGTGTACAGGAAGTACAGTAGGGGGACTGAGGACACAGCCCTGTGTGTACAGGGAGTACAGTAGGGGACTGAGGACACAGCTCTGTGTGTACCGGAGTACAGTAGGGGGCTGAGGACACAGCCGTGTGTGTACAGGGAGTACAGTAGGGTGCTGATGACACAGCTGTGTGTGTACAGGGAGTATAGTCGGGGGCTGAGGACACAGCTGTGTGTGTACAGGGAGTACAGTAGGGGACTGAGGACCCAGCTATGTGTGTACCGGAGTACAGTAGGGGACTGAGGACACAGCCACGTGTGTACAGGGAGTACAGTAGGGGGCTGAGGACACAGCTGTGTGTGTACAGGGAGTCCAGTAGGGGGCTGAGGACACAGCCGTGTATGTACAGGGAGTACAGTAGGGGGCTGAGGACACAGCCGTGTGTGTACAGGGAGTACAGTAGGGGGCTGAGGACACAGCCGTGTGTGTACAGGGAGTACAGTAGGGGTCTGAGGACCCAGCTATGTGAGTATCGGAGTACAGTAGGGGACTGAGGACACAGCTCTGTGTGTACCAGAGTACAGTAGGGGACTGAGGACCCAGCTATGTGTGTATCGGAGTACAGTAGGGGGCTGAGGACACAGCTATGGGAGTAATGGGGCTACAGTAGGGGGCTGAGGACACAGCCAAGGTTGTACAGGGAGTACAGTAGGGGGCAGAGGGATGCAGTCGTGTGTGTACAGGTAGTACAGTAGGGCACTGAGGACACAGCCGTGTGTGTACAGGGGGTACAGTAGGGGGCTGAGGACACAGCTGTGTGTGTACAGGGAGTACAGTAGGGGGCTGAGGACACAGCTGTGTGTGTACAGGGAGTACATTAGGGGGCTGAGGACACAGCTGTGTGTGTACAGGGAGTACAGTAGGGGACTGAGGACACAGCTCTGTGTGTACCAGAGTACAGTATGGGGCTGAGGACACAGCTGTGTGTGTACAGGGAGTACAGTAGGGGGCTGAGGGACACATCCGTGTGTGTACAGGGAGTACTGTAGGGGACTGAGGACACAGCCCTGTGTGTACAGGGAGTACAGTAGGGGACTGAGGACACAGCTCTGTGTGTACCGGAGTACAGTAGGGGACTGAGGACACAGCCCTGTGTGTACCGGAGTACAGTAGGGGGACTAAGGACACAGCTCTGTGTGTACCGGAGTACAGTAGGGGACTGAGGACACAGCTGTGTGTGTACAGGGAGTACAGTAGGCGACTGAGGACACAGCCCTGTGTGTACCGGAGTACAGTAGGGGGACTAAGGACACAGCTCTGTGTGTACCAGAGTACAGTAGGGGGCTGAGGACACAGCCCTGTGTGTACCGGAGCTCAGTAGGGGGACTGAGGACACAGCTCTGTGTGTACCGGAGTACAGTAGGGGGACTAAGGACACAGCTCTGTGTGTACAGGGAGTACAGTAGGGAGACGGAGGACACAGCTCTGTGTGTACTGGGAGTACAGTAGGGGGACTGAGGACACAGCCGTGTGTGTACTGGAGTACAGTAGGGGGACTGAGGACACAGCCGTGTGTGTACAGGGAGTAGAGTAGGGGGACTGAGGACACAGCTCTGTGTGTACAGGGAGTACAGGAGGGGGCTGAGGACACATCCGTGTGTGTACAGGGAGTATAGTAGGGGGCTGAGGGATACAGCTCTGTGTCTACTGGAGTACAGTAGCGGCTGGGGACGCAGCCATGGGTGTACAGGGAGTACAGTAGGGGGCTGAGGGACACAACCGTGTGTGTACAGGGAGTACAGTAGGGGGCTGAGGACACAGCTCTATGTGTACCGGAGTACACTAGGGGACTGAGGACACAGCTCTGTGTGTACAGGGAGTACAGTAGTAGGCTGAGGACACAGCCATGTGTGTATCGGAGTACAGTAGGGTGCTGAGGGCACAGCTAAGTGTGTACCAGAGTACAGTAGGGGACTGAGGACCCAGCCATGTTTGTACAGGGACTACAGTAGGGGGCTGAGGACACAGCCGTGTGTGTACACGGAGTACAGTAGGGGGCTGAGGACACAGCCGTGTGTGTACAGGGAGTACAGTAGGGGGCTGAGGACACAGCTGTGTGTGTACAGGGAGTACAGTAGGGGACTGAGGACACAGCTGTGTGTGTACACGGAGTACAGTAGGGGGCTGAGGACACAGCAGTGTGTGTACAGGGAGTACAGTAGGGGGCTGAGGACACAGCTGTGTGTGTACAGGGAGTACAGTAGGGGGCTGAGGACACAGCCGTGTGTGTACAGGGAGTACAGTAGGGGACTGAGGACACAGCTGTGTGTGTACAGGGAGTACAGTAGGGTGCTGAGGACACAGCCGTGTGTGTACAGGGAGTACAGTAGGGGGCTGAGGACACAGCTGTGTGTGTACAGGGAGTACAGTAGGGGGCTGAGGACACAGCTGTGTGTGTACAGGGAGTACAGTAGGGGGCTGAGGACACAGCTGTCTGTGTATAGGGAGTACAGTAGGGGACTGAGGACACAGCTCTGTGTGTACCAGAGTACAGTAGGGGGCTGAGGACACAGCCGTGTGTGTACAGGGAGTACAGTAGGGGGCTGAGGGACACAGCCGTGTGTGTACAGGGAGTACTGTAGGGGACTGAGGACACAGCCCTGTGTGTACAGGGAGTACAGTAGGGGACTGAGGACACAGCCGTGTGTGTACCGGAGTACAGTAGGAGGAATGAGGATACAGCCATGTGTGTACCGAAGTACAGTAGGGGACTGAGGACACAGCCGTGTGTGTACAGGGAGTACAGTAGGGGACTGAGGACACAGCTCTGTGTGTACCGGAGTACAGTAGGGGGCTGAGGACACAGCAGTGTGTGTACAGGGAGTACAGTAGGGGGCTGATGACACAGCTGTGTGTGTACAGGGAGTATAGTAGGGGGCTGAGGACACAGCTGTGTGTGTACAGGGAGTACAGTCGGGGGCTGAGGACACAGCCGTGTGTGTACAGGGAGTACAGTAGGGGGCTGAGGACACAGCCGTGTGTGTACAGGGAGTACAGTAGGGGGCTGAGGACACAGCCGTGTGTGTACAGGGAGTACAGTAGGGGTCTGAGGACCCAGCTATGTGAGTATCGGAGTACAGTAGGGGACTGAGGTCACAGCTCTGTGTGTACCAGAGTACAGTCTGGGACTGAGGACCCAGCTATGTGTGTATCGGAGTACAGTAGGGGGCTGAGGACACAGCTATGGGAGTAATGGGGCTACAGTAGGGGGCTGAGGACACAGCCAAGGTTGTACAGGGAGTACAGTAGGTGGCAGAGGGATGCAGTCGTGTGTGTACAGGGAGTACTGTAGGGCACTGAGGACACAGCCGTGTGTGTACAGGGGGTACAGTAGGGGGCTGAGGACACAGCTGTGTGTGTACAGGGAGTACAGTAGGGGGCTGAGGACACAGCTGTGTGTGTACAGGGAGTACAGTAGGGGGCTGAGGACACAGCTGTGTGTGTACAGGGAGTACAGTAGGGGACTGAGGACACAGCTCTGTGTGTACCAGAGTACAGTAGGGGGCTGAGGACACAGCCGTGTGTGTACAGGGAGTACAGTAGGGGGCTGAGGGACACATCCGTGTGTGTACAGGGAGTACTGTAGGGGACTGAGGACACAGCCCTGTGTGTACAGGGAGTACAGTAGTGGGCTGAGGGACACAGCCGTGTGTGTACCGGAGTACAGTAGGAGGAATGAGGATACAGCCATGTGTGTACCGAAGTACAGTAGGGGACTGAGGACACAGCCGTGTGTGTACAGGGAGTACAGTAGGGGGACTGAGGACACAGCCCTGTGTGTACAGGGAGTACAGTAGGGGACTGAGGACACAGCTCTGTGTGTACCGGAGTACAGTAGGGGGCTGAGGACACAGCCGTGTGTGTACAGGGAGTACAGTAGGGGGCTGAGGACACAGCTGTGTGTGTACAGGGAGTATAGTAGGGGGCTGAGGACACAGCTGTGTGTGTACAGGGATTACAGTAGGGGACTGAGGACCCAGCTATGTTGTGTACCGCAGTACAGTAGGGGACTGAGGACACAGCCGCGTGTGTACAGGGAGTACAGTAGGGGGCTGAGGACACAGCTGTGTGTGTACAGGGAGTACAGTAGGGGGCTGAGGACACAGCCGTGTGTGTACAGGGAGTACAGTAGGGGGCTGAGGACACAGCCGTGTGTGTACAGGGAGTACAGTAGGGGGCTGAGGACACAGCCGTGTGTGTACAGGGAGTACAGTAGGGGACTGAGGACCCAGCTATGTGTGTATCGGAGTACAGTAGGTGGCTGAGGACACAGCTATGGGAGTAATGGGGCTACAGTAGGGGGCTGAGGACACAGCCAAGGTTGTACAGGGTGTACAGTAGGGGGCAGAGGGATGCAGTCGTGTGTGTACAGGGAGTACAGTAGGGCACTGAGGACACAGCCGTGTGTGTACAGGGGGTACAGTAGGGCGCTGAGGAGACAGAAGTGGTTGTACAGGGAGTACAATGGGGGATTGATGGCACAGCCGTGGATGTACAGGGAGTACAGTAGGGGGATGAGGACACTGCCGTGTGTGTACAGGGAGTACAGTAGCGAACTGAGGACACATCTCTTGGTGCTCAGGGAGTACAGTCAGGGTTGAGGACACAGTCTTGCGTGCACAGGAAATATGGTAGCGGGCTGATGGCACAGCCGTCACTGTACAGGGAGTACAGTAGGGGGCTGACGACACAGCCGTGTGTGTACAGGGAGTACAGTAAGGGACTGAGGACACATGCTCCAGGAGCTCCAGTGTTGAGTGTTATTGTGGCAGAGGTGCAGATACTTATCTTCACTAATTGTGGTCTGTGGTTCAGAAAGCGGGGGATCCAGTTGCAGAGGGTGGAGCCGTGACTAAGGTCACGGACTTTTGAGATCAGTCTGGAGGGGGTAATGATGTTTAAGGTGGAACTGTCGTCATTGAGCAGGAGTCTAGTGTAGGTGTCTTTGGTGTCCAGATGTCCTAAGGATGAGTGCAGGGCTCGGGATGCGGCATCTGTTGTGGACCCGTTACCTCAGTCGCCATATTATAGGGGATCAAGTCAGGCTGGGAGATTGGAGGTGATGTGGGCCATAACCAACCTTTTAAATCACTCCATGTTTATTGGTGTTACAGCCACTGGGCTGTAATCATTAAGTCATTAAAACATGAGCTTTCTCACTTACAAGGTAAATGTTATGATTTGGAGATGCTGGTGTTGGACTGGGGTGTACAAAGTTAAAAATCACACAAAACCAGGTTATAGTCCAACAGGTTTAATTGGAAGCACAATGATGAAGGTTAATGTTGGTCTTCTTAAAGAGGGTTGGGACTTCAGCTTGTGGGAGGGTAAGGCTGTAATTGTATGTGAATACTTCTGCCAGTTGGTCCTCCCAGGATCTGAGTGCTCAGCCGGGAACACTATCCAGGCCCGGCGCTTTCCTTGATTTGACCTGCAGGAAGACTGATCATGCCTGCAGCGGTGACAGCGGGCACAGGTACATCCGAGGCTGTCGGGGCCTGTTTCAGCCTGGCAGTCACACAGTTATTCATTGCAGACATCTCCTCGCTGACCTCCCTCCATCGTCATCAATACACAGTGACATGGTTGGTGTGAGCACCACTCAGTGTTGAGACTGAGTGACATCAATAGACTGGGATTGTGAGCCATAATTAAGTAAACTCACACCAAAAGGGGATAGGGTGTGCTTCTACAGAGAGTCAGTGGTGCAGGGAGTGAAGACTTTACAGGTGTAATTCAAGTCAAGCCACTGCTTCAACCTGAATGGTGTCAAGCACCTTCACTGTTGTGCCTTGGAGAGGGTGGACGGTCCTTCGGGAGCCAAGAAATGTATTATATATGAACAAACTGAACAAAGGGATAAAGGGCAGTTTTGCGAAGTTTGCAGATGATATTAAGGAAGTGGGGAAGCTGCAGAAAGGCTTGAACAGTTTAGGACTGTGGGAAAACACGTGGCTGATGGAACACAATATGGGAACGTGTGAGAATATTCACTTTGGTAGGCGGAATAGAGGAGACACTATGTTCTAATAGAATCCATTAAATCTGAAGTACAAAAAGATTTTGAGGCACTCGTCCTCTCTTACCGTTAATTTGCATGTTCAGTTGGCAGTTAGGAAAGCAAAAGCAATGTTCGCATTCATTTCAAGAGAGCAAGAATGAAGACGGGAGACATACTGCTAAGAATGTAATGGGCTATGGGCAGGTGGCATTTGGACAATTGTGAGCTGTTTTACACTATCTCTAGAGAAAGATCTGCTGGTGTTGGAGGTGATCCATCCTGGGGATGACGGCTTGTCATATGAGCGGCAGTGTGTGTACTCGATGGAATTTAGAAGAATTGTGGGGTGGGGAGTGGGTGGGAGGTGGATGGTCTGATTGAAACGAATGAATTACTGCAAAGATTGATACAGTCAGTATGCAGAAGATATTTCCACTTTTCCTAGAGACAGTGACAAAATGGCGCAGTATCAGAGTGAAGGAATGGGCTGAATGGCCTAAATCTGTTGCTATATCTCATTTCGTTTCCGTCATAGGGTCTATTATTCAGTAAAGACTTGTAAGTCTCTGACCTGCTCTTATAACCCTTGTATTTGTATGTCGATTTGAATTCACGTTCTGTTCATTGGTGACCACTGTGATCTGGACGGTAAGAAGATTCAGTGTCAGCCAGGACTCCATTAATATTTTGAATGTGAGCTGCTGTCAGTGAGTCTCATCTGGCGGGAGGACATTCTCTCTACGATGATTGTCATTTTCTGTCTGGTATTTTCGAAGGATTGATCCTGTTATGCCAGTATTGTTGATTTAAACAAAACAGGTGCAATTTATCACAGCACTCAGTAACAATATGTCATCGAATACTGAACACCCTTCTAATAACAGAAAAGTCTAAAATGTTCAATATTAGAAACACTGCTTTCCTGTTCGTGTTCAAATCAGATAACCTGTCCCATCGAGATGCTCAATTCGAACTATTCTTTAAAAAAGTTTTTTTTTGGGATGTGGGCATCGCTGGATGCCCAGTTGCCCTTGAGAAGGTGATGATGAGCTGTCTTCTCGAATTGCTGCAATCTACCGCAGTGTGGTGACCCACTAGTGATTAAAGAGGGAATTCCAAGATTTTCACGCAGCAACAGTGAAGGAACGGCAATACATTTCTAAATCAGGATGTTGACTGGTTTGGAGGGGAATTTGAAGATGGTGGTGTTCCCAAAAGTCTACTGCTCTTGTTATTCCAGATGGAATTGTGCGTGAGATTGGAAGGAGCTATCTGAGGATCTTTGGGGAATTTCTCCATTGTGTCTTGTAGATAGTGCACACTGCTGCTCCTGAGCGACCGTGGTGAAGGGAGTGAATGCTTGTGGATGTGGTGCAAATCAAATGGGCTGTTTTGTCCTGGATGGTGTCAAGCTTCTTTAGTGTTGTTGGGGCTGCACTCAGTCAGGCAAGTGAGAATATTCCATCTCATTCCTGACTTCTGCTTTGTAGATGATGGACAGGCTTTGGGTAGTCAGTTTCTCCTGCAGTATTCCTAGCCTCTGATCTGCTGTTATATTCATGTGGCGAGTCCAGTTGAGTTTCTGGTCAATAATGCCCCCCAGGATATTGATCGTGGGGGATTTTAGTGGCGTTAATGATGCTGAATACAAAGTGGTTATATTATTTCTTAATGATGACAGTCATTGTCTGAATTTATGTGGCGCAAATGTTACTTGCCACTTGCCAGCCCAAGCCTGGATATTGCCCAGATATTGTTGCTCTGGGCATGGACTGCTTCCGTATCTGAGCATTTGCCAATTGTGCTGAACATTGTGCAGTCATCATCGAATATCCCCACTTCTGACCTTATGATGGAAGGAAGATCATTATTGAAGCAGCTGAAGATGTTTGGACCTAGGACATTATCCTAAGGGTCGACTGCAGAGATGTTCTGGACCAGAGATGACTGACCTCCAACAACAATGACCATCTTCCTATCTGTCAGGTATGACTCCAATAATGGAGTGTTGGCCCGCGATACTGTTTTTGCTTGGGGTCCTTGATGTCACATTTGGCAGAATGCAGCCTTGACGTCAAGGGCTGGAATTCAGTTCTTTTTTCAATGTTTGCACCAAAGCTGTGACGAGTTCAGGAGCTGAGTGACTCTGGCAAACCCCAAACTGGGCGTCACTGAGCAGGTTATTTTTGAGCAGGTGCTGCTTGATAGCACTGTTGATGACACCTTCCATCATTTTACTGTTGATGGAGAGTAGACTGATAAGGCAGTATTTGGACGGGTCTAATTTGTCCTGCGTTTTATGTATAGAACACACTTGAGCAGTTTTTCCCCATTATTGGTTTGTAAACATACTGGAACAGCTTGACGAGGGGAATGGGATGTTCTGGAGTACAAGTCTTCTGGACTATTGCCGGCATGTTATCAGGGCCCATAGCCTTTGCAGTATCCAGTGCCTTCAACCTTTTCTTGATGTCAGTTAATCCAATTTGCTGAAGGCTACTACCTGTAATGATGGGGACTACCGGAGGAGGCTGAAATGGATCATCCACTCGAAACTTCTGATTGAAGATTGCAACGAAAGCTTCAGCCTTATATTTTGCACTGATGTGCTGGGCTCTTCCATCTTTGATGTTGGGGATATTTGTGGAGACTCCTACTCTGGTGAGTTGCTTAATCGTCCGCCACCATTCACGATCGAATTAGTAGGACTGCAGATGCACAGGTTCTGTGATTGCGAAGCTCTATTTGTCCCTTGCTGTTTATGCTATGTGGCAACAAGTATTTCTGTTTGGAAGCTTCAGCAGATGAACATTTTATCTTTATATATTTCTGGTTCTGCTCCTGGCATGCCCTCCTGCCCTCCTCCATTGAACCAGGGTTAAATCTCTTGTTTGATGCTAATGGTTGAGTGGGGGACATGCTGGGCCGTGACGTCACAGATTGTGCTGGAGTATAGTTCTGCTGCTATTGATAGACCACAGTGTTGTATGGATGCGCAGTCTTGAGTTGCTAGGTCTGCTAAAAGTCTGTGCCATTTAGCATGGTGATAGTGCCACACAACACGATAGAGTTTATGGAGAAAATAGACTTGGTCTCCACAAGGACAGTGTGGTGGTCACGTTTACAGATACTGTCATGGACATATACATCTGCAGTTGGTAGATTAGTAAGGATGAAGTCAGGTATGTTTTTTACCCTCTCGTTCATTCCCTCACCACCTTCTGCAGACCCAATGTAATAGCTATGTCCTTAGGAGCCGACCAGCATGATCAGTATTCCTGCTGCCAAACCACTCATAACAGTCGACTTTGAAATCCCCCAGCCAGAATACACTTTGTGCCCTTGCCACAGTCAATGCTTTTTCCAAGTGTTGTTTAACATGGAGGAAGACTGATTCAGCTGAGGAACGACGTTACGTGGTAATCAGTAAGAGACTACTTTCTCTATGTTTAATTTGTGTTATTTCTGTAAGGTATGATTCCATGAGTATGACTAGGTCAGACTGTTGCTTGACTAGTCTGTAAGACAGTTGTTCCGATGTTAGCACCAGACCTCAGGTGTGATTAAGGAAGACTTTGCAGGTTCTACAGCGATGTTTCTAATGTTGACTTTTCCGGTGCCTATTTCCATGCCAGGTGGTCCATCCGGTTTCATTTGTTTGAAACATTGTAGTGATTGGAACAACTGAATGACTCATTAGACCGTTTCAGAGGGCGATTTGGAGTCAATGACATTGCTTTGGGTCTGGAGTTGCATCTCAGCCAGACCAGGTGAAAATGGAAGATTCCTTCATCGTAGGATATTAGGGAACCAGGTGGAGTTTTCTGACAATCGGCAATGATTTCATTCTCAGCAGTAGATTCCTAATTCCAGGGAAATTTTTACATTATTGAATTGAATTTCCACCGTCTGCACACGCGGGATTCAACTTGGATCCACAGAACAGGAGCTGATTTTTCTGGATTGATAATCTATTGGGAATACCATGAGACCTACTTGGAACCACATGTTGTACTCAGCTGCCATTTCTTGTGTTACCCTGTTTTTTATTCATTGCTTATGTTATTCTGGAATCTCATCCTTCATTAAATCCTGATGAAATACACCGTCATGAACGTCTTCTCGACTGCTCGGATTTCATTCAGTCTGTTTTGTTTGAACAGACATTTCAAGACAGCTGTACACGAGAGAAGAGCAGGAACAGTTAATGGGTGATTGTGCATTGTATCTGCCGCCGGACCAGTATGTCTGTCCAGGAAGCATTTATTGT
Organism: Chiloscyllium punctatum; assembly: GCF_047496795.1. Lineage (NCBI taxonomy): Eukaryota > Metazoa > Chordata > Chondrichthyes > Orectolobiformes > Hemiscylliidae > Chiloscyllium > Chiloscyllium punctatum. The sequence goes on from NC_092744.1 coordinate 101,133,484, forward strand.
GGGTCAGAAAACCTCAATTATTATGGCATGGATAGAGGCCATTCAGCCCATCGTGGAGTCAACAAGCTCTCCAAATGCACAATTGGAGTTAGAGAGAGAGTGTGACGAGAGATTTTGTGAGAGAGAAGTAAACAGAGAGAGAGAGAGAGCAAGTGAAGGGAGATAAACTGAGAGAGGATAGAAAGGGGAGCGACTGACTGAGTGTGAGAGGAAGAGGTGTTAGATGAGGGTGAAGTTAAATAGATCAGAAGACTGCATTATGGTAGATAAATATGGACAGACAGAAGTTAGAAGCTTTATTTAGAAATTCCTCTGGACGGCAAGCCCTTTGTCTGGGCTCCATACACTGTGAGCAATGTGCTGATACTGGCTGTCATCCCAGATTATTTATTTCCAACAATATCACAGAGCTGGGTTACTGACAGCTAAACAGAACCCATTAGGCCAATAGATTCGTTGTATCGAGAAAGCAGAGCTTTTAAATAGACTGTGCCAAGAGCAGCAGGAAATGATAACCACCACCCCGCCTCCACGACTCACCCACCTCCCCCCCCCCACCCCCCCCACACACACACAGCGATACTGTATGAGAGACTAGGCCAAAGAATCTCAGTAAGGGGACTAACGGGCAGAGGTGAAATCACGATCTTAGCTGTGGGTCAAATAATGATTGATAAAGTTTGCACACCACTTTCCTAGTTATGTAATTTACATTTCAATTTATATACCTCAATATCAGGAGTGTATTTTAACAACCTTATCTTTTTGTAGTTTGCATATATTGGTGTGTGCAGAAAATCATTTATTCCTATATTTTATGTTGCATAAACGCATTTCATTAATATTGTCTCTGCTGATTGCAGATGTATTCTTGAATCTGTTCTTCATATGAGTTATAAAGAGTAACATTCCAATTGTGGTAAATGGGGAACATCACTGTCCCTCCACCCATTCTAATCAGCCATGTCCCCCAGTCCTCTCCATCTTCTGGCTTTCCACAATATCATAATCAAAATGTAATTGAAGTCCATTAAAAGACACTTAATGATAGTTCCTTAACATCAATAACATCAACAGCCTGACCTACACCTGCCCTCTCTGATCCTGGAATAACAATCTGCACTGTGTTTGCCATGTGCAATTCTCTGTTAACGTATCCATACCGTTTGTTTGTTGTAACCCACGTTTCTTTTGGCACATTTTGCCATCAGATCATGAATGATAGATGTTTTCTCAATGTTTTACTGATTTTGCAATGACTGATCTGTAGTTACGGGATTTATTTTTGTATTTATGAACAGAGAAGCATGTTTATGTTCCGTTAAACTTCTGGCATTACTTTCATATCCAAGTTTGACTGAATGATTTCACACAATCAATCTGCCATCTTCAACATTCCTTCATTCAGTCACACTCGCATAACACACCCAGAATGCATAAATGTTCAACGTTATTTTGAATTTTCATAAAGTAGCATTGAATTCAAATGGGTAAACTGGAGATATTTGTTCAGCAATTGAAATTATGTCAGTCTCCATGGATCGTATGCGTCCTTAGAGGGTTTCTCTCTTCTATCAATAAGGGAATGCTTTCAGTGTTGTATCCTATAGTATGAGCGGGAGCACGTCCAACAGCAGTAACAGGGATTAGCAGCTTCACAGAAAAGGGCAGGAGAGTTGGAAATCTGGGTACATTAGACTGGAATGTTCCAATAATGGATAGGAGTTTATCCTATGGTCTTTACCGACTTTCCCAGCCTTGGATATCATTAGCATCACGGATTGAAGATGTACTGCTGGTGATTCAAATTGGTTAATATCCTATCCTTGCTATAGTTGGTGTTCCTGGTAAATTACTCTGTCTGTTTAGTGAAATGGTCTAAACTGATTCGATGTTCATCATATGCAGATTTTGGAAAGGTGCAAGCCAACGTTTTTAGCTCCAATCAAAGATTCCATTCCTTAGAAATTATAACTAGCAAACTATTATTTACAAATTACTCACCAATATGCGAGAATAAAACACACTGTTCTCAACCTCTTTGATTCATTTTCTCCTGCAAAGTGTACATCTCCATTTCCTCCCCACTTACCAATCCTGTCCAGTACCACCATTAAGACGTCCCATTCTCCTCCTCAGCCTCAGTTTAATTCCTGAATAAACCGTCGTTTGTTCCTTTGTTAATTCCAGATACATCTGTTTCAAGTCCCTTCTAACCACGTGTCCATTGCAAAATAATTGCACTTGAGATGTTTAACTTGTTCTCTGCACAAAATCTGAAAGATGGGCAGACAGTGTACGGTGGGGCACGTCATTGGCTCGTATTCTAGAGTCACAGAATAATAACCTGTTGAGATCGGCTTGCCTTATGCCCATTAGAGAAGGCAGTGGGTCATCATTCTCTGGTCAAGTCTCTGTTTAACTGCAAACCCACGGCAATTTGTTTTACTATTTAAGGTCCTGTGGAACAGCTGAAACAGCCACTCAGTTCAAGATCGGCATAAAATGCTGGCCTGACCATGGCTGCACACATCCCGTGCGGGCAGAACAAAAGGAAAAGTAGCTCCCTTCCTCTGCCTGCATCCCATATTCCAATGGCTCATTTCCATTCAGGTAGGTAGCCATTCACTGTTTTAGGTGTATTCTTTGTGATTGAGTCTCGTCCAAGAGTGATGTCCATCTCCTTGGGCACCTCTTGTGCTGGCTTTATTGATGCTGACCTACAGATGTGAGGATGTTTTTAAATTCTACATCAGTGGCAGTGCATCGTAAATCAATGGTTTCCTGTGTGACATGAAAGAAATGGAGCCAGCAAAGTGAGGGAAAGGAATTATTGTGACCAAACCTGAGAGTGTTGTTGAGGCAGTATTTGGGGTATTGTGGACAGATTTTCTATCCTTTATATGGAGTGATCTCCTTACCACAGAGAGAGTGAAGAGGAGTTCCACCAGATTAATCCCTGGGATGATGGCACCATAAGGAGTGAGTGAAGGTTGATCTGCAGCGCTGTGAGGGAATGAGGTGATTGCATTGAACCCTGAGAGGGATGGACAATCACTCCTTATATTCGAAACAGGCAATGGGAAGGTGATAAATTCCATGACTGCTATTTCACTCAGGATGCATCATTCGGGATAGTTTAAATGCCTGAGCGGACGTTACGCCCACCCACCCCAAACCCTACTCCCCATTGAGAGAGACAGAGACGTCCAAGTTTTGAATAAACTCTCCCCACATTAATACAGTGCAGTTGGTGTGTGATCCTGCACTAAATGTCATATTATCCACCACCCCGACAACAGCCACAATACCTTCATTCTAAAACAGTTAACTATTCCCAACAGCTACTGACATCAATGAAGAACATGAATCCATCTTCTCGGAGATGCACGGTGCCTCCTCAAGGTTCAGACCAGAAGACTATAAGACATTGGAGCATAAATTAGGACAGTTAGCCCATCGGGTCTGCTCCGTCATTCAATCATCACTGATAGGTTTCTCAAACCCATTCTCCGATCTTCTCCCCATAACCCTTCATCCCCTGGATAATCAAAAACTATCTATCCCCGTCTCAAATATACTCAATGACCTGACCCCACAGCCTTCTGTGGCAATAAATTTCAAAGAGTCACCATTCTATGGTTAAATAACTTTCTCCTTATCACTGTTCTAAAAAGTGTTCCCTTTCATTTAAGGCTGTGTCCTCGGATTCTAATCCAATGGATACACCTTATCAGCATCCACTCTCTCCAGGTTATTCAGTATCCTGTCTATTTCAATTACATTTCCTCTCATCCTTTCAAAATGTATCAAGTATAGACCCAGAGTACTCAACATTCCTCATGCAATAAGCTTTTCATTCCAATGACCATTCCCGTGAAAATTTTCTGAACATGCTCCAGGCTCAGTACATCCTTCCTGAGGTATGGAGCTCAAAAATGAGCACAATACTCCAAATGTCATCTGACCAGAGCCGTATACAGTTAGTTCTTATATTCAATTCTTCTCGTAGTAAATGCTCCCAATCATAATTACAATTGCCCTCCTATCTACTGCCTCAACCTGCAAGCTGACCTTGAGAGAACCCTGCACTAGAACTCCCAAGTCCCTTTGCACTTCAGATTTCTGAATTTTCTCGCCATTTGGAAAATAGACTTTGCCTCTCTTCTTCGTGCCAAAGTGCATGACCTCACACTTTCCAACGTTGGAATGCATCTGACGATCTCTTTACCTGTCCAAATCCTTGATCGGCCTCTCCGCATCCTCAATACGACCTGACCATCTCCCTATCTTCGTATCGTCTGCAAACCTAACCAGAGTGCTCTCAATTCCCTCATCTAGATTCGTTAATGTAACAAGTAAAAAATTATGATTCCAACACTGAGCATTCTGGATCACCAGTTGTCACCGGTTGCCATCCTTAGAAGTACTCTGTTATCCCCACTCTCTGCTTCCTGCCAGACAGACAAGCTTCTATCCATGCCACTACCTTGCCTCTAACACCAAGGACCCTTATCATACTCAGTAATCTCCTGTGTGACACCATGTCAAAGGCCTTCTTGAACTCCAGAGAGATAACATCCATTGGCTGTGCTTGATCGAGCTGCTCATTTCCTCTTCAAAGAATTCCAATAGATTTGTCAGGCATTAACTTGCCTTGATGAAATCATGCCGACTTTGCCCTATTTTACCAAACACTGTCACGTATTCAGAAATCTCATCCATCACAATGGATTCCAGGATCTTACCCATGACAGAGGATAAACTATTCATAGTGGGGTTTTTTGTCTTTTTCTTTACTCCCTTGTTAAAAAGGTTTAGAAGGTTTCCAGTGCTCTGGGATCGTTCCTTACTCTAGTGATTCCTGAAAGATCACCACGATTGCCTCCATTCCTCTGCAGCTATCTCCCTTGTAATACTGGGATGTTGTCCATCTGGTCAAGGTTATTTAAAATCTTCGGGCCATTACATTATTTTTCTAGCATGTTCTCCATGGCGGGGGCCATCATACTCAGCTCTGGCCCCTCAATCTCTTGAATGTTTAAGATATTACTCGTGCCTTCCACCATGAAAGCTAATACAAAGTAATTATTCAGTTCCTTGGCCATTTTCTCGTTCCCCACTGCTATCTCTCCAGTATCATTTCCCAGCAGTCCAATGTTCACTTTTGCCGCTCTTTTGTACTTTATATATTGTAAGAAAATGTTACAGTCTTCCTTTATCTTACTGGTGAGCTTACCCCATATTTAATAATCTCCCTCCTTATTTTATTTTATTTGCCCTCTGTTTTGTCTTTGGAAGCTTCCCAATCCTCAGGTTTCCCACATTATATCCTTTCTCTTTTGCTTTTATGCTATACCTGAATTCCCTAGTCAGCTATGGTTGCATCATCCTCCCTATATAAGCCTCTTTTTCCTCAGGATAAATCTCTGCTGTATCCTGAATTACTCCAAAAATCTCCTGCCATTGCTGTTGTACTGTCTTTCCTGCTGGGCCCGTCTCCCAGTCAATTCTACCCAGCTTCTCCCTCATGTCCCTGTAATTGCCTTTATTCAGCTGCAATACGGTTACTTCTGATTCTAACTTCTCCATCTGAAATTGCAGATTAAATTCAATCATATTATGATCACTGTCACCTTAAGCTCCCATCATCTAGTCTGCCTGCACAAGCTGCTCCAAAAAGCCATCTCGTAGACATTCCACAAATTCCTTTTCCTGCCAACCACTATCAATCTGAATTCCCAGTCCATCTGTATAATAAAATCCCACATGATCACTGTAACTTTGCCTTTCCTACAGATCTTTCTAGCTCCTGGTGTATCTTACACCCAAGCTCTCTCTATATAACTCCAACTGCATTTTTTCACCTTTTTGATTCCTCAATTCTACTGACACAGATTCTACACGATCTAACCTTATTTGATTTATGATTATTGATTATTGATTCAATTCCATTCTTAATACTGAGACAACTCTATCTCTCTGCCCACTTGCCTATCTTTTCGACAGGATGAATATCCTTGAATATTCAGCTCCCAACCCTGATCCTCTTGCAGTGATGTCACTGTAATGCCCACTATGTCGTACCTGCCAATTTATGGATGAGTCACAAGCTCATTTACCTTATTCCTCACACTGCATGTATTCCGATATAATAGTTCAGTCCTGTATTACCCGTCGCTCTTCTCATTGTCATTTGTTTGTTCAGCCGTTGGTACCGACACGGACCCTGACCAGTGGATCATTTACCTCCCGCTGCAAGTTCTGCAACCCAGATGATATATCCCAAACCCGAGCACCATGTAGGCAACACAACCTTCAGAACTCTTAATCCCGATCACAGAGAACAGTATCTATGCTTTTAACTATACTATCCCCAATTATCCATCATTGGGCAGCATGTGACACAGGAATGCTGCCTCACAGTCTAGGTACTTGGGTTCATTTCCAATCTCCAGACCTTGTCTTTGTGGACTTTATACATTCTTCCTGTGTCTGCATTGGGTGCATTAACTCTTTTCTCTCTCCACAGTACGTCTCTGTGTTTGCTTCAGATTGCTACCATCCACAGTACTTTTGTTTTTGTTCGATGGAGAAATACAGCAAATGTGATAGGTTTTTGTAAAAGCAGCCGTGGTTCGTGGGTTCTCCTGGGTGTTTAGGAATCTTGCCCGGCCACTTGTCTGAGTGCAGTGTCCCTGGATATCCATTCCATCTCTCTCAGTTCCCTCAGTCCATCGTCACTACATGCAGACTTTCCTTGTGCCACCCATGGGACTCCCCACACCCCATTGCCCGGCACCATATACTCCCTTCGTAGGACTGTGCGCACAATGACATTGGAAACTTTCTGACACGCTGGGGATGCTGGGTAAAGACCCTGCTTTTGAAAGGAACGGAATAACTAGAATCAAGTTGAATAGCAAAGCTGAGTAAACAGTCTGAATTACATCCATCTGCTCTGACATTTTCTAATCTTCTGTTTATCCTCGGCCATCTGCAAATAGATGATCAATATGTATGCCTTGTCAAGCAGGTTTGGTGGCGGAGATAGATATCAAATCCGGTGGTCATTGGACTGATTCAGTGGTCTCACTTTCCTGACATCACACTTAAGTTTTTATTATCAAGTCTATCCAGTTTAAAGAAAAGGCCTTGCTGGAGTTGTGCTGAAAGGATACTTGAACTTTGGAGACATTAGAATATGTCACGTGCGAGTGAGGTTACTAATCGTAAGGTCGCACAGTTAAATACACGATCAATGTGCTGGTCGGGGAGGCCGCACTTTCGATATGTGGATCATTGGGATTTCCGAGTCGGTAGGATATACACAAAAAGGACGGTATGAACCTGAACTGGCAGCAGTTTACGATATGTGGATTATTGGGATTCACAGGTCAGTAGGATACACACAAGAAGGACGGGATGCACATGAACTGATAACAATCTCCGATATGTGGATCATTGAGATTCCCGGGTTGGTAGGATATAAACAAGATCGACATGATGGACTTGAACTGGCAGCAATCTCCTGGCAGGCAGGTTTGCTATAGTCCTTTATGAGGGTTTTAGAATAGTGTGTGGCGGCGGTGGGGGAGGGGTGTGTGGAACCACAACAGTAGGTCTACAGGTACAGTGACTGAGGAGGAGTTGGAGACTAATCCCAGTACAGCTAAGACCAACAAAACAAAACAGAGGGTACTGAATACAGTGGCCTGGCAGTCTGAAGTGTGCTGATTTTAATATGAGGAATCTGTTTGAACAGATATTTCGATATCGCTGCTTGTCAGAAAATAGGAAGAGATAATGGTTAATTAACAGTGTCCTTCACTGGACCAGCTTGTCTCTCCAGGCTCCAAAACTTGTTACTGTGTGGGTCAGAGAACATTAGAATTAATACAACACAGAAGGAGGCCATTCAGCCCACTATGCGTCCATGAGTTCTCCAATTTGTCAACTTGAATGTAGAGGGAATGATCGGAGCTAGACTGAGAGGGAGAGAATTAAACAGAGAAAAAGACAGTGCAGTGAGATAAACAGAGTGAAAAAAATGAGCGACAGGGTGAGTGAGTGAGAGCAAGGGTTGTCAGACGAATGTGAAGTTAGATCAGGAGACAGCATGAGGAGAAATACACAGAAACTTTTCTGAGAAACTCTCACAGACTGTAAGCCATTTGTCTGGTGCCATACCCTGTGAGCACCATGCTGATACTGGCTGTCATCCCAGATCATTTATCGCCAATAACATCCCAGAGCTGAGTTGCTGACAGCTAAACACAATCCAATAGACCAATAGATTGGTTCCAGGGAGAAGGTGGATTAATTTAAATATTCTAGGCCAACAGGAACTTGTAGCCCCTCTAGACACTGCGTGAGAGGCAGGGGAACTGGGAACATCAGATGGTAGTGGTTCGCAAGAAAAGGAATTTTAGGAATGTTTATGAGATGGCTTTTTGGAGCAACTTCTTGTGGAGTCCACTCGGGAACAGATGATATTGGATTTAATGACGCAGGATTCCTAAGGGAGATTACGGTGAAGGTAAACTTCGGAAGCAAGGATCAGAACATGGTCTAATTTATTCTGCAATTTGAGAGAGAGAAGATAGAATCAGAGATAACAGTATTTCAGCTGAATAAAGGCAACTGCAGAGGCATAAGGGAGAAGCTGGGTAGAATTGACTGGGAAAGAGGTCAAGCATAAAAGACAAGGGAACAGCAATGGCAGCAGATTCCAAGATTAATCCAGGAGTCACAGCCGTGATCCTTGCCGAGGAATAGAGGCATGGTACAGGGAGGATGAGACAGCCAGCGCTGACGAGGGAAGTCAGGGATTGCATACAAGCAAAAGAGTAAGCGTATAATGTGATGAAGGACAGTGAGAAACGAGAGAATTGGAAAACTTACAAAGACTAACAGAGGGCAAAAAAAGGACAGAGAAGATTAGATATGGAAATAAGCTACCCAGTAATAGAAAGGAGACTGTAAGAAGTTCTTTAGATAGATAAAGTGCAAAAAAGAGGCAAAAGTGAATATGGACCACTGGAAAATGATGCTGGAGAAACAGTAGTGGGAAACAAAGAAATGAATGAGGCATCAATGTTCATGCTGGAAGACACGAGTAATTTCCCAATAAAATGAAGAAAGTTATAGGGCAGAGCTGAGTATGGTGGTCATCACCAAGAAGAACATTTTAGAAAACTGAATGGCCTGAATTTGGATAAAATAACCTGAACCATAAGGATTACACCCCAGCATTGTAAGGGAGATAGTTGAAGATGTCGTGAAAGTGAAAGTGGTAATCTTTCAGGAATGACTAAAATCAGGAAAGGCTGGAAAATTGCTAACGTGTTACTCCATTTAATAAGGGAGTTAGGCAAAAGATGGAAAATTACACACTGATTAGCCTAACCTTGGTTGTGGGTAACATCCTGGAATCCATCGTGAAGGATGGGATTTCTGAATACTTGGAAGTATTTAGTAAAATAGTGCAAAGTCAGCATTGTTTCATCAATGGGTGGTCATGCCTGAAAAACCTGCTGGAATACTTTGAGGGAGTAATGAGCAGATTTGACCAAGGAGAACAAGTAGATGTTATCCACCTGCTTCACTAAATTCCTTTGATAAGGTGCCACGCAGGAAGCTATTGAGAAAGATTAGGGCCCCTGGTGTGACAGGCAAGGTGCTAGTTTGGATAGATGTTGGCTGTCTGACAGAAAGCAGAGAGTGGGGATAAAAATGTCCTTCTCAGGATGGCATCCAGTTACAAGTGGTATTCCTTAAGACTCAGTGTTGGGACCACAACAATTCACTTTATGCAATAATGGTCTAGGAAAAGGAACAGAGGGCATTCTGGCTAAGTTTTCAAACAGTGCAAAGATGGAATAGAGGGATAGGGAGCATCGAAGAGGTGGTTCGGCTGCAAGAGGGTGCAGTAGCTCCCCTCTGATGCTCGCCTTCCAGACCACCAACCTCAGCTTACAACACATCATCCTCCGCCACCAACAGTCGGACCACACCACCAGAGATATATTTCCCTCCCCACCCCTATCAGCATTCTGCAGAGACCATTCCCTTCACGACTCCCTCGTTAGATTCGCACATCACCCCTCCCACAACCCAAGAAGCCACCTTTCACTCCCGGAACCTTCCCTTGCCATTGCAAGAGGTATGAAAGCTGTGCCAACAACTTCCTCCTCAACTCCATCCAAGGCCCCAAAGGATTCTTCCATATCAGGCAGGGAATATCCTGTTTATCCAAACACCTCATCTACTCTGTCCATTGCTCCTGGTCTCCGTGACACTGGGGAAACATGACGTCAACTTGCAGAACGGTTCAGGGTGCACACACCCAACAACCCCACTTCCCTGTGGCTGAATACTTCGCCTCCCCCTACTACTACTCCAAGGACATGCAAGTTCTTGGCCTTCTTCACTGCCACATTCTAGCCACCAGACCTCTGGAGGAAGAGCGCATCATCTTCCACCTTGAGAACCTTCAACCACACAGTATCCAGCGCAATGTCACCAGTTTCCTCATCTCCACTCCCTCCACCTTATCCCAGATCTAACCCTCCAACTGAGCACTGCCTGTTGAACTGTCCTACCTGTCTATCTTCCTTCCCGTCTATCCACTCAACCTTCCACTCTCACCACTAACCTTCATTTAGCCATCGCCTTCCAAGCTACCTTCCTCACAGCCCCTCCAATTCATCTCTCAACCCCCTTCTGCCCACCCACTTCATTCGTGATAAAGGCTTTATGACTGCAACATCGAATATCCTGCTCCTCAGAGTCCGCCTGACTGGCTGCGCTTTTCTAGCACCACACTTTTTGACTCTGATCTCCAGCATCTGAGGTCCTCACTTTCTACTGCTGAAGGATTTGCACAGGTTAGGGGAGTGAGCAAAGAAGTGGCAGATGGAGTATAACGTGGGCAAACGTGAAATCATGCAGTTTGCCAAGAAAAATAAAGGCATGGACTATTTTCTAAATAGCGAGCAGGTTCAGAAGACTTGGGGGGACGGGGGTCCAATCCAAGGATCTTGAAAAGTAAATCTGCAAGTTGTCAGCAGTTGGAAAGGCAAATAAAATGATTCCAGTTATTTCAAGAGGGATTGATTTTAATGCAGGGATGTACGTCTGAGGCTCTATAAATTTTTGGACATGCTACATTTGGATTATTGTGCACAGTTTTGGGTCCCATATCTCAGGAAGGATGTACTGGATCTGGAGCATTCTCCGATGAGATTCACGAAAGTGGTCCCCAGAATGAAAAGCTTAACAATTGAAGAACATCTGAGGGTTCTTGGTCTATATTTGATCTAGTTCAGAAGGATGTTAGGAGGTCTAATTGAAACTTACAAAATATTGAATGACCAGGTCAGGGTGGATTTTGGGAAGATATTTCCAATGCAGGGGACACTTGGACCCGAGGGGAAAGAGTAAAGAGAAGACCTTTTCAAGCACAGATAAAGACGAACCTCTTCAGCCAGAGAGTGATGAATCTAGGGAATGCACTGCTACAGAAGGCTGTCGAGGCCAGGTAATTGAATATATTTAAGAGTAAGACAGATAGGTTCTTGATTGTAAAGGGAATGAAGGGTTACGGATAGAAAGCACAAGAATGGGTTTAAGAAGCTTAACAGTCATCATTGAATGGTGGAGCAGGCTCAATGGCCTGAAAGGCCAAATTTCTGCTCCAATGTCTTCTGGTCATATGGTTAATATTGGCTCTCCTCATTCCTCATCGGAGATGTACACTGGAGTTTGATTTTCTTATGATTTATAAAGGGCAACATCCCAATACTGATAACTGGGAAATATCATGTTCCCTCCCTCCAGTCTCTGCAGCCATGTCCCCAATATCATAATCACACTGAAATTGAAAAGCAGTGCATGGTACTTAATCACAGTTGATTGACATCAACAACATTAACAGTAGGACACTCACCTGTCCTCTCTGATCCTCGGAAAACAATCTGAATTGTGTGTCACATCATATTCTCTGTTAACATATCCATGACATTTGTCTATTATAACTCATGTTGTCGTGGGCACATTTGCCTATCAGATTATGGACTAGAAAAGGTCTCTCCATATTTTACTGACATTATAATCACTGATCAGTAGTTACAGACTGTATGTTTCCATTCATAAACGGAGATACTTGGTTATGTTCTGACAATCCTTTGACATTACTCCCATATCCGAGGCAGATTGAATGATTACACGGTATCAATCTACCAGCTCCAATATTCCTTCCCTCAGCCACCCCGACATATCCCAAGTTAAATGAGTAAATTTTAAACGTTCTTTTGAATTTTAATAAAATCAATATTGAACACAAAGGGGTTTAATTGAGCTATTTGTTCAGTGACTGTGATTAATGTCCATCTCCGTGGATCCTAATTATCACAGTAGAGAGTTTCAATCGTTGAAAGATAAATGGGCTCTATTCAATGTGTTTATCCCATAGTTTGAGTAGGAACATCACTGTCAGCACTAACAGGGACCAGCAGCTCGAGAGAGAGGGGGAGGAGAGATCAGAATCTTGAGAACTTTAGACAGGAACGTTGCAATAATTGTTCATAATCTGAGGGCCATGGATTGGAATGTTCCAACAATGGATCAAAATCTGAGAACATTACACTGGAATGTTCCAACAATGGATCAGCATCTGAGAACTTTAGACTGGAATGTTCCAACAATGGACAGGAGTTTATCCTTGGGTTTTTACTGACTTTCTCAGCCTTGGATATCATTAGCATATCGGATCCAGGATATCTTTGGATTATTCAAGGTGGTTACTATCCCATCCTCGCGATAGTTGGTGTTCCTGTTACGTCATTATATTTGTCAACTAAACCGGGTTGAACTGAATTTCTGCTCATGATATGTAAATTGTGGAAAGTGCGAGTCAATATCTTCGGTTCCAGACAAAAATTCATTTCCTTATATGTTATAAGTAGCAAACTACGATTTATAAGTTACTCACTGATATGCGAGAAGGAACCAGATTCTTCTCAAACTCCATAATCCATTTTGTCCTTCACAGATTTTTATCTTCATGTCCTTCCCACGCACCAATCCTGTCCAATACCACCATCATGATATCCCAGTCTCGTCCTCAGTCTCAGTGCAATATCTGAATAAACCATTTGTGCCTTTGTTCAATCCGGATGAAACAGTTTCAAGTTCCTTGTAACCACATGTCCGTCACTAAATAATTGCTCTTGAGAATGTTTAACTTGTTCCTGCACATAAGGGAAGACAGCTTATGGTGGTCAAGCCATTTACTCATAATCTAGAGCCACAGAATAATGGTCTGTTGATATATCATGAAGGAAATCGGGGAGTTTAAAAGCAACCTTTATCATTTGTTATAAAAACCAATCTGCTTGCCTCAAGTCGTTTAGGGAAGTCAATATGTCATGCTTCCATCGTCAGGTTTCTGTGTGACTTCTGTGATGAACACGTGGGTGTACTGTACCTTTGAGAGAATTAAAAACCAACAATAACTACCTGACAGCACCAAGAGTTCTGAAAAATAGATATAATGTAACATTTGGTTGAACAACCCAATTAGCTAATTGTCTCGAAACAAATTCAGCAAAACATTTTAAATTTTACCCCAAAATACCCACCTCCAACCAATTTTCATTTTATTATATTGACAATCTTAACAGCCAATGATACAATACAATAGTTTGGCGGTACAAGACCATGGAAAATTGAACAGTTGAGAGGAGAACTGCCAACCCACCAGCATGCAAAGACTGTCTGAAAAATAGCTCGCCTATAGGTACCTTTATGGATTAGTAACTGGTGAAACAGAGTACCCAAGAAGTAAAGAAGACAGGAATATGGAGAAGAACTGAAAGCTTCCTGGTTTTGAGATAAGAAGTTTTGTTTTGTAATTCTTAATTAGGAGTTTTATCGTAATAGTATTGTGGAGGGGGAAGGTCAAAGATAGATTAGAGGAAGAATTTGTAAATAGTCGTTTGTTTATCATTCTCTGTATTACTTTAAGAAATAAAGTTGTTAATTTTTACTTTAAATAGATCTGGACTCTAGAATTATCACAGATTACTGCATGGGAAAAATCTTTTCTCTGTTGCTGGTTTTAATTAAGCAGAAAGATTTATCCTGTGTTGTAACCCTACAAAACCACAGCTATGTGTTTTACTCTTTATGGTACTGTGGAACAGCTGAATCAGCCACTCAGTTCAAGATCTGGATAACATGCTGCCCTGACCAGGGCTTCACACATCCCTTGAGAGAAGAACTAAGGTAAAGATAGCTCCCTTTCTCTGCCTGTTTTCTGTATTGCTACATTTCCATTCTGGTACACGATCATCCCCTATTTTAGGTGTATTCAATCTCATTGAAATTCTCCCCAAGAGTGATGCACATCTCCATAGTCATCTCTGGTGCTGACTTTATTGATGCTACGTACAGATATAAGGGACTTATAAGTTCCATGTCATTCATGGTGTATAGAGAAGGAATGGCTCTATGTGGCACAGGAAAGAAATGGCGATATATAAGTGAGAGAAAATATGTTTTTTGACAATCCCTGAGAGTGTTGTTGAGGCAGTATTTGGGGAATTGTTGGTAGACTTTCTCTCAAGTTTCACCAGACTAATCCCTGGGATGATGGCACCATGAGCAGTGAGTGAAACACAGTGAGAGAATAAGAGGTGATTGCATTGAACCTGTGTTACTGTTGACCAGGTATTTGAAGCAAGTGGCCTCCATCTGCTCTTTGCAGGAGGTGCGAGGGGGTTGAATAGAACATAGCAACACAGGACTGAGCAGCAGGAGTGGGCCATTAGATACTTTGTCACCGCTCCAGGTGTTTTGGGTCACAGCAGCACGTTTCTGTCTGTATGCCATTTTACTACAAATTATACAATAAGAACTTTGAATAAATGCAAACATCTAGGCACCACGGTCCTCTGAGGAAGGGAATTTCCACTTGAACAGCCCTTTGAGAATTTCTCATTTGTGTTCCAACAAATGTTGGAGGGTCACTGTGTCCTTTTCCAGTCCCACTCCTCCACTGGTTACACCCATCTTAAATGCAGCCAGTTTAGTGAGGTGGCCAATGATTTAGGTCTCAGGCTAGGCCTGAAAATGTGAGATACAGAGAGTTGAACTCATAACAAATGGTAAAATGATAGAGTGCCCCAAATTGTTATTCTGCCTTTGAAGTTATTCTGCTCACACAAGCTACTGGTAGTGGGATTTCTTTCTGGAACGGTGGGATTTGGCTGAATTCCCTTCGTTTCAGGCAGAGGAGAGATTCCAATGAATCCTCACCAGGAATCCTTCACAAGTGGGAAAGATAACTCAGGGAGTTTCTGGTCTCACACTTTGCTATCGGGTGGAACAAAAAAGTGAGAGGGATCAATCAGCTGCTGCTTCTCAGACAGGGAACATTTTCTCCCTCTCTGTGTTGGAACATACAATTTTGTCAACTGAACACCAAACTGGACCGTGTGCATTCTCCTGGAACATTCTCTGGAAAACCTGATAATGGATTATATGCAGGTGCGTCGTTGGTCTTGTTGTACGCAATTCCTTCCAATTGCAAAAAAAAGTCCCCACTTTATAATTTGAAGACATGCTTACATTTGTCTGTGTAATTTGTAAATATTCGTAGTTGTCTTCATGGTATGTGTTTTCATATCAACGCATCTTTATCTTGAAGTTTATTCTCTAGCTTTAGTCTCCCTGACAGGAGATAATATGCATCCAGGTAATACACTTTCCAAAAGTCATGGCTGGTTCAATACTATTCCTCAGCTAAGATCAAAACTGCTAATCCCCCATAACAAAAGGCCGGCATTCCAGAAATGAATAAAGAGAAACCTCTTTGAAAATAATTATATCCTTTTAATTTAGTTTAGGGGATCAATCCTGCACACAGTACATCATTTGTGGTTTCAGCAATGCCCTGTACAGATGCAGTAAAACATTCCTGCCATTAAATCTGATACCTTTTGCCAAAAACAGCATCATTCCACTTACCTTCCAAATCATTTGCTGCATCTGACTTCATATGATTCATGTCGCAAGAACATGGAAACCTCCTGTATCACAGAGTTCGGCAATCTCTCTCCATTTAAATTGTTTACCATTGTTTCATCTTTCATGCCAAAATAGACAACTTAGGTTAAGTTATTTCTGCTGAAGGTTTGCTCACTAACCTTCCCTGTCTATATCACATTGCAGACTCACTATCTCCATTTGAATGACCATCTTGGTGTATGAGCTCATTGAGCTCCAACCCATTCCCTCCCCTTCCTCCAGATCTTTGATAAAGATTATTGATCATTGATGACCCCACAGAGATGTCTGAGGCACTCCATCAGTTACAGCTTTGCAGCCTGAAAATAAATATTTATCTCGACTTTCTATTTCCTGTAAGCGACAGCTTCCCTGTTCCTGTGTAGCAGCTCAGGTGGGTTGAAT
The DNA here is from genome assembly GCF_047496795.1 of Chiloscyllium punctatum. Classification (NCBI taxonomy): domain Eukaryota; kingdom Metazoa; phylum Chordata; class Chondrichthyes; order Orectolobiformes; family Hemiscylliidae; genus Chiloscyllium; species Chiloscyllium punctatum. Next base: position 101,149,960 of record NC_092744.1, read on the forward strand.
GGTCTCCTCCTGGACTGTGTAGTGTACTGAACGAGCTGAATTACTTCATTCTATACTCCTGTGTAATTCCTTAGAGGGGCAGAATGGTCTCCTCCTGTGTTATTGTAATGATCCTGTCTGACAGAATGGAGTGGTCCCCAACCCTGGAACAGCATCGAGGGGTGGAATGAGGGAAAAACACATGGGGTAGGGACAGCAGTATATCTCTGTAACAGCCTCGAGGGTGGATTGAGGGAACAGAACATGGGGTAGGGACAGCAGTACATCTCTGTTACAGCCTCGAGGGTGGATTGAGGGAGCAACACATGGGATAGGGGAAGAAGTTGCCCATTCGGCTGCACCATTCAGAATGTTCATGGCTGATCCGATTGTGTCTGTCCATCCATTTCCTGTCTGTTCCCAATAAACACTGACCCTTCTGTCTAGTAAAGATCAGTCGAGCTCAGCCTTGAATACCTTCAATAACTGAGTCTTCACTGCTCCCTGAGGATGAGGACACCACGGGTAGCTCAACACTAAATGGAAAAGGAAATCCTTATTTCATTGAGGGAATAATATTTTATAACTATGTTAACTGAACATCAAATCACCACCTCTTTTCAGACATAAGGGCAGAATAATTAAGTATACTTAGGAACATAATCCATTCTCGACTCCAGACCTATCCCACATTCCCGCTGATCCTTACCAATCAAATATGTATCGCACCCAGCCTCTGCTGCTGTCTCAGGAAGAGAATGCCTGAGAGCATAATACCGCAGGAGCATTAAGGAAATGAGCAGATTGAGGCCATTCAGCCTATCGAGTCGGAAATTCCATTCAATAATTTCTTATATGTACCTCGACCTCATTCTTCTGCCTTCTCCCTAGAACCTTGACCCCCTTACAAATCAAAAACATATCGATTTGTGCCTTAACGACACTAGCATCTGTGTATCTATATGTGAGTAATTGTTTGTGCGTGTGTCTGTGCGTGTGTCTGCGCCTCTGTTTGTGTGTGTGTGTATGTGTATGTGCCGGTATGTGTGCGTGTTTGTGTCCATGTGCTTGTTATCTGTGTGTTTGCATGTCGACATCTTCTGTCTGTGTTTCAGCCTGTGTTTCTATCTGTATTTATGTCGATTTGTATGTGACTGTATATGTATTTGTGTGTTTATACGTGTATGCATACCTATCTCCTTGTAAGTATTGTGTGTGTTCGTCTGTATATTTCGGTGTCTGAGTCTCTGTGCAGTGAGGTATCTGTGTTTTGCTTTTTGGAAGTGAAAGGACTATTGTTGGAATGGCCACTGGGTTTAAAGTTAGAATTGTCTTTCACTGGACATTGCTCTGCAACTGGTCAGTAGGACGTTAATGTTTCAGATTCTCCACACGAGGCACCCTGGTCCTCTTCAGCTCTTTAAGAGTCCTCCCCACATGACGGCGGGGGGGAAGGGAGTGAAGGAACAGATATTGGGCACTCCACTACCCGGCTTGGCCATTTCTATCCTATTCAGGCTGTTTCTCCTGGAATGGGAGAAAGGGATGGAGGGAGAGTGGGAGTGGGTGACCCGGCTGTATGTGCTGGTGTAGGTGGAGGGAGTTCTGAGGTGTCTGGAATGAGTCAGTCAACAGTTTTGAATCCATATAGTATTATTATTTGCTGAATTCAATAGTGAGAGTGGTAGTGCCTGTGCCTTATTTGGAGACAGAGCGTGAACCTTGTTCGGGGTTAGGTGCTGTAACAGTGAGTGTGAGGGAGCAGAGAGTATATGGTCACTCTGATCCTAACAGAGCGAGGAGGATATTGTTGCTTTCCCAATATTGTGGGACATTTCTTCAGATCTTCTCAGCGTCGAGGTGAGCCTACCCGAATGTCTTGTCCAAGTCGATCACTAATAATGACACAGACCTGTCCCTCAGCTTCCACAGAATCCGTTCAGGTAGAGCTTACAGATAGCAAGGAGAAGCACATATTGGTGTGTTATATACCAAACCAAAACGGTAGCAGAAAGTAAGCATAATATGCTCTGGAAATTAGATAGGCAAGTATTGTGGATACTGCAGTCTTATTGGATGGTCTCAAGTTGCATCTAAACTGTGTTAAGTAAGTGACTGCTGAAGCTGTGAAAAATAAGTTCTGTAAGTTTATATGAGGTGGGTTGAAGAGTATGTTGCGAAGCAAACTAGGGAGCAGGTTATTTCGGATTTGGTGTTGTGTGGTCAGAAGGACGAATTATTAACCTTGGTCTGAAGCAGCCTTTAAAGAATAATGGCATTTATAAGGTGCATTTTACAAGGTGTCTAATACAATATAGAATGCTTGAATATTCTTGTCAAACATCATGGAAGACTGGAGGCTAGAGTTTCAAGATATCTTCAGTGAATTTGCAAAGTATAAAAGAACATTCACTGGGAGACAAGCAATGGTTATTAGAGTCATAGAGTCCGACAGCATGGAGACAGGCCCTTCGGCCCAAACTGGTCCATTCCGACCAAAATGCCCATCCACGCTGACCCCATTTCCCTGCCATTGTCCCGTATCCTTCTAATCCTTTCCTATTTGTCTATTTGTTCAAATGCCTTTTAAATGTTGGTAATGTATCCGCCTCAACCACTTCTCATTCCATATGTGTAACAGCTCCTGAATAAAACGTTGTTCCTTAGGTTCCCTTTTATTCTGTCCCCTCTGACCTTAAACTGATGCCCTCTAGTCTGTGATTATCCAACCCTGGGAAAAAAGCCTGGGTGCATTCACTTTATCCATGCCTGACATTATCTTATAAACTTCAAAATGATCCTCCCTCAGCCACATGCATACAAAAGTAAAAAGTCCTAGCTTGTCCAACCTCTTTCTGTAACTCAGACCATTGAGACCTTGGCAACACCCTTATAATTTTTTTCTGCACTCTTTCCAGTTTAATAACATCCTTCCTATAGCAAAGTTAACAAAACTGAACATACCGCTACCAATATGGCCTCACCGGCACCCTGTATAACTGCAACATAACTCTCTAATTTCGATACTCAGTGATTTAAACCGATTAAGGCCAGTGTGCCAAAAGATTTCTTCAATGTCTACCTCTGAATCAACTTCCAGAGAACCATACACCTGAATCCAAGGTCCCTCTGATCCACTACACTCCTTAGGACCCAACCATTCACCATGAAACTCTAAATTCGATTTGACTTTCTAAAATGCAAGAACTTACACTGATCTACATTAAAATCCATTTGCCATTTCTCAGCCACTTCTCCAGCTAATCAAGTACTGCTGTAATTTCTGAAATTTCTGATAACCTTCCTCACTCTCCATGATGCCGCCTATTTTAGTACAGTCTTCAAACTTACAATTCATGCCTGTACATTACCATGTAAATCATAGATATATGTAATATGTAGTGGTCCCAGCATCCACCCCTGAGGCATTCCACTATTCACAGGCCTCCAGTCTTATCAGCATGTTTACACTATTACTCTCTGCTTCCTACCATCAAAGCAATTTAGGATCTAATTTGCCAGCTCCCCCTCAATTCCATGCGATCTAACCTTCCAGAGCGGCGTACCATGTGGAACCTTATTGAAGGCCTTACTGGAATCCATCCAGACTACGTATACCATCCGGACCTCCTCAAAGTTGCTGGTCACTTTAGCAAAGATCTCCAACAAAATTGTGAGTCATGCTCTCTCTTTGCACAAAGTTCCGTGCTGAATTTGATGAAGGGCTTTTGCCCAAAACATCGATTTTCCAATTCCTCGGATGATGCCTGACCTGCTCTGCTTTTCCAGCACCATTCTAATCTTACTCCGCTCCAGACCCTGTCTTTCCAAATGCATGTATGTCCAATCTCTCCGAATCTTCTAAAGTAACCTACCCACTAGCTTTTAGGATTACTGGTCTTTCGTTCCCAGATTTATCTTTGTAGCATTTCTTGAATACTGGCTCAGCATTCACTATATTCCAGTTGTCCAGGACTTCAATCGTTGGCCAGCGATGATAGAAAAGAGGCAAGCAATGCTCCCGCAATTTCCTCTCTATCCTCCTTTCCTCCTGTGGTGTTCCTGAATATATCTGGTCAGGACCAGGAGTTTTTAGAAATACTGCAAAGTCTGAAATATACGTCTATTTATTTCAGGTACAAACACCAAAGAGTGACAAAGTGACTCAATGGTGGTTAACATAACAAATTAGAAAATATGTTAATCAGAGGAAGTGACTTTAGAAGAATTCCAGCTATTGTGGAAACCTGAGAATTCTCAGAAATTAACGTTCCAAAAATGGAAGGCCATGAAACTGTAAAGGAAATCAAAAAGGGAACATACATGCTAACAAACAGGAACACAAAGACTGCATCAATCTGCGATCTATATTTCAATGGAAACAAAATAAAAGCAACGTCAAATGTGGAAATTTGTAATCGGGAGAGGAGAGGTCATTGTGGAGAACAGGGAAATGGCCAAGAAAACAAACAGTAACTTTGCATCTGTCTTCATGGAGGAAGATCCAGAAAATCACCCAGTAACACCAAGTGATCATATTGGACTCCTGGAGCTAAAGACATAAAGTCAATTCAAATCAGTAACAAGGTAGTACTTGAACATGGAGCTGGATTGAGCATTGCGAAGACTGACGAAACAGATGTACTTCCTATCAAAATGTCGGAAATAAATCGCCAATAGAAGTATTAATTGCACTGTCGATGACTGTGTTATATTTTCCTGTACATTCTGCAGAGACCGGAAACTATTGTGGATAAACGTGAATTAAGCACTATAGATGAATGGAAGGGATCCAAACAGCTACAAAGGGAAAAATACATAGCGTGGAGAACTGCAGACCAGTTAACTTGACATTTGTAAGGAAAGTGTTGGAATCTATAACACAGGATGACATTTTTGATATTTAGAAATTAATAGCAACAATGGAGAGAATCAGCATGCATTTCTGATAGAGAAATCATACTTGATAAACCTCGGAATTGTTTGAAGTTGTTTCTTACAGCATAGATAATGGGGAACCAGTAGACATGGCATATATTGGAATTTCGGAAGGGTTTCTATAAGATCTCAGTGAGTTCGTAAATGCAATGAATGTGAAATGTATGTGGAGGAATATATGTAAGTGGAAAATTAAAGTTTGGTTCGCCTTCATTTAAGAGAGTCAGAACATTGATGTAAAGACTTGTTGAAGCAGTTTCACAGCGTGTTGATGGGACTATACCTGGAGTATTGTGTACAGTTTTGGTGACTGAATCTCAGAAATAATATACTGACCACAGAGGAAGTGAAATGGACATTCTCCAGATTAATCCCTTAGATGGTGAGATTGCCTGATGAGGAACTCGGCCTGTGTTCTCTAGAGTTTCAAAGAATGAGAGGTGGGTCACAGTGAAATTTAGAAAATTCACAAAACATATGACAAGTTGGCAATGAACAGAACACTTCCCTCGCTGTCTATTCCACATTCAAGGCAAATAATGGCAGGATCTAGGACAGGCCAGTTAAGGCTACAATAAGGAGGAAGTTCATCACTTGGAGGGGAATGACTAATACAGGGGCATGGATAGCAAGTGACAGGCAAGATTAGGGAGAATCTCCAGATATTCTACAAGTGTCTCCAGCTGAACAGAATAACCAGGGAACAGGTAGGACTCATTAGTGACTTGCCAAGTTGCATCCAAATCAACTTTAATGGTAGGAGACAGAGGGTGGTGATAGAAGGATGTTTGTGCGATTGGAGGCTAGTGTCCAATGGTGTACCACAGGAATCAGTGCTGTGTCTCTTAATTTTTGTAATTCGGAGGTGTTGGTGTTGGACTGGGGTTGACAAAGCTAAAAATTGCATAACACCAGGTTATACTCCAAAAAGTTTATTCGGTGGCATTAGCTTTCAAAGTGCTTGATCAAAGTGCACAGCCACCTGATGAAGATGCAGCGCTTCGAAAGCTCGTGCCTCCAAATAAACCTGTTGGACTATAAGCTGATGTTTCCTGATTTTAAACCTTATCATAAAGGATGCAGCTATGAATATGGACGAGGGGTGGGGGTGTCATAAGTAAGTTTGTGTTTGATACAAAGATTGGCCGGGTAGTTGGCAGTGAGAAGGAAGGCCTTATGTTACAGGAAGATACAGATGGAATGGTCAGATGGTCACATCAATGGCAAATGGAATGTAACCCTGACAAATATGAGGTCATGCGCTTTGGAAGAAGGAACCAGGCAGCGTCGGGCTCAATGAATGGCAGCACACTAGGAAGATCAGAGGGTGCTTCTCCACACATCCCTGAATGTGGCTGGACAGGGTAACACACAATTTGAGAAAGCATATGGGAGCGTAATCACAGCCTTCACACATTGAAGCATAGATTATAAGAGCTATGTGGAACTTTCGTTAGCCAAGATGGAATACTGTGTGTAGTTCTGGGAGCTACATTACAGGAAGGATGTGATTGCACTGGAGGGGGTGAAGAGGAGATTCACCAGGATGTTCCCTGTGATGGATCAGCTCGGGTTGTTTAGTGTGGAGCAGAGAAGACTAAGGGGGACGTGAATCAGGAGGATAAGATTACGAGGGACATGGACGGGGTGGATAGATAACAGCTGGTCCTTTTAATCAAAGGGACACACTTTTAAAGTAAAGGGTTTGAGACTTAGTGAGGATTTGAGGACTGTTTTTCACCCAAACTATGTTGGGTCTGGGATGCACTTCGTGAGAGGGGAATTGTCATGGTAACCCCAAAACCATTAGAAAATACATGGTGGTGCACTTGAAATGCCATAAGATTCACAGCGACGGGTTTTGTGTTGGAAAGTGGGGCTACTGTAGACCGTGCTGTATTTCTGATAGTACAGAGTCTGTGCTTCTGTGATTGTATGGCTGTGGAAGGTCAATCATTCAGTAGCTCAAGATAGGAATTGATGGGTTTCTGAAGAATATCTTATCAGAGTGTATATGAGTGAACATGTAATATCTTCTGAAAATACATCGATGGCAAAATTAAGAGAAAAAGGTGCAGCTTACTTACAGTCTGATACCAGATAATTGAGGACAGGTAAATAGCAGATCAATGGAGCAAATACTTCGGTTATGCATTCACAGAAAAAAAAAACAAAAATAACATTTCCTAGCAATACTAGGGAACTTTAGTCTGGCGAGAAAAAGGGAATAGAATGAAATTAGCAACTAAAACGTTTTAGAGAAAATATTGGACTGAAATTAATGGGCATAGACAAAGTCACGAGAGGTTTATGAAATAGGAATCATACTTGAGAAAGTGGCTTTTAGCAAAATTATGGAGAAGGTATCAACGCAATACGACTGGAATCTCAGAAAGACTTTTGATAAAGCCCCAAGCCATTTGTGCAAATTCGAATCCAGTGGGACTGGGGCTAATATATGGTCATGGTTTTAGAATGGGAGAGCTGGCAGGAAGCAATGAGTAGGAATAAAACCATGTTTTTTTGAATGGAAGGCTTGGAGGATATAACAGGCATCGAGATTTGCCATCCAGCTATTCCCAATACACATCATATCTTTGGTTGAGGGGCTCAATTGCAATATTCCCAAGTCTGCTGACAGTACTAAACGATGTCAGCCTGTGAGTGGATGAGGAGGATGTAAGAAAGGCTCCAAGGTGATTGAGACAAGTGGAGTGACTGGGCAAATACGTGGCAGTTGGAGAGCAATGGGAGAGATGAGAGGTTGTGTACTTTGATGGGAACAATAGAATGGCATCCTATCATTTGAAAAGGGATTGGTTGAAAATGTTGATCTATAAATGAACTAAAGCTGCATTTTTGTTTATTTCTGCGAAGCTATCCGAGTCCATCTAGGTTAGTGAGTTCTGAACACGGAAGTCAATACTGGGAATGGCATTGGCATGCTGTATACAGTGTACATAGACCCAGCAAGTGGGGAGCTGTAACAGTGAAAAGAATCTGGATCTCCCTGTACACCAGTCACTGAAAGCAATATTGCAGGAGCAGAAAGCAGGTAGGAAGATAAGTGATTTATTCACCTTCATTTCAGGGGATTAGAATACAGGAGTAAGGGTCATTTACTGCAACTGAACAGGGCCTTGGTGGGACCCCATCTCGAAAATTGTGAAGTGTTGTGTGCAGTTTTGGTGTCCTTACCTAATAAAGGGCAAACCTGACATTGAGGGAGTGCAGTGAAGGATGACCAGACTGATCGCTGGGATGACAGGTTAGTTGTGGGAGCAGAATTTGGGGTGACTGGGCCTGTATTCCATGAGCTTTATGAAAATGAGTGGAGATATCAGTGAGATATATAACACTCTGACAGGGTATGACAGATTGGAAGCAGGGATGATAGTTCACTTTGTAGAAAACAGTTCACGAATCGTATTGCACTCACATTGTACTTAATAAACAAGCATTATCAAAGAACTCCCTATATATTGATGGGCCGAAGGCACTGTATTTCATAATGTTTAAACATATTTTGGGATATGAACATTGTGTGGGCAAAACTGCATTGAGGAGATGTTCGCCCATGAAATAGCATGGGGAAAGCTCAATGTGCTGAATGACCTCCTCCTCTCCCGATGTTTCTGTGCAGTCTGTGGGAAAGCTCTGTAAATGTTGTCACAAGCTCTCAGATGTTAGGAAAGATGTCTATGCAGGGACAACAGGATAGTACTTCCCATTACCTTTTCAGATAACGAGGTTGATGTTAGATGTTCTGTCAGGTTTTATCCTTTAAGATCTCAGAGTCGTTTGCTACAATTGAGTGTATCACGTGGCCGATTCAGAGACCATGTCTGTGTGTCTGGAGTCACATTTAGTCCAGACCAAGAAAGCACAGGAGATTCACTTCCTGAACGTACATTGGGGAAGGAGATTGATGTTTACAATCAACATTAGACACAAGATCACTATTAAAGACACCAGATTTTAGGTCTCGATATTTTATTAATTATTTTTAACTTCCACCAGCTGCCAGAGCATTGACCTGGTCTGGATTCATAATCCAATGATATGTCCACCACAGAACCATCTTCACACGGGAACCTATCGGAAACCATTCTGACCTGATTATTTCGGTGCTACTTGACAGCTCTGTCAAAAAGTATTCCCACCAATGTGACTGTCGTGATGGGACTGGGGGTGTGGTAATTGGTCAGATTGTAATTATTCTCCCCTTCGGGGACTGGACATAGTTGAGTAATTTTCCACATTGCACGGGAGATGTCAGAGTTGGAGCTAGAATGAAACAGTTTCCCAGAGACACGGCTTGTTGTGCAGCACAAGTCTTCAGTCCTATTGCAGGAATGGGGTCAAGGTCCATTGCCTTTGTCGTATCTATAGTGTTCAGGTGTTTCGTCATGACCGTACAGCGAATCGAATTGCTTGAAGACTGGTATCTGTGATTCTGTGGGAATCATGATGAGTGTGAGGTGGATCATTCACTCAACATGTCTGGCTGAGGATAGTGCAGACACCACATCCCTGACTTTTTTCACTGACGTACAGAGTTGTTCCGATATTTAGGATGAGGATATTTGTGGAGTCCTCTCCTCCAGTAAATTGTTTAATAGTCCATCTACATCTATGTTTGGATTTGACAGGACGACAGAGCTTAGATCTGATCTGTTAATCTTGGGATCATTTCCCCTCTCCATCAGACATTAGTTCTGCTGGTCTGAATTTAACCAGTTAAGTGTGGTAGCTTTAATGGGTTGTCAACAGGTTTAGGTCCACGTGATCCGACCCTGCAATGTTCACCCACACTCATCACTGAACCATGGAGCGGCTTGTTGGTAATGGTAGATAGATGAATTATCCTAGGTAAAATGTTACAGATTGTCGTTGAATACAGTTCTACTTCTGCTGCTGCTGTGGTCTACAGCATCAAATGATAACCCAGTTTGAGTTGCAATATCTACAATTCAATTCTACTGACTGTCCCCCAGTTCACACCAAGATCCTTTCACCCATCAGCCCTTTATTCTGCACTAACCTGGTTTCTGATGCGGTAACACTTGCATTTTAATATTCTGATTCTGCTGAGGGCCTCTCCCTGGTGTCACGCCTCTAATTTGTTACTTTAATTCAATCCATTTATACTAATGATCTAAATCGTTTCTCTTCCACAATGTCACCTTCTGTATTTGAAGTGAATGTGTCTCCCTCTGTTTTTCTCCCTGACCGTGATTAAGAGCTCTATAGTGTCAGTTATGCCAGACTTATGTAGTTTCAGAGTCAAGGAACTTGTCCACCATGCGTTATTGTTCAGTTCCCAGTGTACGTCACTCCATGTTGGACAGGATGTTTGAGCATCTTTGACATCCTTCTTTGGAAATTGTCCAAAATCAGAAATTGCTGAAGAAATTGCTGAAGATGTTGCAGCATCTTCTGGAATGAATGCAGTGTTAAACTTTCAGGCCCTGTGAGCCTCTACAAAACTCTCAGTTTCTCAAGCAATTTTGTTATTTTTATTACCAGTATCCATAGTTATTTGTTTTGTGAAAATTTGTTCTGTGCCTATTCATTTCTGAAGAAACTCAGCAGGTCTGTCAGCATCTGCAGAGACAGAGAAACAGCGTTAGCATTTCAAGCCCAGTGTGACACTTCTTCACAACTGAAAAGCATTGGAAACTTGGCTTTTTAATACCATGCCAGAGGTGGGAGATAGGTGATAGGGAAAAGAGGGGGTGGCAAAGATAAACCGGCTTTTAGCAGTGGAGAACGAGAAGATGATATAAAATGGGTTTAAATTAAGGTGTGCATGGAGAAAGGGGTTCTCTCTATTGAGTGTAAGATAAAGAAGACACAATCACACAAGTTCAGAGGGAGGCCAGGAGGAAGAATGTTGACTACGTGGCTTTATAAAGATCTGGCCATAAATATGTTTTCACTGTCGAGATCATCGCCCCCTTTAGACAAAGGCTATCAGGTGCTTGGCTTCTCATTGGCACGATTAAGTGTTTCATGCTGCCTTAGTTTTGTAATAGGGAGAAAAAACAAATCACAGTGTGTAGTTTGAGCGAAGTATTTTTTATCTGTCATGTTTACTATAGTTTCAAATTTGCAGTATTTATCTTTAAATGCTTGTTCTTAAAGTTAGTATTGGGTGGAGTGTAGAAGGTTGAGGGATGACATTATAGAAGTTTCTAAAATCATGAGAGGTATGGATAGGGTGAATAGCAAGGTTATTTCCACAGGATGGGGGAGTTCAGCCGTAGAAGGCAGAGGTTTAAGGTGAAAGAGGGAAAATATACAAGGGACGTAGGAGCAGTGTTTTTGCACAGAGGGTGGCGTGGGTATGGAATGAGCTGCCAGAGGAAGAGTGGTAGATGCATGTACTGCTAACACATTTAAAACTCATTTAGACAAACGTATGAATGGGAAGCATTTCGAGGCCTATGGGGCCAAAGGAAAGCAGATGGGACGAGCATAATTTGGAAAACCTGGCCAGCATGGACATTTAGAAAAGCTTCACGCAGGTTCAGAGTGGTTTGGTGAAAGGGAAATTATACTTTGCCCTGTAGAATCATGCAAAGTATTTCTGGAGATGTCTGAGAATGTAACAAGCGGACTTGATAAAGGAGATCTGGTAGAAACCAGGATTTCCAGAGATTTTCCTCAAGGTATTACAGAACAAAAGTTCTTACACAAGACAGAAGCTCGTAGGATGATGGAAAATGTATTAACATGGGATGATGATTGGTTAGCACATAGCAATCGGAGAGTCAGGATAAATGAATCTTCATGATAAAGGTGTATCTGCTGGAGAACCACAGCTATCAGTCCGATGGCATCAGTTATTTACACTCTATACTGATAGTCTGAAGAAGGGAGCTGAGTGCAATATACATCTGAGTTTGAGGATGACACTAAGAATCAAAAGGCAGGCTGTTATTTAATGGAGAGCGCTTCCAGAAAAAGAACAGTACAAAGGGATTGGACTGTTCCTGTGTATGAAACATAAAGTCAGCATGCTGATGCAGCAAGTAGGTAGGTTGGTACATTAGCCGGCTTCCAGGGATGAAAGGGCTGTGATATTGAGAATCTCTAAAATGGTGAGGCGATTATTCATTGGGTTTTAAATGAATGAGGAGTGATACTGCTGAAAATTACAAGACACAGAAGGGATTTGAGAATGTAGATGTTGAGGAGTTGTTACCATTCCTGAGTGGAGTCTCGAACTCGAGGACATAGATACCGAATATGAAATATCAATTCCTATCTGAGATACAAATTGATGTCTTCTCTCAGAAGGTAGTGAATGCCTGGAATTCCCTAACCCAGAGAGGTGTTGAGGGATACAAGGAGTCGGCAAGAAAGTGGAGTTAGACCTGGAGTAAATCAGCCATTTTCGTATTAAATGACAGGAAATCTTGAGGGGCCGAATAGCCTACTGTTGTTCCTATTTATTGATTCCACATGTTATGCTTTTGCAAAGTAACTGGTTATTTTCCCGGAAGTTGCGTTGTATAATGCTACATTCGGGTGAGCAGAGGATTTTTTTGAGTTAACGCTGGGTGGGGTATGGTGGGTGTATTCACAGAAAATCTGGGTTTGTAACACGACCCACATCTGAAGCAGACGTTGCGGAGAGGGAAGCCTGGAAACATGGTATAGGGGTGTGTGTCTCTTCCTAACCCAGCCTGGATTTTCCAACTACATTTCCAAAACTGCACCTAACCATCGGGGTGGCCTTGATCTGCCCCTGTGTAGCAGGTCCGAAGGGCTGAATGGAACTTCAGAAGACAGCACTGAGGGACAAGAGGGGGCCTTTTGGTTCTTTGACACTACTCCACCAGCAAATAAGGTCATGGCTCATCTCGTTGTGGTCTCAGCTGCACGTTTCTCTCCATGCACCATTATCCCTGATTCACCTGTCTATGGAAAATCAGACGAAGCCAGCCTCGATATAATATAAAGATTCAACCATCCCAAACTTCTGGGAAAGAGAATTCTCACTTGAATGAATTCCCACTTTGTGATTTTATTCTCACTCCAGATGTGACTGAGGATGGAGGGTGTCACTCTTTCTTTTTCTAGTCCCACTTGTCCACTGCTCTCAACAAATTTTAAATGTAACCAGGTTGGTGACGTCGCCGATGATAAAGGTCTCAGACTGGGTCAGGTTCAGTGATAAGAACAGGTCAGGCAGATTTCTTTAGTCAGCCACAAGTTACTAACAGAACTAATAGAGGAGTATGATGGATCTGTGGGTAGCACTGCTGCCTCACATCACCAAGGAGCTGGGTCCAATTCCAACCTCGGGCGACCCTCTATGTGGAGTTTGAACATCCTCCCCCTGCCTGTGAGGGTTTTCTCCCAGTGCTCCAGTTTCCTGCCACAGTCCAAATATGTGCAGTTTAAAGTGGAGTGCCAATAGTGCCCAGGGATGCGTGGGTTAGGTGGGTTCGTTATGGGAAATGAAGGGTTACATGGATAAGATTGGGCGGCACGTCCAGGTGGGATGTCGTTTGGTGGGTCAGTGTGGATTTAATGGACGGAATGTCCTGCCTCCACACTGTAGGGGTTCTATGACAATGACAACAAATTTAGGCTATGCCAACACCCAGTGGGTATATACCTGATCCATTCTCCTCAAGGTCTCGTATGTAGTTTTCTCTCATTCCAAGAGTAACCTGTTAAAGCCTTTCACCCCAGGAAACCGTGAAATGAAATATCTCTGAACTGCTTCCAATGTAATTATATCCTTTCTCAGATAAGGAGACACAAAAAACTAATCTCACACTCAGATCATACTGTTTATAATGGCTTTATAATGTCTTTGGAACACTCTTTCCCACGGAGCAATGGAAGCAGATATCTTGAATATTTTTTTGAGGCACAGACGGAAGGTTCATGAATAACAACAGAGTCAAGGATTATCGAGACATGGGCAGCAATGCGCAGTGTGGAGGGAAATGTAGACAGTGGTATCAAATAACACGGCTTCAGAACCACCAGGAATATAATGTAAAATGAAATGATAATATCTATAAAATGTTAAGAGGGAATACATGATGGCGGGGATCCAGAAGGTCTGGTTTGCTGGGCTCTGCATCACAGCACGGGCGAAGTGTTTCTCTAACCCACCCCATCCCAGCCATTTACCTAAATTTCAACACTAAAAGAGCGATAGAATCTTTACTAATCCCATTTTGTCAAAGGGAGATGACAAAACATGGGAAAGGATTGAGTAAGTCCCAACAAGCGGTGAACCCGTCAGAAGCATCGAGCATGTTTGAGGCTGCAGCTGCAACCTACTCTGCTCGTTTAAGAGACCCAGTTCCTCACCAGGCCTTGGTCACTGAGTTCACCAAATTACGTGAAATGTTTGAAGCCATGATTGAAGAACCGTTCAGCCGCTGCTAGAGCCGCTCTCAGCCGTGCCACAGAAACATGAGCAGCAACTCTGACAGCCTTGGAAACAGAACAGACGATGCCAAGGGCCGAACTGCAGTGACAGAGACCGTGATCGATTCCTCTCGGGAGAGGATCCTCGCCCATGAAAACAGGTCTGCATCTTAACTGAAGAAGATGACGACCTCGAGAACAGGGGTAAGATGAAGAATATTCACATCGTTGGTTTGCTGGAGCGGACAGAAATTGGTCAGCCGCTGAGATTTTTCAAGAACTGGCTGCAGCGATTCCTTCACTTCGAAACTGAGGAGGGACGGATAAAGACTGAGAAAGTTCATCGGGTTATGGCACGGAAGTCAGACTCAGACCAATGCCTTCATCCTGTCCTTGCACGATTACACAGTTATGGGGACAAACAAAGACTGATGGAATCTTTCAGAACCCAGGGGTTCTGAAATCCAATGGGTTTAATTGACAAGAGCTCCAGGATGATGTTCTTTCAGGACTTTTCAGCGGCGGTTATTCAGGAAAGAAAATCTTTTGATGATATCAAGAGAAGAGTAAGGGAACTCAGGATTCAGTATTCCTTACGGTTCCCCGCTGTGTTCCGTATTGCTTTGAATGGATCCTTGAACCCTTCTGACTCTCCAGAGAAAGCGAAAACTTTTAAAGTAAGCTGGATATTTAGATAATCATGTTTCAATCTTAAATAAATTTGGTTGGATTTTTTTGCTATTAACCAGTGTTAAATTATAGCTGGGAATGGGTTGAGTCCCCATTTTTAACATCCTCATTAGGATTACTTCTATTTTTCTTTCTTTGCTTGTGTCTGGGGGGCAGCTCAAGCTGGAGGGGGTTACAAAGGTATTTGTGTTGACTAAGTGCCGACCGAAGGGCAGTTCAAGCCCGATTTTTGTTGTTAATTGCCCTGGATTCCATATTGGTAGCGGGCACAAGATAAAGCTTTGAGGTATGTAAGCATTCCCAGTGGGCGGTGGGGGGTAAATTCCCCAATCAAGTGTCATTGGCATTTTGGATTTTATTTCGTTTTTTGGTTTTTTACGTGTTTAGCTTTGGAAAGTTTTGAGAGCTTGTTAGTTGTAGTAGTTTTAGTTTGTACAGTTTTTAGGCTCAATGAGTCTTTTTTTCATTAATGATCAGCGATGTGTAATTCGATGTGAAACTCTAGAGTTGAAATGTTGCTACAGTGTGTTATGGATAATGATGTGCTTAAATGTTGTACCTGGAACATTAAGGGGAGCCATCTGCCAGTCAAGAGGAAAAATGTATTTTCTAATCTTCAAAATGAGAGGGTGGATGTTGTCCTATTGCAGGAGATGCACTTTGATGACAAGGAACATTTGACATTACAGCAGGGCGGGTATGATCGGATTTATTTCTCGTCTTTTAATGCTAGGAGTAGGGGAGAAGCCATACTAGTGGAGAAGAATCTTCCATTTAAATTATTAGATTGTATTAGACACTCATGGAAGGATTATCATCCCCAAAGTCTTGAACTATGGGAAATAATACAGTATTTTGAATGTTTATTGCCACCCGCCCCACCCTCTTAAAATCCTGGTAGATGCATTTTCCAAATTAAGTTATCTTGCATCGTAGCACATGATTGTAGGAGGAGATTTCAACTGTCTTATGGACCCACGGTGTACAGAATGTCCAAATGTCCCCCAGTACCCTCGATATAATGTAAGCAATTAGTGGATATGTGTGCAGAACTAGAGCTGGTGGATGTCTGGAGGCAGATCCACATCACAAGTAGGGATTTTATTTTTTCCTTTAACCCGCAGAAATGGCACACGAGGGTTGATCTCTTCCCCATCCCTGCAACAATCTTAGATACGGTGGCATCCTACACAATTGGGAATATTACCCTAACATACCTGCCCCAGAAGTAAGATAGAAGTGACATAAGATTATCTTTTATGCAGATGAGGGTCTTATGTTTTTGTCAAATCCCACAGTTTCGGCAGCTCACGTGATGCAATGCATAAATTCGCATATCACCTTTTCGGGCAATAAGATTAATTTTATACATTTGTGGCCTTCCCTGTGGGAGGTCTCAGAGAAATACCTCATGTTGAAGGCAAATTCTGGTTTCCTTTCAAATGGTCATGGGGGTGGTTTCCCTATTTTAGTATATTCATTACATCCGTCTTTGATCATTTATTTAACGTGAACTATGTTCATTTGTTTGACAAAATTAAACAAGACCGTCAAAGATGTGAGGCACTTCCAATATCCTGGTTAGGTCGGATAGCGGTTCTTAAAATGAATGTCCTTCCTCATTTACTATACCCCGTGTGAATGCTTGAACTATGGGAAATAATACAGTATTTTGAATGTTTATTGCCACCTGGCGAACCCTCTTAAAATCCTGGTAGATGCATTTTCCAAAGTAAGTTATCTTGCATCGTGGCAGATTATTGTAGAAGGAGATTTCAACTGTCTTATGGACCCACACAGATATTTCCCAGACAGATATTTTGGAGACTCAATGGCTGGTTTAGCTCTTTTATTTGGCACTATAGGCGACTCTTTATCAAGCTAACCAAATTGAAACTACCCCACAGAGTGTGGGGAGTAGATCTTCCAGATTATAAGCTATCAATTAAGCTCTTTATTATCTTATGTTAGTGTGTGGACCACTGAGGACTCGGTGTCAATGCGGTTAGATATTGAACCCTCTCAGACAAAGTGAAACCTTACTAGTCTGTTGTTCTTAGACAAAATGAAAACATTTATGGAGTATTATCATAACCCAATAATTATCAATAAAGTTAAAGCATGAATGCCAATGCGTCAGATCAAGGGCAATATAGCCAAAACCATGTTTCTTGCCCCGATAATTCGTATACCGAATTGTCAATCGGGGATAATGGATTCCATGATTAAACTATGGGAAGCCAGGGGTGTACCTTGCTTCAGTGATTTAGAATCAATAAAATCCCTACAGTGTGTAAATAGGTCCTTGGGCCCAACAAGTCGACTTCGACCCACCCAGACCCATTCCCCTACCATCCTATATTTACCCTGACTAATGCTCCAACCTACACATCCCTGAACACGATGGGTGATTTATCAATAGCCAATTCATCTAACCTGCACATCTTTGGACCCTGGTGCTGTGAGGCTGCAGTGCAATCTGCTGAGCCACCATGTATTATTTTAAAGAGAAAGAATGACATCATTTGATCAAATAACTCGTAAGTATGGACTACCTAGTAGAGGCCTCTTCTGCTTTTGTCCAGATCAGAGATTTGATTTTTTAAAAATACACCTTTAACAGACACTTACAGATCTGATAAAGAGAAGTGGGTGCTTATTGCTTAGAATACACTCTCTGTGAGTACCCTTTTTCATTAGTTGGAGTGTGTCCCCTCAGACGAGACTGTGCAGCTTTGGGATGGCTGCGAGAGAGAGTTGAGGGTTCCGAACAACTCGGAGAGATTGAGAGGACATTTGTGAAAATGCTCGAAGGATTTTGATCTGTAATAGGACCCATTCCATGCAGTTGAAAATTCTTCATTGGGTCTATCTGACCCCAGATTGTCTCTCAAAATGCAAAGTGGGATTATCTTTAGCATGTGGTAAATGCAGAATGACTACAGGCACTCTTACCCTTGATTGTTGTCCTGCTGCAGTCTTCATATATATTAGAGCACTGTGTTATGTGTGATAGAGTAGGTATTGGGGACTGAATTGGAGATGGACCCGGTTTTTCCTTTCCTGGGCCTGCTCAGGGTACCTGACGCAGATGCACACGAGGAAAAGCATTATATCCTTACTTTCTGTGGTCGGAAACATGTTCAGTTGTGTTGGATGTCTAAAAACCCGGGTCTGTTGGGTCGTCGTAAGTTCTTCATGGAGAATATCCCTTTGGACTTTCTCACTAGTATGGTGCATCAAAAAAAAAACAGAGATTTACATAAGACATGGCAGCCCTTTTTGGATTACCACAATGCAGGTTTATCTGTCACATTAAGAAGGGCTTTTATATAGCCATGACAATATTGTGTAATGAATTTAATATCCAATGAGAAACAATTATGAACATAAAGATGCGTATAAGTTAATGCTCTTCAAGAACGAGAGCTATCGTTTTGTTATGCTGAGCTGTACTATGTGTTCATTATTTATTGTTTATTTTTGTTTTTCTTCTGTCCATTTAACGTTTTTAACTTGTTTTATATGTACATGCGCATTAGTGTAATTCTGTTCAGTTATTTGAGTTGTGTTGTTATTGAGTTATTAAAATATTAAAAATCTCTTTTCAATAAAATTATTTTTAAAAATTAAAATGCTAACGTTGATAGAATAGAGTCCCAAAGAACTCTCATTAGAGAGACCACTTATGCTGGTTTACCCTGAGGGTCACCACATTTCGGGTGATGGGGTGAGGTTGAGGTTAAGAAAGCGTCCCCTTCATGGTAACCTCTGTCAGTGTGAGGAACTAAACCTGTGCTGTTGGCCTCCCTCTACATCACAAACCTGCCTTCCAACCAACTGAGTGGGAGATAGTGCAACTGTTACAGACAGAAACAGTCACATGCAAAGGGCAAGAGAAACTTTCATAACAAGGAAAATGGCAAATTCAGATAACGGTCAAGATAATGGCTGAGGGTAAATACGTTCTCTGCTCGAAATTGTATTTTATAACAAGACATGCTTAGAATCTGTCTTTGATTTAATATCATTAAGGTGAGTCAAGTGAAATAACCAGAATTACTAAGTGTGATTGGAATCTATAACCATAAAATAGTGTAGATTTCTTGCTTCGTCTGTGTAAAGCATGCTGACGGTCATATGAAAGTATAAAGCAGATGGAATATATTGTTAGGAGAGTGCGTTCCAATGGGAAAAGCCCTCGAACAGGCACTTGAAGAAAAATGAGGTAAAAGTGCCGGAGTACCGTCTGGTCAATCATGATGGGTGGGAGAATCGGGCTGGTATTGAATGAGAGGGACACCATGGGGTGGGGTAGGTAGCTAATGAGGTGAGTTCGATCAGATAGCACCAGGAAACTCGCTCAGCTTTGTACAGACAGTCCCTCTGTCACACTCATCGAAAATGAAACTGAGACAAATTACTGTTTTATACAGCTCAATGTAATGAAGATTCTGCAGTCCTTCCTCCCTCCCAGTTACAAAGTTGCAGAACAAATGCTCATTCAAAACTCTCTATGGCCTGAACTCATACTCATATACCATTCACTCATAATTCTTCATAATACTGATCCGTGTTGCATTGTACTATCGAAATGTCTTCATTTCAGCATTCTGGAAACAGTGAACATATCTTTCCATGACATTTTTTCTCGGTCTCCCCCTCCCTGTCTCTATCCCAAAACACACGTATTTACAGTCATACGGTTCTACAGACGGAAACAGGCCCCTTCTGCCCAGCTGTTCCATGCCGAACAAAATGTCCATCCACACTCATCCAATTTCTCTGCCCTTGCTCTGTATCCTTTAATCTTTTCCTATCTGTTTATTTGTCGAAATGCCTTTTCAATGTTGTTATTGTACCCATCTCAACCACTTCCACTGGCAGCTCATCCCATAAGTATACCATACTCTGTGTAAAAAAGTTGCCCCGACGGATTTATTTTCATTTTATTCCTCTCGAAGCATCGACAGATGTTCTCTAGTCCTCGATTCCACAACCTTGCGAAAAAAATTAAAGTGTCCAACCCTATGCACGTCTCTCATAATTTGATAAGATCTACACTCCTTGTTGTGGTTCTGTTCGACGAGCTGGGAATTGGTGTTGCAGACGTTTCGTCCCCTGTCTAGGTGACATCCTCAGTGCTTGGGGGCCTCCTGTGAAGCGCCGATGTGGTGTTTCCTCTGGCATTTATAGTGGTTTCTATCTGCTGCTTCCGGTTGTCAGTTCCAGCTGTCCACTGAAATGTCTGGAACACAAATTCCCAGCTCGGCTAACAGAACTACAACAACGAACTCCCGAGCGACAAATCTTCTCACAAACTATCTCCACTTCTGTAAGAACCCCTTCAGTTTCCTAGGCTGTAAAGAAATAAGTTCTAACCTATCCAACTTCTCCCTATAACTTAAACCCTTTAGCCCAGGAAACAACTCTGAAATTTCTTCTACACTCTTTCTAATTCAATAATATCCTTTCTAGAGCAAGGTGAACAAAACTGAACCCAATACTCCAACTGCAGCCTTACCAACTTCCTGTAAAATAACAACATAACGTCACAACTTCTATACTCAATGCCCTGATGAAGGCCTGTGTGCCAACGGCCTTCTTCACTGTCCTGTGTATCTGTGACCCAAATTTCAGACAACCGTGCACCTAATCTCTAATGTCCTTTGTTCCACTATACTCCTTAAAGCACTCTCGTTCATCATTAAACACCTACCTGGATTTGACTTTCCAAAATGCAAGACGTCATCCTTGCCTATGTTAAACTTCACATGCTATTTCTCAGCCCACTTCCACTGCCGATTAAGGTACTGCTGCAATTTCTGGTAATGTTCCTCATTGGACCCCTTCTATTTTAGTGTCATCTGCAAACTTACTAACCTTGCGTTGTGCACTCTTGTCCAAATCATTGAACAGCAAAGGGACCAGGACAGACCCCTGAAGCACTTCACGAGTCACAGGCCTCCAGTCCAACAATCATACCTCCACCATAGCCATTTGCTTCCTTACGCCAAGCCAATTGTGTTGCCAATTTGCCAGATTACCTTGAAGTCTGTGCGATCTAATCTTCTCGAGCTGCCTACCATGTGGAACCTTATCAAAGGCTTTAACTGAAATCCATATAGAGTATTTCCACCGTCCTGCCTTCGTCAACCTTCCTGGTCACTTCCTCAAAAACCTACGAACAAAATTTGTCAGGCATGATCTGCCATGCACAAAGCTATGCTGAATTCTCCAAATCAAACTCTTTCTTTCCAAATGCATGCACATCTTATCTCTCAGAACCTTCTCAAGTGGTTTACCGAAAAAAGATGTGAAGCTTACTGGTGCATACTTCCCAGGCATTTATTTGCAGCCCTTCTTGAAGAAGGTCACTCCATTTGCTACTGCCCAGTCTTCCGGGACTTTGCCCCTGAACTGTCTTCTCTCGCCTCTTTCAGTGCTCTTGGATATATCTGGTCAGGACCAAGAGATTTATCTGACATTATGCATTCTAATATGTTCAACAACACCTCTACTGTGATATTAACGGTACCAAGATATGACAACTAATCCCACCAAAGGTAACAGATATTCATGAATTTCTTCATGGTAAACACAGAGGGGAAATTGAGGACCTCGCCCATCTGTTGTGGTTTTACACATGAATGCCCACTTTGCATTTTAAGGCGTCCTATTTTCTCTCTAGTCGCTCTTTTTCTTTACTATACTGAAAGCACATCTTTGGATTCCCTACTTTTCTAAGCCAAGGCTATGTCATACCCCCTTTTCGCCTTGCTGATTTCCTTCTTCAGTAAACTCCTGTATCCCTTGCGTCTCTCCAGAGATTGTATTGATTCCAGCTGCCTGAACCTGAGCCACGCCTCCTTTTTTCCTGGTCAGAGCCTGATTATCTCTTGTCATCCAGGGTTCTCTCTTCCTGCCACACTTTCCCTTCACCCTCACAGGAACATATAGACCTTGAACTTGAGATATCTCACTTTTAAAGGACTCCCACTTACCAGAGATCCTTTTGCCTGAAACCAAGCTACTCCAATCAACGTTTGCAAGTACCTGTCTATTTCCAACAAAATTCGTCTCGCCCCAAATTAGAACTTGAATCTGTGGACGAATTCTGTCCCTCCCATAACTGTTTTAAAATTAATACAATCCAATCACCGGTCCCAAAATGCTCCCCCACTTTACCTCCGTAACCTATCCTGCCCTATGTCCCAAAGTAGGTCGAGTTTGTCCCTTCCTGAGTAGGACCCTCTACATGCTGCTTGTGGAACCTTTCCTGAACACACTTAACTAATTTCTTTCCATCTTAGTCCTTAAACCTCTGGAAGTTCCAGTCTATGTTAGTATAATTAAAATCACCTATTATGACAAGCCTATTGCTCCTGCAAGTCTCGTCACTCTCCCTGCATATTTGTTTCTCTAATTCCCATTGATTATTTGGAGGATTATAGTGCAACCACTATAACATCACCAACCCCCTCTTACTTCTTTGCACCATCCACAAAACCTCACTGGACATTATCTCAGTTATTTCATCTTTAATACTGGAGTGATATGCGCCTGAGTTGGAACTATTGGTATTTAAACTGTTTCAATTTACATCTCTCCTTCCCAGTGATTGTCACACACACAGCACCCCTTGTCAAGGCGCAATGGAGATACAGAGCTGTAAATGGATGAGAGCTGCACATCTTGTCACTGCCAGCATTGGCTGCAAGTTTCCCCACACTGGGCCGTGATCTATCACAGCATTACCGAACAATGCAAAAACCTGGGGTTATATATGAATAAACCAGTGCGGACTGCACAGCTCCTCACGCTGGACATTTAGCCCAGTAATATAGATCAAGTATTGGTGTGGGCTGCACAGAGTTCCACTCTGGACATTGCTGGGTTACATTCAGCAGTTCGCTAGCTGGATCTACACAGTGCTCCATCCTGAATATATAATGGATGGGCTGGTTAGGTGAGTTGGATTGTGAATGTGAGAGAACTAAACTTCTGGCAATGCCTTTATTTTGTGTTTTCATTCTTGTGATTGGACCCTTCAAATCCTGACTCATCCGATTAGACCTGACCCTCTGGATGAGTGATAGTGACTATTGTTACAGCATCTGAGTCTGCAACATGACCAACAAATGGAGCAGAGGCTGCAGAGAGTACAATCTCCGTAAAATGGCATGAGGGAATCAGTCAGACCAGCCGTGCTCTTAGTGAATGGTGGGGCAAGATTGTGTGGACCACGAATGCAATTTATTCATATATTTCTGTTTGTTAGTGGCAAAAAACCCTTCTCTCCCAGTGGCCAAAGCTGGTGGGGAGTGAGTCACCTCCTGCTATCCCTGCATAACAGGAACCTGGGGCCTCACAAGCCTCTAGATTTCCCAGTGACTGTCTCGAGCAGTTGGGTGACTCCCTCCTGTTCCTGCGTCCCAATCTCAAGCAGTTGAGGGACTTCTTCCTGTTCCTATGTCCCAGTCTCGGCAGTTGAGGGACTTCTTCCTGTTCCTATGTCCCAGTTTCGAGCAGTTGAATGACTGCCTCCTGTTCCTGTGTCCCAGTCTCGAGCAGTTGAGTGACTGCCTCCTGTTCCTGTGTCCCACACACAAGCAGTTGAATGACTGCCTCCTGTTCCTGTGTCCCAGTCTCGAGCAGTTGAATGACTACCTCCTGTTCCTGTGTCCCAGTCTCGAGCAGTTGAGGGACTTCTTCCTGTTCCTGTGTCCCAGTCTCGAGCAGTTGAGTGACTGCCTCCTGTTCCTGTGTCCCAGTCTCGAGCAGTTGAATGACTCCCTCCTGTCCCTGTGTCCCAGTCTCGAGCAGTTGAGTGACTCCCTCCTGTTCCTGTGTCCCAGTCTCCAGCAGTTGAATGACTCCCTCCTGTTCCTGTGTCCCAGTCTCCAGCAGTTGAGTGACTGCCTCCTGTTCCTGTGTCCCAGTCTTGAGCAACTGATTGATGCCTCCTGATCCCAAGTTTGTGAAAATAGATGTCCTCCTCTTGCTACTGACTCACAGGCTCCAATCGCGCTGTGCTCACCTGCTTCTGTGGAATGAAGTTGAGGGACTAAATGGCCTCTTCACATCCCTTACAGCTTCTCTTGACTAAAGGCCTTTCTCCTGTTTCTGTAAAATACCATCAAAATCTGAATGATGCATTTTTGTATTTGACTCTCAGTAATTGAGCAAACAAACTGACAGACAGAATTCAGAACCGGAATAGCCTCTTCCTGTTCCTGTGTTATACACTCAAGAGTCAACAGAGTCTCAGTGATGTACAGCAAGGAAAAAGACCTTTCGATCCAGTCGTCCATTCTGACCAAATATCCTAAATTAATCTCGTCCCCCTTGCCAGGATTTGGCCCATATCCCTCTAAACCCTTCCCATG
This sequence comes from Chiloscyllium punctatum, assembly GCF_047496795.1. NCBI lineage: Eukaryota > Metazoa > Chordata > Chondrichthyes > Orectolobiformes > Hemiscylliidae > Chiloscyllium > Chiloscyllium punctatum. The sequence continues at coordinate 101,174,358 of NC_092744.1, forward strand.
CATGTACCTATTCAAATGCCTTTTAAATGGTGCAACTGGACCTGCCTCCACCACCTCTTTTGGGTGCTCAAACCATACACACAGCAGTCTCTCTTTGAAAGTGTTGTACCTCATTTCCCTTTATAAATCTTTCTCCTCTCACCTTAAACCTTTGTCCTCTAATTTTCGACTCGCCTATGCTGGGGTAAAGACGTTGACTGTTTACCTTATCTATGCCCCTCATGACTTTATAAACCGCTATCAGGTCACCCCTCAGCTTCAACAGTTGAAAATAGCCCCAGCCTATTCAAACTTCCCAGTAGCTCAAACCCTGCAACACCTGCAACATTTTAAAAAATCTCTTCTGCACCCTTTCAAGTTTGACAACATCTTTCCGACAGCAGGGAGACCAGAATTAAAGGCAATATTATAAGTGGCCAAACCAATGTCCTGTACAGATTTAACATGTCGTGCAAATGCTTCAACTCAAAGCACGCACTAATAAGGGGAAGATCACCAAGTGCCTTCTTCACTGCGCTGTCTACCTGTGACGGCACTTTCAAGGAACGGAGAACCTGCACCACCAGGTGACACAGTAGCTCAGTGACTAGCATTGCTACCTCAGAGCACAGCAATCTGGGTTTAATTCCATCCTTGAATGACAGCCTGTCTGGTGTTTGCACATTCTCCCCGTGTCTGCGTGAGTTTCTTCCGGGTGTTACATTTTCCTCCCACAGTACAAAGATATACAGGCAAGTGTAGATTGGCCATGCTCAATTGCCGCAAGTACCCTGCGATGTGTAGGCGAGGTGGATTAGCCATGGGAAATGCAGACTCAGGGGGATAGGGTAGGGGTTTGTCCAGTGGGATACTGTTTAGAGGTTCGGTGTGGCCTCGATGGGCCGAAAAGCCTGTTTCCTCCCTGTAAGGATTCGACAATTTCAATGGAGTTCTCTTTGATTGGCCACTTTTGACAGGACTTGACCTACATATCTTGCCCTGATTTATCTTGCAAAATGCAACACCTCACATTTATCAAATTAAACTCCATCTGCCACCGCTCGGTTCACCTAACCATGTTTCCACTGTGTTCTGAGATATCATTCTTCACTGCCGACTACACCACCAAATTTGTAATTATCTACAACCTTACTGACTATACTACATATACTCAAATGTAAATGATTTGTATCAGTGACAAAAGGCAGTGGACCCACGATTGATCTTTGTGGCACGTCACTTGTCACAGGTCTCCAAGTTTAATGAATAAATGTCCACTGTCACGGCCTGTCTCCAATATTCAAGAAAATGTTGGATCTAAATGGCGAGCTCTCCCTGGATCCCAGGCAGTCGAACCTTGTTAACCAGTCTACCATGTAGAACGTTCGATGAGAAAGTGAGGACTGATGATGCTGGAAATCAGAGCTGAAAATGTGTTGCTGGAAAAGCGCAGCAGGTCAGGCAGCATCCAAGGAACAGGAGAATCGACGTTTCGGGAATAGCCCACAGTTTGGTTTTCTTACTGAATTCCATAAAGACAACATCCACTCTCCTGCCTTCATCAATCATCTTCATCACTTCCTCAAAAATTCCACTGAGTCAGTGAGACGTGATCTCCAATGTACAAAGCCCTCTTCAGTCCTTGTCCTTCAAAATGTATACACATCCTTTCCTTCAAAACCCCCTCCAACAATTTAGTCACCATTGACGTCAGGCTCACCAGTCTATAGTTACATGGTTTTTCCTTCCTTTCTTAAATGATGACACTACGTTAGGAGCCCTCCAGTATTTTGGCACCTCACCTGTGGAAATCAATGATACAAATATATCAGCAAAATGCAGAGCAATCTCTTTCATAGCTTCTCAGAAACTTGTGCGATACAACTGATCAGGTCCCAGGGATTTGTTCACCTTTATGTGTTTTACAATGTCCAACACCTCTTTGTAATACAGATACTTTTCAAGCTATCACTATACATTTCTTCATTCTCTCGCTCTTGTAACTCCCTCCACATTAAATACTGAGGAGAAATACTCGTTTCATATCCCTCCCATCTCTTGTGGTTCCATACATAGATAGCCTTCCTGATCTTTAAGGTGCCCTATTCTCTCCCTAGGTAATCTTTTGCCATGAAAAGATTTGTAGGATTTCTTCAATACCTCGTTAACCCTATTTCTAATTTTTGTGGCCCGATTTCCGAGTTGACTATACACTTACTGCCCTTATACTCCTCTGGGGATCCACTTGATCTCAGCTCTGTTTACCTGACATATGCCTCCTTTCTTACCTTGACCAAAGCGTCAATATATCTAGCCATCCAGCACTCCTTGCACCCACTAGACGTGCCCATCTCACTAATAGGAACACGTTGGCTCTGGACTCTCTGAAACCAAGTTTTGATTGCCTTGCATTTTCCAACCATCACTTTACCTGCGAATGGAGTATTCCAATTGGCCTTTCACAGGCTTCGCCTAACACTTTCAAAATTGGCCTTGTTTAAAGTTAGAACTTATTGTTTACATCAGGTCTTTCCTATTCCATAACTAGTGTCAAAGAATATTTATGCGTAACAGACTTGAAATGTTAAATAAATACTTCCTGCCCCTCTGTAACAGGCTCGAGAGGCTGAATGGGATTCTCCACTCCCTGTATAACAGCCACAAGACTATAAATCACACATCAACCCCTGGATTACGAGCAGCCAATAAACTGTATCTGATGGAGGTCCATCCCTTCTCAGTTACAGAATCAATGACCTCCAGGTGTCCTCTCAGTGACACCTCACACAGCTGCAGCGACAAATCCTTTTATTTTGAATGCTTTTGTTGGCAAAATGTACTAATATTCCAGCGTTCCACCTTTTCTAGTAGCAACAGGCTAATATGGACTGAATGGCCTTCTCCTATCCCTCTGTAAGAGGCCCATAGGGACAGAATTGCTTCGGCCTGTTCCTGAGCAGCAGTCTCAATGCTCTTTCTCAAGGTTATGAAAGGATTTGAAAACAGGGCATTTAAAACCCGGAGTAGCCTTACATTGGTCAATAAGTACCGTACTGAAGGTTAAGGCATCTAGAATCTTGCCCATCCATCGTTTTTTTTTTATGCAGCCGATCTGTTATTTTATAACTGCTTCCTTTCATAAACAGAGTGAAACATATATAGACCCCTGCAGTGTTCTGTTAATACTCTCATATACAAGGCAAAAAAGATTGAAAGGTTTATGGTCCATCCCTCAGCAACTCTCATCCATTCCATCCAAACACAGTAAATGTTCCCTTTTATAGTGTTATGAAAAGTGATGTATGGAACTGGTTAACTGATCCTATTTGTTCAGTGACTGTGATTAATGCCAGTCTCCATGGATTCTAATTATCCCAGAGGAAGGTTTCCCTCTTTTAATGATAAATGGGCGCCGTTCAATGTGTTATCCCCTAACATGAGCAGAGCATCACCGACAGCACTGACAGGGATCAGCAGCTCCAGAGAAAAGGGGAGGAGGGATCAGAATCTGAGAACATTAGACTGGACTGTTCCAACAATGGATCAGAAACTGAGAACATTAGACTGGAATGTTCCAACAATGGATCAGAATCTGAGATCATTAGACTGGAATGTTCCAACAATGGATCAGAATCTGAGATCATTAGACTGGAATGTTCCAAACATGGATCAGAAACAGAGAACATTCGACTGGAATATTCCAACAATAGACAGGAGTTTATCTGTTCATGTTTGGTTATTTTCTGCATATGATTGGTTGCCATTGTCATCGCAGATCTATTATGCTCTTCTCATTATTCAATATTTTTATTATCCCTTCCTGGCTATCGTTGGTGTTCCTGGTAAGTGTCACTGTCCTTTTTTTCCTATAAACTAGTTATGACTGTATTTCTGTTCTTTCATATATTCTACACTTCTACTCACTATTATCGTTCCTGTTGAATCTCACAATCCAGATATTCACCATCCAGACCACTACTAACTACGTCAATGAAGGTGTTCAATTACTGTCTCCCTCTCTGCTCTGGCAGTGTTACTCATGGGTCTCTATGTTGAACTACTCAGTTTCAGCGGAGAACTACAATTTACTGTATCATAGCCTTTGTTGTTTAAATATTAAGAGCATGGAGGTCACTCTCCACTGTTCTGGTTACAAACTCCACTTCCTTCCACTGTTTCCATCCCATTCCTGGCCAATATCTGCTGATGAAGCAGACAAGTCACAACTGTGGGTGATCCCTTTGACCATGAGCTGATTCCTGACACCATTCCCTGAACATTTCTAACTTGAAATACTCCCCACTCCAGAATATATATCACTGGTTTATTCCATCTGCTGTTTGAACCTTGAGCTATGAAATACAGTCTTAATGAAGCCAATAATCTGCTGCTGACGCTCCCGGCTTCAAACCTGCCGAAGCAAATCTGATTCGACCTCACACCAAACTCGCATCTATCTGTCATTCATGTGCACGCTGCTGTATATTGCTATTGTGTCTGGCAATGCCTTTATTTTAACATTTTCAAACACTTTATCTCATCTGTCCATGAAACTTCTCTCGTTCTCTCTCTGTCGATTATCCAATAGCCTGCCAGTTGTTCGTATTTAAAATAGTTTCCTGCATGTGCGTTCCTTCTCAAACAATGAGTTTTGCATTCAACCACGCATATCGCGCACACACACAGACTCTTTCTCTCACACTCTGAGGAACACACACACACACACACAAGCACGCGCAGAGAGAACAGTCCTTCCCATTGGAGACGGTAATCTGATGCGAGTATAGTTAGCATATGATAGTAAAGTTTGCAATACTCTCTGTGCTGGCAGATAGTGCAGTTTACTGAGCAACACACTAGCATGGTCTGCACAGCTCTCCATGCTGGGCTGTCATCTTGTCCCAGTTTATGTTGTTTGTGGCGTTCTGTGAAGAAGATTGAGAATTTGATATAACGAACCACTTCAGCTGATCTGACAATGCCTTTATTCAATGTTCTCATTCTTGTAATTACACTCTCGAAGATCTCACTTCTCCAGTTAGTCCCACTGCCCTGTCTATTTCCACATATTTCCACAACATCTTTTCAGTTAATTAACTGTCTGTTTCTGTCTTTAATGTGAATCTCTCTGTCCCTCTGTATCTTTCCCTGGCCTTGGGTTTTGGCTATATTTTGTATCAAGTGCTGGCATTGTGTAGCTCAGAAACAGTGAAATGGTGTATGTCAGGCTGTTTTTCACTTCCCGGTATGTCCCATATGATGGTCCATGGACAGGGGTGTTTCAGAAGTTATGAGACACATCCTTGTAACTTGGACTGTACCTGTATTTGCCAACTCGGGTGACCTTGCGATCAGTAACACGGGGAAACTCTTTGAGTAAAGTACCAGACATCTAAATTGTGTGACAATGCTGTCACGGTTTTTAAAAAAGGTTATTTTCCCTTTTTTTAACAAGAGATCTTAAATTCCAAACTGCCTACTGGAAACGGCTCAAGTAAATAACTTTTAGGGTTTTAGGGTTTTTAATAAATAGTAGTAACAATGGCCAGCTCGCACAGACCAGGCTTTCTATTTCTTTTTCCATGTGGCTGTAAGTCACCAGGTGCTTGTGTCCCAGAAGGGTTGGAAGTTTTAGTAAATTATCCCTAGCTGCTATTCTCTCTGAAGCTTCACTTGATGCTGTTTCCTCCTGGATTGGAGAACTGTATGTCTGAATGCTCCTTTTTAACATGGAGTGTGTTTCGGTGATGTTAGTATATTGGAACAGTTTATTTGCAGAAGGTATTGTATCCATTATTCAGTTAAGGTTTCCAATAGTTAAGTTATTCTAAAATCCTCTACATTTTGTATGTATTTTCATTAGAGTGTTTAAATTATTATGTTTTAATTAATGGTGAGTGGTTTGGCGAGTAGCATCATATCTGGAAATTCAACTTCGCATCTGCCTTTAAAATAAGAAAATGTTGGCATCCAAGCTACCTTCTTGAAATAGTTTGAGACAGTCTGGTTGGTCGACAGTATACTGGGAACTCTCGTCTGGTTCTAAATCGGTAATACCAAATTGGGTTTAGAATTACAATCCCTACAGTGAGCAAACAGGCCATTCGACCCAACAAGTCCACACCAACCCACCGAGGAGTAACCTACCCAGACCCATTCCTCTACCCTATTATTACACATTTACCCCGACTCAGGTACCAAACCTACACATCCCTGAAAACTATGAACAATTTAGCATGGCCAATTTACCTGACATGCACATCTTGGGATTGTGGGAGGAAACCAGAGAATCCAGAATAAGCTCATGCAAACACTGGAGAGTGTGCACCGGGAGGCTATTGGGTTCAAAGGTCGTGTATGGCAGTTGTTGCGGATGTTGAATTCGATTGGTTTAAAACGTGTTTTGGGTATAAAGATTCTTCCAGTCACTGAGAGTTCTCTGGGTGTGGAAGAAGTGAAGTTGGAGGTTTTACAAAAGGTAATGAAGATAAAGCTGTAGGAATTGGCAGACAAGCTGGAGTTGGGGTTGTGTTTGTCTGTGAGAAAATGAGAGATAATTGCAGCTATAGCTCGGCAATTACATTTGGTGGAACTGCCATCAGACTCTTTGGAAATGGTTCGAATTCAATTTCAAATGAGGCACCTTGACATGAGAAGGAATTGAAACCATTTAAATTAAAATGAGAAGTAGAATGGAAAGAAAAGAAAATGAAGAAGAAAGAGAAAAAAGAGAGAAGAAAAGCAGAGAGTTTCAACTTCATTAGTTAGCAATTAGAGAGGAAAGTTGACAAAGAAGGCGGAGATGAAGGGAGACGGTAGGCTGGATGAGGAGGATAGAAAGGATGAGCAACCCTTTAGTAGCCAAAGGCTTGATGGGGATCTGTTTAAGTATGCCCAAGCATTATCTAAATTTGATGAGAAGGATGGGGAAGTCTTTTTAATTTCATTTGATAAAGTAGCTAAACAAATACAGTGATCAGTTACCATGTGGACTTAGTTGGTCCACACAGAGCTGATAGGTTTTTGCATCCCGATCAGGAGAGGTATCTGGCCAGTGTGGGGTGGTGAAGAAAGCCATCTGAAATGCATATGAGCTTGGGCCAGAAGCCAATAGACAGCGTTTCTGGAATCTAAATCAAGCTGCCTCGTTAAACGCACATGGAGTTTGAAAGAATCAAACAAAGTAATTTTGAAAGGTGCGGAAGGGCATTAAAAACAGAGCAAAACTATGGCACACTTAGAGAGATTCTTATTTTGGAGAAGTTCAACAATTCACTTCCTGCAGTCGTGAGAACTCGTGTGGAAGAGCAGAGAGTAACAATGGCAATATTAGAAACTGAAATGTCTGATGATGATAATTTGGTTCAGAAATCAAAGTTTGGTTTCTGTGAGAGATTGAGAAGAATGTGCGAGATCTTCTTAAAACATATACCTGTGAGAGTAAGGTTAACTGGCATAGGCCAGGCGTATCAGGTAAAGAGGTTAGAGCATTAAGAGGTACAGAAGTATGTAATTCTTTTATGCTGAGACTTGAGGAGCTATGTCATTCAGAGGGACTATTGGAGAGATGAGAAGTGCTCCATTATGTAATCAGTGGTTGGAGTGTCCAGTGAAAACATCAACAGATTTATTCCACAATGGGGAAGGAGGCCTTGAGCTTGGTGTTGGCGTTACAACATTTCAGCATTTAAATTGCCACTAACATACCTGAGACAAATCTTTATCACTGATCGTGACCCCTTAACATTTTTGGAGACGTTCAGGTGAAAAAATACCAGTCTGTTGCGATTAAAACATTTACCTGTGAAAGTAAGGTTTATTAGCATAGGCCAGGAGTAGCAGGTAAAGAGGTTAGAGTATTAAGAGGTACAGAAGCATGTAATTCTTTTATGCTGAGAAATAAGGAGCTATGTCATTCCGAGGGAGTATTGGAGAGATGAGAAGTGCTCCATTATGTAACGTGTGGTTGGAGTGTCCAGTGGAAACATCAACAGATTTATTCCACAATGGGGAAGGAGGTCTTGAGCTTGGTGTTGGTGGTACAACATTTCAGCATTTAAATTGCGAATAACATACATGAGACAAATCTTTATCACTGATCGTGACCCCTTAACGTCTTTTGGAGAAGTTTAGGGAGAAAAATACCAGTCTGTTTCAATTAAGCTTATTATTGCTGCCAGTCAATTTGAAATTATTTAGGTGACAGGGTGAGAAAACCTAAGTTTTGACACATTCTGGAGACTTGGATGAAGTAAGACAAAGGCATTCTATGGCAGGAGTAAAATGACTGAAATCTAATCTCGTTGAGAACATTTATATGCTCAGAGTTAATATAATATATATGCATTGCAGTCATAGAATCACAGAGTCATAGAGATGTACAGCATGGAAGCAGACACTTCAGTCCAACCCGTCCATGCAGACCAGATATCCCAACCCAATCTCGTCCCACCTGCCAGCAGCCGACCCATGTCCCTCCAAACCCTTCCTATTCATATACCCATCCAAATGCCTCTTAAATGTTGCAATTGTACCAGCTTCCACCAAATCCTCTGGCAGCTCATTCCATACACGTACCACCCTCTGCTTGAAAAAGGTTGCGCTTAGGTCTCTTTTATCTCTTTCCCCTCTCACCCTAAACCTATTCCCTCTAGTTCTGGACTTCCCGACCCCAGGGAAAAGACTTTGCCTATTTATCCTATCCATGCCCCACATAATTTTGTTAATATCTATAAGGTCACCCATCAGCCTCCGACGCTCCAGGTAAAACAGCCCCAGCCTGTTCAGCCTCTCCCTACAGCTCAAATCCTCCAGCCCTTGTAAATCTTTTTTGAACCTTATCAAGTTTAACAACATCTTTCCGATAGGAAGGAGACGAGAATTGCACGCCATATTCCAACAGTGGCCTAACCAATGTCCTGTCCAGCCGCAACATGACCTCCCAGCTCCTGTACTCAATACTATGACCAATAAGGGAAAACATATCAAGCGCCTTCTTCACTATCCTATCTACTTGCCACTAATAAAGGAAGATTAGGAGGTCTAAAATGAAGCCATCTTTGTATAATGATAGATCATTTTATTAAAGGTGGAGTTGTGAGGATACTATCACTATAAAAAGGTTATTTTCTCTTGTTTTTTTTAAGAGAGGTTTTAAAGGCAGAGGTGCAGAACTGCTGTCTGAAAACAGTTTAAGTAAATAACTGAGGAGGCCTTTAGGTTTTATTCAATTGTGGTAACAATGGAAGGGCAGTAACCAGTTCTCCCAGACCAGGCTTGCTCGTTTTGTTTTTAGCTGCAGCATTCAGAAGCTGCTGGAGATCCCAGCAGGGTTAGAATTTCCAATACATGATCCCTAGCTGCTTTTCTCTCTGAGATGGTTGTTGATGTTGATTTCTCCTGGATCAAAAAACTGCATGTAAGAATCTGTATTTGAATATATCTTTGTGTCGAGCCGTGTATACCAAGAAGGTACGGTATCGACTGTTTGTGTAATTGTCCCACATATAAGCTATCCCAAAATGGTATTTTCTTTGATTGTATTTTTACTAAAGCATTTGAATCGATTATATTCAGCTTAATGTCGAGTGCTTTGAACAGTCACAACATATCTGGGAAGCACACTTCACATCTATATTCAAAATAAGGAAACGTTTGGGTCTAAGTGGCCTTTTTAAAACATTCTGGGGGATCTGGTCTGGTCCACAACACTTGTAGCCGAGGGGTTCCTGACTGACTCCTGTTATTGAAAAGTTAGTGGAGGTGCTGGGTATGGTTTCCTGGAGCTTGTGCTGTGAGCTTCTTCAGACGTTCAGAGAAACCTGTGGATTTGGTGACCCAACTTTGGATGGAGCATGGGGACTATGGTAACAGCATCTGGATGTGTAACATGAACACCAAATGGAACAGAGGCTGCAGACAGGGAAGCTCTGAAACCACGGAGTGAGTGTGTGTAGGGAAAGGGATCTGCTGTATCCACCCCGGGTTTTCCAGGAACAGCTTCACAAGCTTCAATTAACCCAGGGGCAGAGTGTGAGGGGACCCTGATTGAACAAGGACCTGGTCACAGAGCGGTGTCACCTCCGTCAACACGACCTGCAGCTTCACGCCAGGGTGAAGACGGTGCTGCCAGTGGCTGTTAGGGTCACAGTTTCATTCAGCTTCTGTGATCCGAAACTTTCCAGGCAGGACGAGGTGACATATCCATCATCTCCCAATATCTCAACATCAATGTCACCATTCGGTGACAGAGGATGTATATGGTGGATGAGGTCAATACATTGCTTCTCCCTCAGCGGGAAGCTGCCAGGTGTATCCTTATTTTCCCAGTATAGTGGGATTCCCAAGATGTACATGGTATCCGCAGAGTAGCCATTACATGGGGAGAGGTAGAGGAACTGAAGGAACTCTCACTGTATTAATGTTAAAGTGTGTACATGTACAATACATCATGTTGGTGAATACCCCTATCCTGAAAGCAGCCACAGTTCCTTAATTCAGAAGCAGGCAGCCATTCCCATCGTCTCTGGGTTTCCATGTAGAAAGGAATAATTGTGTCTTGGATAAAAGCCGTCCCCTTGATACACGTTTCAAAACACCATCCCCACCACCAACTAACATCAACAAAATATTCGATGTGTACGGAGAACAATGGGGTCACTTGGAGCGTCAAGGAGCAGACGATCAGGGATGGAGCAAAACCTCCCATATCTGAACGGGTCTGAGTGAACCCCCCAGTACACAGTATCACTAAGTCCTGTAATCCCTCTCCATTTCAGTAACATACTGCCTTCTACTACTCCTGTAAATGAAATTACAGGTTATATTTTGTTGTATTGCACCTGCCAAATTATTATCCATTGCCTTTAACTTTCTGTATCTATTTGCAGACACTCCACCCTCTCTTGATAATTTAATCTCTTGCTTATCCAAGCGACATCACCAAACTCAGTATCTGTATATCTGTTCCATCGTCCTGATCATTGATATAGATTGTAAATCGTTGAGGTAATCGCACTGGTCATTGTGTGACTCAACTGGTGACGTTCTGTCAAGCTGATTAAGACTGACTTATCCAGAGAGCCTCCTTCCTGTTTGATACACCGTCCTCCCCCTTTACTGTGTAACACGGTCGAAAGGCTGAGTATGGACGAGGAGCATCAGTCAGGAATCCAACCCCTCGAATCTGCTCTGCCATTGAATATAATCATGGCTAATGTTATCGTGGCCTCTGTTCCACTTTCCTGCTATCTCTCCATCCTAAGACACCTTCTTTGTAGGAATCAGTTGAAGGAACCATCTCTGCGCTCCGTCCAATGTAACAATACACTTTCTTCATTGAGTAGAAAAAATCTTTACACACTACTCCAATGTGATCTCACTAAGATCCTGTACAAGAGGCAGCAAAAAAATTACCAGGCTGCTGAAAGGTTCCCACCCAGTTTAGAGCTGTCTCAGCTCTCTAGGGTAATACACAGCATTGTTTAAAATCATTGTCCTTCTCTACTCCACATGCATAACGGGAGATCTGGAGAAAATCTCACAATGATGCTTGAGAAGAGCATAAATAAAGTGGTGAGATGACCTCTAACATTAATTCTAATTAGAATCTGACCTTAGGGTATGTGCCAGAGGACTGGAGAACAATTAATACGATTCCACTTTGCAGTAATCATGATTTGGAAATGCTGGTGTTGGACTGGAGTTTCCAAAGTTAAAAATCACACAACACAAGGTTATAGTCCAACAGGTTTAACTGGAAACACAGTAGCTTTCAGAGAGCTACACCTTCATCAGGTGATTGTGAAGGACAAAATTGCAAGGCACTGCATTTATAGCGAAAAATTACAGTATGATGTAACTGAAATTACACATTGAAAAATACCTTGATTTTCTGTTGAGTCTTTCATGTATTCGAATACCATGATAGTTTAGCTTCTTCCGTGTGTAAATAAAAAAAAAACCTTTTTTTAAAAGTTGCATTCTCAGGTTAACTGTAACAATTGGATTAGCTAGACAGTATGTCGAAGGTGTTAGCGACCTGTGTTCTCTGTCAACGCCATGATGTTTAGATCAATTCTAATCTAAAAAGTCAGATAACAGAGTTTTACTGTATTCATGCAGTTTTTGAGCAAAGTACAATGTAACTCTGCAAGTACAAATTCACCCCATAAAATATATGTGTGCATGTGGGTTTTTGTGTCTGTCTGTGTGTATGTCTATCTGGCTTGGGGGTTTTGAGTATGAGAAAGAGTGTATATGTGTGTGTAGTGAGTGCAGTTGCCTTAATTATGTGAGGGGGTGCACGTGTGAGTGTGAGAGTGTGTGTGTGTCTGGGGTGGGGATTTGAGAGTGTCTGTCAGACAGGATATATGTGCCTGCATGAGTGTAGAGTGGTCTAAGTCTCTGAGAGCATGCATGTATGAGTATGGGAGCATCTGTGTCTGTAAGGGTGTGTGCGAGTGTCTGTGTGCATGTCTGTGTATATGTGTGTCCGTGTGCATGTGTGTGTATAGGAGTGCCTGTGTGTGTGTGTGTGTGTATATAGTGCAATGGTGATCACATGAAATGTGACATGAACTCAAGGTCTCGGTTGAGGCCCTCTCTATGGGTACTGAACTTAGCTATCAGCCCCTGCTCGGCCACTTTTCGCTGTTGCCTGTCCCGACGTCTGCCTTGGAGGATGGTCACCCAAAGGTCCGAAGTCGAATGTCCTGTAGCGCAGAAGTGTTTCCCAACTGGGAGGCAACACTTCTGGTCTGTTGATGGTTGTGCGGTGCCCATTCATCCATTGTCGTAGCCTTTGCTCGGTTTCCCCAATGTATCATGCCTCCGGGCATCCTTGCCTGCAACGTATAAGATAGACAACGTTGGCCCATCGTTGCAACAAACGACATTTAGCTGATTGAGTGGAAAAGTACCCAAGTATCTCCTGCATATAAAAAGCAGAACAAATCCAATCCACCAATTACCAACCCATCAGTCTACTCTCAATCATTAGTAAAGTGATGGAAGGTGTCAGTCCTTTCAAGCAGCACCTGCTCAGCAATAACCTGGTCAATGACGCCAGTTTGGACTCCAACAGAGCCACTCAGCTCCTGACCTCATTACCTCAAACATTGACAATAGAGCTGAATTCCAGAGGTGGGGTAAGAGAGAGAGGGCTTTAAATCAAGGCTGCCTTTGACCAACTGTGGCATCAAATGGTCTTAGCAAAACTGCAATCAATGGGTATCCGGGTCAAACTCCCTGCTGGTATGAATCATACCTGAAACGTAGGAAGATGGTCATGGCTGATAAAGGTCAGTCAACTTAGATCCAGGACAAGGCTGTAGGAATCCCTTGGGCAGTGGCTTAGGCCCAAGCGTCTTCAGGTCTGCTTCATCAATGGCTTGCCTCTATTATAATGTCAGAAGTGGGGATGCTCACCAATGATTGCACTATGTTCAGCAACATTTGTGGCTCCTCAGATACTGAAGTAATCCATGTCCAAATGCGACAAGATTTGGACAGTATCCAGGCTGACAAGTGGCACATAATATTGACGCCACACAAATGTCAGACTCAGACCATTACCACTAAAATACAATCTAAAAACTGCCCCTTGGCATTCAATGGTGCTACTATCAATGAATCTCCCAGTATCAAAATCCTGGGGCTAATCATTGCTCAGAAACTCACTGGACTGGCCCACAGTAACTGCAAGAGCAGGTCAGAAGCTATGAATACTGCGGTGAGTAACTCATATCCTGACTTCCAAAAGTCTGTCCATCATCTACAATGCATTAGTCAGAGGTGTTATAGAGTACTCCCGATTTTCCTGGATGATTGCAGCCCCAGCAACATCAAGAAGCTTGATACCATCCAGGACAAAGCAACGAGTTTGAGTGTCGTTTCATCCACAATGCTCCACCATCAACGCTCAGCAGCAGTGTTTTACTATCTACAAGTTGCACTGAAATGATTCACCAAAGATCCTCAGACACCATCTCCCCAACTCATGACCACGTCTGTCCAGAAGGACAAGGGCAGCAGCTGTATGGGAACACCACCATCTTCAAGTTCCCCTCCAAGCCAATCACCACCCTGACTTCGAAATATATCAGCGTTCCTTCACTGTCCTCCTCGTTTACCGGTGTTTCTGTGTAGTCTGTGGGAAAATTGTCACAAACTCTCAGATGTTAGGAAGGAGGTCTCTGCAGGGGCGACAGGATTGTGTTTACCATCCCTTTTCCAATACCGAGGCTGGTGCTGGGTGTTCTGTCTGGTTTTATCCTTTAAGACCTCGGAACAGTTTGATACAATGGAGTGTTTGCTTAGCCGTTTCAGAGACTATTGAAGAGTTTATCACATCTCTGTGTGTCTGGAGTCACTTTTAGGCCAGACCAGGAATGCACAGGAGATTCACTTCCTGAAAGTCCATGGGGGAAGCAAATTCGTGTTTACAATCGATATTGGCTTCAAGGTCACTGTTACTGACACCAGATTTTGCATCTTAATATTGTATTAATTATTTTTTAACTTCCAGAATCTGCCAGAGCATTTGTCTGGTCTGGATTAGTAATCCAGTTACATCTGCACCATCTCCACATGGGGACCAATCAGAAACCACACTGAGCAGCTTATTTCTGTGCTGCTTGACAGCTCTGTCAAAAATAACTCCCACCAATTTGTCTATCGTTACTGTACTGAGGGAGTAGTAATTTGTCAGATTGTAATTATTCTCCTCTTTGGGGACTGGACATAGCTGAGTAATTTTCCTCATTGCCAGGTTTATATCAGAGTTGGAGCTGGAATGAAACAGCTTCCCCAGGGACATCGCTTGTTCTGCAGCACAAGTCTTCAGCCCTATTGCAGGAATGGTGTCAGGGCCCATTGCCTTTGTCGTACCTACTGTGTTCAGCTGTTTCTCCATCTCACGTGCATCAAATAGAATTGATTAAAGACTGGCATCTGTGATTCTGCGGGCATCATGGCGATGGTGAAGTGGATCATCGACTCAACACTTCTGGCTTAGGATCGGGCAGATACTACATTCTTGTCTTTTACACTGATGCCATAGGTCTGTTCCATTATGTAGGATGGGGATGTTTGTGGAGCCCTTTCCTCCAGTCATTTGTCTAACCATCCATTACCATTTATGACTGAATGTGGCAGGACTGCGAAACATCGATCAGATCTGTTGCTCAGGTGCGTTAACATTAATGAGTTAGCATCAGGTTTAGGTTCACATGGTTTTTACCCCGACATGTTCATCCACAGTCATTACTGAAACATAGATCGTGTTGATTGTAATGGCAGACTAAGGAGATTATCCCTGGTCAAAATGTTACAGGTGATGGTTGAATGGTGTTCTACTTCTCCTGCTGTTGTAGTATACAGCACTACATGAATACGCAGTTTTGAGCTGCAATATCTGAAATGCAATTCAGTTTTCAGTCCCCTAGTTCACATCGAGACTCTTTCACCCATCAAATCTGTACTCAGTGACCGACTCTGGTTTCTGATGCGGTAACACTTTCATTTTCATATTCTCACTCTGCTGAGGTCATGCTTCTAATCTGACACAATCCATAAAAAATAACTGATTTTAATTCAATTGTTTAATTCAACTGAATCTTTTTCCTTGAGTAATACCATCTTCTTTGTTTAAATTGAAGGTGTTTCCCTCTTTTTCTCTCCCTGACCATGATTAAGAGCTCTGTAGTGTCAGTGATAACAGCCTTATGTGGTTTCAGAGCCAAGGGACTCTTTGGATTCCCAATCATCTTCACCACATTGTATGTTTTCTCTTTTGTTTTCATGCCTTATCACTCAGGGCTGGCTTGTCCTCCCATGAGTACGTTTCATCTTTTTTGGGGAGATTTTCTGATATCCTCCGAATTATCCAGCATAAATTCCTGCCATTGCTGCTCCATGGTCTTCCCTACTCGGCTCCCCTTCCAATTTACTCTGGCCAGCTCCTTCCTCATGTCTTTGTAGTTACATTGCTCAATTATAATCACATTACATCAAAAAGAGAGCATAGCTATAAACCAAAAGAAGAATTTTTGAAAGATGGGACATAAAGAGTAATTGGCAAATTTCTTAACTAGATATAAGGAGAGAAGGAGAGAGTGGATGTAGACGAGGAAATGTGAAAAATTAGAAAACTAGATTATCGAAAGACGTAGATGTACATCCCTCAATGTTTTGGTAATTCCGGTGTGCTGTAGTCCTTTGTACAGTACATGTACAACAGATGAATCTGTTCAAATGCTGGGTCTGATGCCAGAATTTTAATCTCCAATAATACGACAGACACTAGCTTTGGAAAGAACCCAGCAGGCCAATATATTGAATTCCCTGTAGAAAATGGATTAACTGAAATAAGTTGCGATACCACAAGCAAGAATTTACAACACATATCCTGATAAGAATGAGAGTATAGTGTAGAGAATTCCAGAAAAAGGAGGGAACATTGAGAGAAGGGGAATATGTCACATTAGATGAGCATCAAGTAATATTTCATCAATTTTATACATCATGTGCATCGTTTTTCGATAACTGCGTCTCTGTTATTCATTTAGAATGTGTTGCACACACATGAAAAATATCTGCACACACACATTGATTAAACAGCGTATACAAAATCATTTTTCCGACATTGAAATGGTCCTGTTGTCATGCTACCAGGATACATGAACACCAACTGGTCACCAAAAGACACGACCCACTCTCACTATGTTCCATAATACAGACAAAGAAGGGCACCATTTTGACTGTAACAACACACACCCATACTAAGTCTTGCAAGGACGTTCTTAGAGGAATGGCATTGTAACCAGGAGTCTATCAGTAAAAACATCAATTTATATCCTATCTACCTTATCTTGTAATAAAGAAAACTGGAAATAACATCACCCACCTTAAGAAACCAAGGCCTATAAATAGAGAGGCGGGACATACCACCAGCGCTTCAGCGGAGATGCTCACTGATGATGTCACCTAGTCATGGTGATGAAACGTCCGAAAACAAATCTTCAAGTTCAGCGAGCTAACTTGCATACATAAAAATTCTTAATTTAATTAATTAGTGGAATTTAGGAGTTCTCTGTCACCCACATTTCAGAAGGTTATGATGTGGGATTAGCGTTTCTGGGTGCGTGGTTTCAATTAACAGAGGGGTTCGACATTGATGTCATAACAGTTTGGGGCCTTGCCGTATGGGATTTAGACTGACTTGAACAGATTTGGGGTACAAAAGGTCCCAGCAGATTCCAACACGTGGCAATTATTGACCTAGATCTTCAAATAAAACCGGTGAGAAAATTCATTGAATTCTGTTAACTTGTGGTCGGTTCAATTAAAACTGAGAGAAGTGGCTTTTAACATTACTAAAGAGGTTCCCAAATTTGCCAAAGAAGTTTAGAAAGGCAGAAGACGGAATATATTTAGAATTAGCAAGTAGGTTAGAATTGGGTTTAACCAGGGACAAAAGGAAAGCTAAAATTGTAATGGAGATGGTCAAGCACTTTGGTGTGTCAGAGAAACAGGCAACTGCAGTAGAGTTAGAAAAGACTTATATTGCAAATGCACGGTTTGTAAAAATTTGTAGCTCAGGTTGAGGTTTAGAGTGTAGGTTTGCTCGCTGAGCTGTAGGATTGATATCCAGACATTTCATTACCTGGCTAGGTAACATCATCAGTGGTGACTGCCAAGTGAAGCGAAGCTGTTGTCTCCTGCTTTCTATTTATATGTTTGTTCTGGATGGGGTTCCTGTGGTTTATGGTGATGTCATTTCCTGTTCGTTTTCTGAGGGGTTGATAAATGGTATCGAGATCTATGTGTTTGTTCATGGCGTTGTGCTTGGATCTATCCTGGGACAAGCTAAGCAAAGACATGCCAGAGAATTCCTTGAGGCCTGGCACTCCAACCATTTGTATTTTCACTCTTTCTGGCATGTTACTCAAGAGCGAGATAATTTGTGGACTTAGGATAGAAATTAAGGATGGGGACAGAAACATCAAGATTGGGGAACTAACAGTAAGAGTGAGTGACATAGTGTCAGTCCCTGGAATACAGTGTGTTCTTGTGAATGATTTAATAGAATCCAAGGTGGGAGAGTCACCCCTTGTGGTGGAGAAGTCAAATGAAAACTAGGGAACTGAGGAGTTAAAGGAAATATTGCAAGGAATTTTCCAGACTGTGTAGTAACAAGATCCCACTGTCATAAGTTCCAGCAGAAAGGACAAACGACAGAAAAAGACAGAGGAGTTGATGTTCAGATAACTGACACCCTGTTTGATGTAACTGTGCAGGCAAAACCTGATCGTGGAGAAAAAAACGGTAGGTTAGTGCAGAAGCGAAATGGGCCGAAGTGCACCAGGTTGTGTTACTGGTAGCATACCGTGTTACGGGTAGCACATGAACTAACTGCAGATGGTCACCTAAGTTTACGGAAGACTCAAGCTGAAGTACATAAGCAATTCTAGTGCCCCGGAATGTACAAGGACGTGGTTTTTTTTGTTGTACATGTAACACATGCCAAATGGTCGATAAGTCACAGGCAGTAATAAAACCAGCACCTTTGTTGCAAATTCCTGAATTCGAAGAACCTTTCACGTGGGTTGTGATTAATTGTGTAGCTCCCCTTTCTAAAATAAAAGTGGATACCAATATTTGCTGACCATAATGGATGTATCTATCAGATTTCCAGAGGCAATTCCATTATGGAGTTTTAAGGTAAAAAGGGAAGTTCAGGAGTTGGTAGCTTGTTTTACTCGCTGTGGGCTCCGCAGAGAGATTTAGTCAGACCAAGGATCTCATTTTACCCCTCAGCTGTTTTAGGGAGTCATGGATAGCTTAGGCATACAGCACTTCAAATCAAGCGCGTCCCATCCTGAATCCCATGGAGCATTGGAAAGTTAGCATCATACGCTGAAGACCATGTTAACAACGTACTGTCAGCATTGGCCAAATGATTGGGATAAAGGTGTCACATTAAATTGCTTATTATCGAAGATGCCCGAAATAAATCTACTCAGTTTACTTCCTTTGAGTTAATGTTCGTACATGAAGTGAAGTCCTTTGAATTGAATTAAATCTAAATTGACAGGACCGAAGTCGGAGATCTCACACTTGGACTATGTATGTGAGGTGAGGGAGAGATTAGATGGAGTAGGTGAGTTAGCTCCACAGCACCTGAAGAGGGCACAGCATTGAGTAAAGCAGGTGGCAGATAAAAACTCTGAAACAGCGTAGAGTGAAGCAGGTGGGGATGACGTATTAGTAGTTTAAATAATGCTCAGGATACCAGAAGCCAACTGAATTTGAATATTATTATTCCGAAACCTGGAAAGCAATCAAATTATGAGAATTATTGTACCCAGCATTTTGAACACTAAGGGAAGAGCCACTACCATCCAACAGCAGAGTAACTGCTGCAGAGCAGGAATGCTAACTGTCCCTCTCAAACACTCTCGATCAAAGATACATGTTCATGTCAAACCTACTTGCAGTAAAACAAAACGTGACCCGGGGAGATCAGTGGCTGGAAGAGTGAACACAGCGGGGAAGATAGAGACTGTGTGGTCTTGAGATTGCAAGGTTTAATATGTGGGTTGGTAGAACAGCATATTTTTATGGAGTTGGAAACAGTTAGTAAGTAGCTAAGAAAAGAGGGTCTTGTATTTTTGAACAGCTGTTGTTTAGTGTTCACTCTTAACGTTAATAAACTAATTTGTGAATGTTTGTTTAAATAGTGGAATGTAGGAGATATGTGTCACTCATATTTTAACAGATTACGAGGTGAGGCGAGCTTTTCTGGGTGTTTGGTTTGAATTAACAGAGAGTTTCGATTCCACCTTGTAAATGTCCATCCAAGCTCACCCCATTTCCCTGCAGTTGGCCCATACCCTTCTCATCCTTTCCCATCCACGTATTTATCCAAATGCTTTTAAAATGTTGTTAATGTACCGCCCATAACCTCATCTGCTGGCAGCCCATCCACGTACCAGCCTTCTGTGTAAAGAAGTGGCTCCTCAGATTCCCTTTTTTGCCTTCCCCTCTCAACGTAAACTGATCCCCTCTAATCCTCGATTCTCTAAATCTTGGAAAAAGACTGAGAGCAGTCGCCCTATCCATACCCCTCATGATCCTATACAGCTCTATAAGGTCCCCCCTCTGTCTCCTACACTCTAAAGAAAAGGTCCTCGCTTGTCCAACGTCTCCCTATAACTCATACCATTGGGTCCTGGCAACATCCATGTTAATTTCTTCTGCATGCTTTCTAATTTCATTAATTGCTCCCTAATACAAGGTGACAAAAACTGAACAGAATGCTCCAAGTGCGGCCTTACCAAAGTTCTGTATGACTGCAGCATAAATTCCCAACTTCCATACTCCATGTCCGGCCTGATGAAGGTCAGTGTGTCAAGTGCCTTCTTCACTGCCCTGTCTACCTGTGACTCCACTCTCAGTGAACCGTGCACCTGAACGCCAAGGTCTCTCTGCCCACTACACCCCTTAAGGTCCTCACATTCACCATGAAACTGCTACCTTCAGTTCAGTTTCCAAAATGCAAAACATCATGCATCTATATTAAATTCCATTTGCCATTTGTCGGCCCACTTCCCTACCTGATTAAGGTCCTGCTGCAATTTCTGATAAACTTCCTCACTGATCACACTACCAATTATATTAGTGTCATCTGCAAACTGACTAATCATGCCTTGTACATTCTCAACCAATTCATAGATAATAAACAGCAATGGACCCAGCTCCAGTCTGACAAGCATTCTTCCATTAAACCCCCTGCTTCCTACCATCAAGCTAACTGTGTATTCAATTTGCCAGTTCCCCCAGCATTCCACGTCATGGAACCTTCCAGAACATGTGGAAACATATCAAAGGCCTCACTGAAACCCACGGAGACTACGTTTACCCTCATCAACCTTCTTGGTCACTTCATCAACGAACTCTAACAAGTTTGGAAAGCATGACCTCCCACTCACAAGTCTATGCTGACTGCTCCGAATCAAATCCTGTGTAACTAATGGGTTCAGACAATGGTATGCTGTCCTTCATTGTAAGATGATTCAAGTTCGTAAGTAATGCCGTCTTCCTGCTGTTGTAGAGCCTTGCTGAGAGAGTGGTTGGGACACTCTCTACAGATTTGATCTCCTTTGTAACGAATGATCTCCTTACCACCGACACCGGTGATGGTATCACGAGGATAGAGTGAAGAAGCTCAGTGTTTAATCAGTAGAGCTTTGAGAGAAGAAGACATTGTGACGCGAAAGATGAGGAGTGGCAGCGATCACTTATTTCCAAAAGTCACATTTATAGGGTGAGAAATTCCATACTACCCAGGATTGATTGGTTTGATTTATTGTCGCATGCACCTCAGTACAGGGAAACACTTTATTTATGAGCAGTGGAGGTAGATCATTGAAAGCATGGCCAGACAGATCATAGGGTGGAAATAGACTTGGACAGAGTAAGGCATACAGGTTACACTGCACAGGACGTGCACTCGATAAGATCAACATGAACAAGACCAGCATTATTTGAACTTAGAGATTCCATTCATCAGTCTAACGTGAATTTCCTTATAGTTTATATGCCTAAATTAACTCGCCCCACGTTATTGGGCAGTCGGCGTGTGAACCCGTACTCAACAGTATGTTGCTCACAATCCCAACAGCAGCCCCAATACCTTCCATCTGAAACAGGTAGCCATTCCCACCAGCTTCCGCCCTACATAGAGAACACCAGGCTGTCTTGTCAGAGATGATTATTGCCTTCTTGTGACTTCAAACAAGACGTATGGCTTCCCTTCTCACCACTAGAAAACTGTGTTAAAGTCCCACGTGTGTATCATGACCGACGGAGCTACGAGAACAACGTGGAGCAGTCTGTCTGTGCAGCCTCTGCTCCACTTGATCATCATATTAGAGCATCAATTAGGTGACAGCGAGGACTGCGGTTGCTGGAGATCAGAGTAGTCAGTGGTTTGCTGGAAAAGCACAGCAGGTGAATCGACGTTTCGGGCATAAGCTATTCATCAGGAATCAGTATCAATTACCTCATTCTGCCCCTGTGTAAGTGCATTGAGGTGGGAATGGCCTCCTACTGTTCCTGTGTAAGTGACTCAAGGGACTGAATGGCTTCTTCCTAGTCTGATTGGACAGGGCCAAAGGCCTGACTGGGTTATCCCTGGTTCCTGTTTAACGGCTCGATGTGCTGACAAGTGTGATGATGCTGCAGCTTTAAGAGGTTATTTTGTTCTGGTTTCTTTTAAGCGAGAGATTGATTGATCGTTAAAAAGCTGGTT
This sequence comes from Chiloscyllium punctatum, assembly GCF_047496795.1. Taxonomy (NCBI): domain Eukaryota; kingdom Metazoa; phylum Chordata; class Chondrichthyes; order Orectolobiformes; family Hemiscylliidae; genus Chiloscyllium; species Chiloscyllium punctatum. The sequence continues at coordinate 101,196,652 of NC_092744.1, forward strand.
AGTTAAGACCACTTGAGTAACAGCTAGGGAGACCTTGGGTTTATTTTAATGCAGCCTGAATGAGTGTGATCAGCTCTCACAGATTAGGATCTCCGGGTTTTGCTTTGTCAGTAACATCAGAAACTATTGGGGTCTCCACAGAGTTGGAAGCTTCAGTGACTATCTCCTGGCAGCTACCCTTGCTGATATTTCTCTTGATGCAGTTTTTAATTTCTGAATTGGAGAGATATTTGTGACATTCTGTGTATGACTTTTCCTTTTTTGCCAAGGGCTGTGTTTTAAGGATTTTCCTATATTGGAACAGTTCATTAGTAATAGTTGATGTGGTTCTTTTCGCCGAGCTGGGAACTTGTGTTGCAGACGTTTCGTCCCCTGTCTAGTTGACATCGTCAGATTCAATCAATAAGCACATCGACCTGGACCCAATATACCAGCCAATGCAGCGGACAGCTGGAACTGACAATCAGAAGCAGCAGATACAAACCACTATAACTGCCGGAGGAAAGATCACAGAATTGCTTCACAGGAGTCCCCCAAGCCCTGAGGATGTCACCGAGACAGGGGACGAAACGTCTGCAACACAAATTCCCAGCTCGGCGAACAGAACCACAACAACGAGCACCCGAGCTACAAATCTTCTCCCAAACTTGAATTAGTAATAGTTCCTAGATCTGTTATTCTGTTAACTTGTCCAATAGAATTACGTTATTCTAAATTCCTCTTTCTTTGGCTTTATTTCATCTTTCGTGTTAAAGTAAATGGCATTTTGCATCACACCGAGTAGTTTGACCAGTCACACTCTATCTGGAACCGACAGTTTATATTTTCTTTTAAATAAGAAAACGTAAGAGCATCGGCTACGCCTTCAAATATTGTTGAGGAGCTTTTGTGTGGTCCATCACACTGGACTCCTTCTCTTCATGAGTAATAGGCTGGAGGCACTGAATGGGCTGTCCCTGTCCTTCTCCAATAGTGTGAATGGGCCGAATGACTTTCTCATATTCCTGTGAAACCAGCGTGAGGTGCGGAATGAACTCTTATTTTACTGTGGCAATGTGCAGTGACAGGCAATCTTTTTACATGAATGTTATTGACTCTTTAAAAGCAAAAGCCTCAATAGAGTTTGGGTCCTGCTGCACATGGACACAGAGCAGTTCAGGACCTGACGGGGGCGTCAGATTATTCTGAACATTGTGGAATCTTCAGTGACCATCCCCACTTCTGATCTTATGGTGGAGAGGGTGAGGGTAGGGAGACATTGATGAAGCAGCTGAAGATCTTTTTGAAGAGGAAGCTACCCTGAGGATTTCCCACAGAGGTGACCCAGGACTGAGATGATGAACATCTTCCTTCATGCCATGTTTGACTCCAAACACTGGAGAGTTTACTCTGATTCCCATTAGGTCCAGTTTTGTTAAGCTCCTTGATATCAACAGAAGTCAACCTCTGCGTTGACATCAGGGCCAGTCATTTTTACCTAAACACTTGTGTCAATCTCTTTTGTTCATATCAATAGGCCATGAAAGAGGAGCAGCAAGTGTTTTCTTCAAACAGGTGGTATTGAATGTTAGGATTTCTCTCCTCAAGGGTGTTCGGGGAGTTAGATGACTAAAAGTATTTGTAGAGGAGGTAGATGGATATTGACCTGTCAGAGTTTTGAGGGCTATGAAAAATTGAGTATGAAAGAGGATTTGCGAGCAAGAGCAGATCAACCACGATCTTAGTGAAGGACAAGACATGCTTGGGAACTGAACGCCCTGCTCCTGTTTCTGATGTTCTCACATTCTGTAATTGGAAAGTTAGTGGGTGTAATTTTCATGCATGTGCAATTACTGCATATTGCAGTCAGGAGGCCAGAGGATTCTGTGAGCCATCACTGGGTGAGGTATGGGGTCTGCATTCACAATGAATCTGGGTCTACAACATGATCAACAAATGAAACACAAGTTTCAGAGAGGGGAAGCTCTGTAAAGAGAGATGACGGGCCTCTTTCTTACTCTACCTGGGTTTTCCAATTACATTTCCAAAATCACATCAAAGCGTGGTGACAGCCTTGAAGGGCTGAATGGTCTCCTCTGTTTCTATGCACCAGGTTATAGTTGTAAGTAGCCTCCAACTGCTCCTGCCTAGCAAGTTTGAGGGGCTGAATGGAACACAGAAACATGGGACTGAGGAGCAGGAGCGGGTCATTAGATACTTTGAGCCTTCTCCACCAGACACTAAAATTGTGGTTGATCAAGTTATGGTCTCAGCACCACTTTCCTGTCTGTGTTTAATTATCTGTGCCTCACTTCCCTGTCAAATAATTAACTAACGCAGCTTTGAGTCCATGAGAACATAGAAGCACGATAAAAACTTCCAGTGAAGAGAATTCCGTCGTGAAAGGTCCTTTCAGAATTTTTCATCTTCCCTCTTATAGCATCAGAGAGTCATGCAGAACGGAAACAGACCCGTTAGTCCAATCTGTTCACTCCGATCAGTTATCAAATCTGATTTAGTCCCATTTGCCAGCATTTGGCCAATATTCCTCCTTTATCAGAGACTTTTTAAATGTGTGATTGAACCCCCTTTGACTACTTCCTCTGACAGCACTTTCTGTACACACAATACTCTCTGTGTGAAACGTTTATCTTCAGGTCCCTTCGAAATCATTCGCCCTCTCGCCTTCAATCTATGCCCTCTTGTTCTGAACTCCCCTATACTGGGATCAGAACATGGCTATTCAGAATATCCATATCCCTGATGATTTTATAATCCTCTATTATGTCACCCCTCAGCCTCTGAGGAGAAAGCGCCTCAACCTAATCAACCTCTCCCTGAAGCTCAAACCTTCAGTTCTGGAACGTCTGTGTAAATCTTTTCTGCAGACAATCGAATTGTACACAGTATTCTTAAAATAGCCTCACCAACATCCGGTACAGATGCAACATGTCACCACAACCCCTATACTCAGTGCTCTGACTGATTAAGGCAAATGTGCCAAATGTGTTCTGCACCAGTTTGTCTACCTGCGACTCCACTTTCAAGAAACAATGTACCTGCAGCCCTATGTCCCTTTGTTTCACAACACTCCCCAGGACTTTACCATTAAGTGCATAACTTCTGCCCTGATTTGCCTTCCCAAAATGCAATTTATCTAAATTAAACTTCATCTGTCAGTCCTTGCCCCTTTGTCCCATCTAATTGTGGCCTCGTTGTACTCTGAGGTAATCTACTACACCACCTTACTGATGTAATCTGTAAACTTACTAACTATCGCCCCGATATTCACATCCAATGATGAAATGCAGTGAACTCAGTACTGATTCTTACAGTACACTGCTGCTCACAAGCCTCAAGTCTGAAAAATATCCCTCTTCCTTCAAGCCAATTGTGACTAGCTTCCCCTGTATCCCATGTGACCGAACTTACTAATCTGTCTACCAATCGGAATGTTATGAACACCTTGCTGAGGTCCATATAGACAATGTCGACCAAACTGCCTTCATCAATCTTCTTTGTCACCTCTTCATAAAACTCAATCAAATTAATGAGACATGATTCCCCATGCAGGAAGCCACGTTGACTACCCTGATCAGCCCTTGCATTCCCAAACGTATGTCAATCCCATTCCTCAGAATCCCCACCAACAACCTATCCACCACTGACATCGGGCTCAGCGGTCGATAGTTCCCCAGCTTTTTAGGGTCACTGTTTCCTATTCTAGTCCCAATCCTCCACTGCTCACAACAAATGTTAAATGTAACCAGGTTGGTGATATCAGTCTCAGACTGGGTCAGTGTAAGTTTTAGGAACACGTCAGGCTAGTTTCTTTAATCTGCTAAAATAGCACGTTTATGATCCAGAGCAATGTTACTCAAACTACGAGGGAAAGATGAATGACAATCTGTTTGGATATTGCAAATAAAGAATCGATACCTCCCTTTCTAAAAACACTGGCGCACGTGCGTGCATGCACACACACACACACACACACACACACATACACACAAATACACGCACACACTACTGATAGACAAAATCTCTGTAAGTTCAAGTTGAAAGAACGTTGTCGACATATTAGTCTAACTCATGACGAAAGGAAAAATTGAGAGATTGTCCCAAATGTTATTCTGCTTCTGAAGATATTCTACTCACACAAACTGCGAATAATGGGATTTCATCCCGGAACAGTTGGATTTCGCAGAATTCCCTTTGCATTAGGCAGTGATGAGATTCCAATGAATTCTGGTCAGGATTGTCCAGTGGCTCAGTGGTTAGCACTGATGCCTCACAACACCAGGGACTTTCGTTCGATTGCAGCGGCGGGTGACTCTCTATGTGGGGTTTTCATATTCTCCCCTGGTCTGTGTGAGCTTCTAATGAATGCTCCAGTTTCCTCCCACAGTCCAAAGCTGTGCAGGTTAGGTGGAGTGTTCATGCTAAATTGTCCATAGTGTTCAGGAATTTCTAGGTTATGTGCATTAGTCAAGGGTAAAAGTAAGGGAACGGGTCTGCGAAAGTTACTCTTTGGAAGGATGTATGGACTTGTTGGGATGAAGGGCCTGTTTTCACACTTCAGGAATTCTACAAAAAGAAGAATGGTAACGATGACTGTGGAGCTTTTTAATACCGTTTGCACACATTGCTGTGATGAGGAACAATGAAGGAGAGAGAATTCAATAGTCTGTTCATTCTCGGGCAGATTACATTTTCTCCCTCTCTGAGTTGAATCACACAGTAATGTCATTCTCTCCCAAACTGGATCATGTGAGGTCTCCTTGTACATTGTCCAAACTATGTCTCCATCACATTCCCTGTTCCATGTAAGTGCATCATTGCTGCTGTCATACACAGAGCAATACCCTGAGCAGAAAATGGTCTCGGTCGATTTGAACATATGTTTAGATATCTCTGCGTCATTAAAAAATAAAATGTTTAATGTATTCAGAATACCTGTGTTAAAATGAATGCATTTTGTAACAAAGACAGAAATTGATGGAAAAGCTCGGCAGGTCTGTCAGCATCCAGATGCCTTTTACATGCTGTAGTTTTTTCCAGCCTCCATCATTCCTGTGGCCGCTCATTCCATACGCACACCACCCTCTGCGTGAAAAGATGCCCCTTAGGCCTCTTCAAAATCCTTCCCCTCTCACTTTCAACCAATGCCCTCTGGTTTTGGACGCTCCTAACCTGGGGGAAAACCCTGACTACTCAGTCTATCCATGAACGTTCCGATTTTATAAACATCTTATGCTACGAAATGTGACTCCAATCAACACGAATGGCTGTGTTTTCAGTCATCCAGGGCCTAAATTCTCAAATTCAATACTGACACCTCATCTGTCTCCATCAGGTCACAATTCTAAAACCATTTTAATCATTTTGTTCAGATGCATCCTGAGACACTTCTGTGGCTTTACACCAAGGCCTTTGTGCCCGGAGGCAGGACACTAGCACCACTCGGCAATACCCATAAAGCTGTAACATTATTCCCCTGTGTGTTTGTTCATCAGTCTGTTCTGACACGCTGTGACATACGTCTGCAACAGGCAGGACTTGAATTCAGACCATTTAGTCCAGAGATAGGAACATTACCACACAAGTTCAGGAACTGGAATCAAATCGAGAGCTCTGGCTCAGAGGCAGGGACACTACGCACTACACTACCATACCCAGATTTTGGATCATATGTTAAGTGCCAGCTTTCAGCTCGGTATGGATTTATTACAATCAGGTTAGCATTACTGAACTACACAAAACGCTTCGTATTGTTAAACAAGTGCAAGACATTTGTCTCAACTGTAGGATGTTGAGTGCCCGTGCTATGCCATCAAAATTAACTATGACACCTTCAATTGCTTTTTCTGTAGTCTACAATATTAGGGAAAGAATTCCTGCAGACACACTCTGCACAATGAAGGGTCTCAAATAGATATTTATTACTGAACACCAGAGACGGAGAAAGAGCATAATTTCTGGCCCCAAAGCACTGACCAGTATTACCCACCAAAAACGTGTGTGACTGCTCTCTTCCTAAAACCATGAAATGATACCAGGCCGCTGATTACTATCCAGCCTCTCCTCCCCACTTTGTCTGCAATCAATCCCTCCTCCCCCTAACCACATAAGATAAACCAAGCTCAGGGTCTTTGTGAAAATCAAGGCCGGAGTGTGCATTTCTCCTGGAGATGGGGAGGGAATTTTAAAATTAAACAGGGAAGGTGAGGAGGTAGTAATATCACACACTGGTCTGAGGAATGGCAGATGGTGTTTAGTTTGGATTCATGCGAGGAATTGGATTTGGTAAATCAAACAAGAACTGGGCCTATACAATTAAAAGTAAGGTCTTTGGCAGTGCTGTAGGACAGTGACCTAGGCCGTCAGGTACAATTCTTTAAATATTACATCTCATATAGATAGTGTGGTCAAAAGTATGTTCAGCACACTTGTCTTTACAGGTCAGACCTTTGAGTATCAGAATTCGGACGTAATGTTGAGGTTATACAGGATATTGGTGAAACCTCTTCTGGAGTACTGTATCCAGTCTGGTCACCCGGCCCGCTCATTCCATAGGCACACCACTGTCTAGGTGAAAAAGCTGCCCTGGAGGTCACTTTTAAATTTTTCCCCTCTAACCTTAAAACTATGTCCACTAGTTTTGGACTCCCGTACCCTTAGAAAATACCTTGACTATTCACTTTGATATTATTGACCTTGATATTATTAAGCTGGAGATGGTTCAGAAGAGAAGAGGTTAACCAGGATGTTGCTGGGAAAGGAGGGACTGAGCTAAAAGGAGAGGCTAGGTTGGCTGGGACTCTTTTCACCGGAGAGTAAGATTAAGGGGTAACTTTGCAGACGTTTATAAAATCATGAGGCATACAGATAAGCCGAAGGGCTGAAGTCTTTTCCTATAGTCGGGGGTTCAAGACTGAGGGATATTTTAAGGTGTGAGGAAAAAAAGTTACAAAATTCATGAGAGGTAAATATTTTAGACAGAAGCTGACTTGTGAGTGCAATGAACTTCCAGAGAGGTGGTGAAAGCAGGGACAGTTACAACTTTTTAAGGATATTTAGATCAATACTAAATAAGACATCAATTTGGATGGTGCTGTGAGCAGCTGCTCTCTCCCTCTACCTCTCTGAATGAATCCCTGTTGGTTTTCACCCTCTGCCAATGCCTGTGTAGTGGCGTGTGGAGGCTAGCAGACGGTGGCATTACATCACTTTAAGCACCACAGAGACAGCCAGACCTGCCCCACACAGAGACACACAGATACACACACAGCAATTGTTAGGACACGGTGTAAAGCTCATCTAGTAATTTTAACTAAACATAAATAAATACTCAATTCACCTCGTAAACTCTTAAAATATGAGTGACAAAGAACTCCCAAATTCCACTGTTTAAATAAAAACATCAATTTTTTTTTTAACACTGATAATGTACATTTTACATCAACTATTCACAAATCTGAGACACTCTTTCTCTTAAACGCTTATTACCCGACACCAGCTCGATAACAATATACTGTTTCTGGGTCTGCCATCCTCTCATATCACAGGTGCTTGCAAGTTCTCAGTTCAGAACAGCTTTCCCTCTCTCATAAATGTACAGTACACACTTTCAACTTCATTACATTAATACCTTGATGTCAATAAAGATAAATGGAGCCAATCCAGATTTCTCTCGCTCTATGGTTTGTCAATATTTCATTTACTCTGGCTTGTTTGTATCAGGACTTATGTTGCTCCATTGACAGTATGTCATTATTCGACTCTGTCCGTGGGAATATAGCAGTATTTCACTGGCTCACACTCGTGTGCGTGGGCAGGATTTCAATTGTTTCATGGGGACTGAGACACTGTGACAATCTCAGTGTTTGTAGATGGCACCCAACCTGGAAGAATTGTAAAGTCTATGGAGGAGAGTGTGGAACTCTAACAGGACAATCACTCGTTGGCGTCGTGTTCAGGTGTATGGCAGCTGGGGATCAATGCAGAACAGTGTGAGGTGATGCATTTGGTAGGAAGGACATTGCAAGACAATATAAAACAGGCTGTACCATTATAAAGGGGGTGCAGGAGCAGAGGGTCCTGGTTTTATATGAGCACCGATTATTAAACATGTCAGGACAAGTGGGGAGAGCAGTAACTATCACAGATTAGTTTCAGTATCTGAGCTGTTTACAGGGGGAGGTGTAGGAGGGAGTCTCCGTGCTCCCTTCCTGGGAGGTGGTGGTGACGATGTGTTGTGAGCCCACCCTCCTGCCCACCGAGACCGTGGGGATTCCATTTGTACCAGCTCGACACAAAAGGGAGATGGCATCAGGGCCACGGCTTCTAAGTTGTGCCGGGGGGAAACGGAGCTGCCAGTGTGTTTAAAGTGAGAATTGCCCTTCACTGAACATTGCTCCTTACTCGGTCGGTGGGATGTGGATGTTTCAGAATCTCCACATGAGACGGCCCGGTTCTCTCCGGCTCCTACCAGGGTTCACCCCACATGGTGGGAGAAGGCGTGTGAGGGAACGGATATCGGGCACTCCACCACCCGGCTTGGCCCTTTCTGTCCTATTCCAGGCTGTTTCTCCTGGAATGGGAGAAAGGAGGGAGGGAGTGAGGGTGGGGGGGAGAGGGTGGCCCTAGTGTCAGTGCGGGTGTTGATGAGGGACATGGTGAGGTGTCCGGAGGGAGTCAGTCCACACTGTTGTATCTATGCAGTGTTATTGGTGTGGGGGGGGGGGGGGTAAAGGGGAGGGAGAGAGAGAGAGAGAGAGAGACAGAAAGGGAGACTGCATGCAGTAGTGAGAGTGGTGGAGCATGAGCCTTGTTCGGTGGTCGGTGCTATAACAGATATACAGTGAGTATGAGGGAGCAGAGAGTATGTGGTGACACTTATCCTGACAGAACGGGGAAGGTTATTGATGCTTGTCCTGTATTGTTGGACATTCCTTCAGACCGCAGATACTGCACTGAGCTGGGTGGTGAGCTCAGACCATGCTCGGTGGTACTGTTAGCGTGGCCCACTCTGGGAAGAGAACGGTCCCCCTCTGTACGATCCCATTCACCAGGATGTCTGTGTCTCTGTTGACAAACCGTTGTGTAATTGCCCCTTATCTGCGATGCTCAGGGTAAACTTGCAGGGCAGCTTCAAACAGAGAAAGCTCAACTGTGTGCCCATTGGCCTTTTGGAGTTGGCAACAGTGCCAGGGATCACAGAATATCTGGGGTCATGCGGGTGTTCACGAGTACCTCCAACAATGAAGGAAAATCGAGTTAGCATTGAATTAGAAGAAGCCAAGTGGTGGGGTAGGTAGTTAATGAGGTGAGATTGATGAGATATCACCAGGAAGCTAGCTCATCGCATCGAGACAATCCGTCAGTGAAAATGTTAATGTGACAAATTATTGTTATATGCAGCTCTGCTGACCCTACCCCCAGTTACAAAGCTGCCAAACAAATGCTCATCCAATACTCTCCATAATCTGAACTCACACCAATATCCCATTCACCCATCATTCCTGGAAACACTGGCTCATGTTGCAGGATACCGTTGAAATGTCTTCATTTCAGCATTCTGGATCCTGGGAATACATTCTTCAATGGCATTGTCTCTCAATCTCGCTCTCCCTATTCCCCAAACCCCTCCCATTTGTTGATACTTAAACTGATTCCCACGCAATCTCTCCCTGGAGTGATGTTCACACCCACAGCATCCATGTGTCATGGCACAATGGAGATATGGAGCTGTAAATGGATGGGAGCTGTACATCCTGTTAATTCCAGCATGGGCTGCAAGTTTCCCCACGCTGAGCAGTGATCTAACACAATGTTACTGAACAATGCACTGGGATGATGGACACAATTCAACACCCTGGTCTCATATCTCAGCTGGGCTTATAGATCAATGCACTATTGTGGTCTGCATACCTTTCCACTCTGGGTAAATAGTGATTGCATTGCACAGTACACCAGCCCGGCCTGCACAGCGCTCCCTGCTGAAGACATATCTAATCTGGGTTTATAGATCAATGCACTGCTGAGGTCTGCACAGTGTTCTTCTCTGGACTGATTGCAGGGTGGTGTTCAGCAGTGCACTAGCCTGGTCTGCACAGTGCTCCATGCTGAACAGATATCTCCTCTGGGTTTACGGTGTCTGGTCTGGTTCACTGAGGTGGATTGAGATTGTGATATAACTAATCCTTTCAGTTGATATGGCAATGGCTTTATTTTTGTTCTTATTCATGTGATTGGACCCTCCAAATTCTGACTCATTCAGCCAGTCCCATTCTTCAGTCTGCCTCCATCGTGCAGCAACATATTGTTGGATGAGTAATTTTTCAAGTTCAATGTGAATAACTGTCCTGTCTATTTCCCTGGTCATTGGCATTGCTCACCCTGGAGCATCAGAATTCACCGCAATAAACCTCAGTAAGGTCACTCCTCAGAAACAACGCTTCAGGGAATATAGCCCCAGCCCATTCATCATCTCCGTGTGCTCAACATCACTCAGCACTACCGCCCCTCCCAGTACTGTCAATACACTTGGAAATCTTCTCTGCATGCTTTCAAGTTTAACAACATTGTTCCCACAGCAGTGAGAACAAAATTAAAGGCAGTTTTACAGAAGTTGCTAAACCTAGCGTGTAGGCGAAAGTGAGTATTGCAGATGCAGGAGGTTAGAGTCCAGAGTGTTGTGCTGGAAAAGCACATCACATCAGGCATCATCCGAAGAGGAGAAGAACCGATGTTTCGGATGAAAGCGCGATTCCTGATGAAGGAATTTTTGCCCAAAGCGTCGAATTTTCCTCCTCCTTGGATGCTGCCTGAGCCGCTGTGTTTTTCAAGGACCACACTCTTAACCCAGTATATATCCCAGATGGCATCCTTCTTGAAGAACAGCAATTTCCCTTCCCATCCAGATGCCATCCAGAGTATCTCATCCACTTCCCGTACCTCTGCCTTCAACATTCACCTCTCCAAACTCAACAGGAAAAGAACATCCTGTTTCTCACCTTCCATCCCACCAAATCTCCAGATACAATGCATTTCCCTCCCCCATTTGCGCTACCTACACACAGGCCCCACCACCAAAGATATATTTCCCTCCCCATCCCGATCTGTATTTCATAAAGAACATTCCAGGCGTGACTCCTTTGTCAGGTCCACGCCACCCAACAACCCATGCTCCACTCCTGGCACCTTCCCCTCCCACCGCAAGATTTGGAAAAGCTGCACCCTCACCTCCGTCCGAAACCCCAAAGAGTCCTTCCACATCCTTCGTAGTTTTAGCTGCACTTCCACACACGTTGTCTACACTATCCTTTGCTCCTGATGTCTCCTCGATACTGGGGAGACCGGACGCCAATGTGCGGAACACTTCAGAGAACATCTCTGGGACACCCCCACCAACCACCCCACCACCCCATGGCTGAGCACTTTAACTCCCCTTCTCACTCCGTCATGGACATGGAGATCCTGGGCCTCCTCCACCACCAAACCTTAACCACCCGACGCCTGGAGGAAGAAAGACTTAACTTTTGCCTTGGGACCCGACAACCACATAGCATCTGCAATCTTACCTTTCTCTCTTGCGTTAATGTATCCAGAAATTTCCCCACCAGACATCTTGTGAAGCTGCTCTGTTATTTTATCCCTGGGACATATACAGCCCCGCAGTGCTCTGTGAATACTTCCACGTACAAGGAAAAAAATTAAAAAAAGAATATTTATCGTCTATCCGTCAGTCACCCTCATCCATTCCATCCAGACTGAGTAAATATTCCCTTTTATTACGATATGAAATGTTATGCAAGGAAGGGGTTATTTGAGCCTGTTTATTCGGTGACTGTGATTAATGTCAGTCTCCATGGATTCTAATTATCCCAGTGGAGGGTTCCCATCTTTTAATGATAAATGGGCACCGTTTAATGTGTTGTCCCATAGTATGAGCAGGAGCATTATCGACAGCACTAACAAGGATAAGCGGCTCCAGATGGAGAAGGGGAGAAGTGATCATAACCTGAGAATATTAGACTGGAATGTTCCAATAATGGACAGGGACTTAATCGATGATGTTTCAACCCTTTTGATATATTCTGATTGGTTGTCATTATCATGGCGGATCTATTATGCTGTTCGCATTATTCAATATTTTTATTATCCTTTCCTGTCTATCGTTTGTGCCCCTGGTAAGTATCAATGTCCCGCTATTTTTTTTTCTAGAAGTCAGTTATGACTGCGTTACTGTTCTTTAATATTGTCTTCACTTCCTGTGACTATTATTGTTCATGTTGAGACTCTGAATCCAGATATTGACTTCACAGGCCACTACTAATGCATCAGTGAGCTTGTTCAATTACTTTCCCCCTCCTTGCTTCTGGCAGTGTTACTCATGGGTCTCTATGTTGACCTTCTCAGTTTCAGAGGTGAACCATTCTCTCACTGTCCTTGTTATTTGAATATTTCGAGTGTGGACGTCATTGCCCTCTATTATGTTTACAAACTCCGTTTCCTTCCTGGGACTCCAACCCATCCCTGGCCAATATCTTTTTTTAATTCATTTCTGGGACTTGGGAATCCCTGGCTGGCCAGCATTGCTAGCCCTTTCCTATTTGCTCTTGAGAAGATGGTGGTGAGCTGCCTTCTTCAATCGCTGCTGTCCACTTGCTGTGAGATGGCACACAATACCAGTAGGAATGGAATTCCAGGATTCTGACGCAACGAATGTGAAGGAACATCGGTGTAGGTCCAAGTCAGGATAGTGCGTGGCATGACGGGCAACTTGCAGGTGGTGTTTGACACAGACGAATCACAACTTTGCGATCCCTTTGGCCATGAGCTGATTCCTGACACCATGCCCTGACCATTATTAACATTAAGTACTCACTGCACCAGAATGTACTTCACTGGCTTTACCCATCTGCTGTTTGAACCTTGAGCTGTGTGATACAGTCTTAATGATGACAACAAACTGCTGCTGACACTGTCAGGTTGAAACCTGCAGAAGCAAATCTGATTCGAACTCACACCAAACTCCCATCCATCTGACATTCCTGTGCACGCTGATCTATATCACTATTTTTTCTGGCAATGTCTTTATTTTAATATTCTCAAGCAGTTTGACTCATCTGTCCATGAAACTTCCCTCAGTCTCCGTGTGTCGATTTTCCAAATCCCTGCCAGTTGTTCATATTTAACTTGGTTTCCTTAAAGTGTATTTGCTTTCAAGCAATGATTTTCACATTCAACCTCCGCAAATGCATGCCCCCCACCACACACAAACACACACACATACACACACATTTGCAGATGAGGCAGATTGAACACAAAAAGGAATTGAGCAGCTTGAAATAAGATTAAAAGTAGAATTTACAGAAATGGAAAAGAGAAGAAAGACAGATAAGGAAAGAAGAAAAGCAGAAAGCGAGAGTTTCAACTTCAAAAGTTAGCAATTTGAGAGGAAAGTCGTCTTATCTCGGTGAAGATGAAGGTAGATGGTAGGGTGGATAAGGAGGATAGTGAGGATGAGCAACCCTATGGTTGCCAAAGGCCTGATGGGGATCTGTTTAAATACATATAGGCATTGCCTAAATGTGATGAGAAGGATGGAGAATTTTTTTCAATTACGATTGCCGTGGCCACTGACCATGTGGATTTCGTTGCTCCAAACAAAGCTGGTAGGTACAAGGAGTGAGGGAGTTTCATCTCTATCAGAAGAGGAATCTGGCCAGTATGAGGAGGTGAAGAAAAACGTCCGAAGTGCATATGGACTTGTGCCAGAAGCATACAGACAGTGTTTTAGAATCTAAAATTGCGTCCCTTGTTAAACATGCATTGAGTTTGAAAGGATCAAACAAAGTAATTTTGAAAGATGAGTCAGGGTATTAAAAAGAGAGCAACCTATGACACTCTGAGAGAGATTCTAACTTTGGAGGAGTTGAAAAACTCACTTCCTGCAGTCATGAGTACTCGTGTGGAAGAGGCAGAGAATTAAAATGGCAAGATTCGAAGGTGAAATGGCTAATGAGTATTATTTGGCTCATAAACCAAAGTTTGGCTTCTGGGAGGGCTTGCAAGGAATTTGCAAGATGTCAAAATATATACCTGTGTGTAAGGTTTAGTGGCATAGGCCACGTGTAACCGGTAAAGGAGTTACAGCATTAAGAGCAACAGGAACATGTAAATCCTTTATGCTCAGACAAGAGGAGATATGTCATTCAGAAGGACTACTGTAGAGATGAGAAGTGCTCCATTATCTAACATGTGGCTGGAAAGTCCAATGGAAACATCAACAGAAATATTTCACAACTGGGAAGGAGGCCTTGAGATTGGTGTTGGCGTTACAACATTTCAGCATTTACATTGCCTATAACGTGTCTGAGACAAATCTCTGTACCGATCACAACGTCTGAACATTTTTTAGAGGAATTTAGGGAAAAAAACTTCCAGTCTACAAAACCTTCCAATTACATTCAATTCCAACTTACACAGATGACAGGACAAGAAACCGTACTTGCTGTCAAGTTGTCGAGACGAGAATGAAGAAAAACTGAGACGTTCTGTAGCAGAAGTAAACTGATTGAAATAGAATGGGGTTGTGAATATTTGCATGCTTCGTGTCAATGCAATATATATGTATTGTAGTTTTCAAAAACAGGAAGAATAAAGAGTTTAAAAGGAGGCCTTCTTTGTATATTGGTGTTTTTTTTTCAAACGGAACATTGTAACGGCGCTGTCACGTTAAAAAGGTTATTTTCTCTTGTTTTTATTTAGGAGACGTCTTAGAGGCAGAGATGCTGAACTGCCGCCTGAAAATAGCTTAAGTAAATAACTGAGACGGCCTTTAGGCTTTACTAAAACGTTGGTAATAATGGTAGGGCAGTGGCCAGCTCTCCTAGACCAGGTCTTCTCGTTTTGTTTTTGCTGCAGCATTCAGAAGCTGCTTGGGTTTCCAGAAGGGGTGGAAGTTTCACTACATGATCCCAGTTGCTATTCTCTCTGAAAACTCTCTTAAAGTTGCTTCTTCCTGGATTGGAGAACTGCACATAAGATTCTGTGTTTGAATTTACCTTTATGCCAGGGGGTGTGTTTATGGGCTGTTCCGTATCAGCGCAGTTAATTAGTAGAAGGCACTGTATCTATTGTTTGCATAGTTGTTCCAGTAGAGAAGCTCTCCCCAATTGTTCTTCTCTTTGATTGTGTTTTAATTGGAGCGTTTGAATGGATTGTATTTTGCTTAACATTGAGTGGGTTGACCAATTGTAACATCTGGAACAAACAGTTCGCATCTACGTCATAAAAAAGGAAACGTTAGGGTCCAGGCTGCCTTCTTAAAATATTTTGACGGAGCCTAACCGTGTCCATAATACTTGTAGCTGAGGATATTCTGCCTGACTCCTGTTATTGAAAAGTTAGTGGAGGCGCTGGACGTTGTGCTGTGAGCTACCTCAGACATTCACGGAGACCTGGGGATTTGGTGACCCAACTCTGGATGGAGCCTGGGGACTTAGTTACAGCATCTGGGTCTGTAACGTGAACACCAAATGGTGCAGAAGCTGCAGAGAGGGGAAGCTCTGAAACCATGGAGTGAGTGTGTCTTGGGAAAGGGGTCTGCTGGATCCACACCGGATTTTCCAGGAACAACTTCCCAAGCTCCACTTAACCCAGGAGCAGAGTGTGAGGGATCCCTGACTGAACAAGGAGCTAGTTACAAAGCGGTGTCGGCTCCTTCAACACGACTGCAGCTTCACACCAGGGGGAGGGCGGTACTGCCAGTGGCTGTTAGGGTCGCAGTTTCATTCAGCTTCTATGATCCGGAACTTTCCATGTGGAGTGGTTGACATATTCATCATCTCCCAATATCTAAACAACAATGTCACCATTCGGTGACAGAGGATATATATTGAGGATGAAATGAATGCTTTCTCTCTCAGCAGAGAGGTGTCGTATGTATCCGTGTTTTCTCAATATAGCAGGATTTCCAGTGATGTACATGCCTGTGTGATGTACATGTCAATGAGGAGAGCTACAGGAACTGAAGGAGCTCTCACTACATTAATGTTATAGCGTTACCATGCACAGGGCATCACGTTGGTGAATACTCACTGTCCTGGCATCATCCAGCTGTGATGCCAAAGGGCAAGTGCTGAAAAATGGGATCAGAATAGTTGGGTGGTTGATTTTGACTGACTCGGTGGTAATGGTTGAGTGGGGGATATGTCAGAGACATTTGAGGACCAATGAACTGACGAGGAAATTTAAAATAGAATGCAAACGTACAAGAAGCATAAGGATGATCAAACGCTTCTCTCGATACTTGATGGGAAAGTGAAGGCAAGGACACATGTCGAATGGTGAATATCCACACAAGATAATTTCTTGCAGAGAACTAGGAAATTGCAGAGAAACTAAACAGTTACTTTCATGCCTATCTTACTAAAGGCAAAATTAACTGATGTAGAAACTCAGTTTGTGTTCTCCAGTGATTGCCAAAATGAAAGGAGAATGCAGTGAAGCATAGAACGTTCACATGGAGAGACGGACTGACGCAGGGGCAGGGAGATGTGTTGCCAGGTAAGGTTAGGGAGAATCCCAAGATGTTCTCCACTTACAGCAATCAGAACAGAATAACCAGAAAATAACTAGGGCCCATGAGAGACCAAGGGAGCACTCTGTGTGTGAAGCTGGAGAACATTGATCGATGTCTACATGAGAGCTCTATATCTGTTTTACTTCGGAGAAGGAGATTGCAGGGACAGAATTCAAGAAGATGGATTGGGAAGCTCTTAAACAGACTGATATAAGATGTGAGCAGGGATCGGAGGGTTTGGCTGGTACAAAATTGTACTGATTGCCAGGTCTGGATGAGTTGTATCACAGGCTGCTGTTAGAAACAAGGGACAAAAGGCCTTGACTCAAATTTTTATGTCGAATCTGGCCACAGGGAAGTTGGAGCTGCCAGATGACTGGAGAACAACTAATGCGGTCCCACATTACAGGAAGCATGGTGGAAATAGAACGGAGAACTGTAAACCAGTAAGTATTAGATGAGTATTAGGGCAGGTTTTGGAGAAAATAGGAAAGGAGAAAATTGATCTCTATTTAGGTTTAATTAAGGATAATCTGCATGACATCATCAGAGGGAAGTCATACCAAATGAATGTTATTGTATATTTTTGAGCTTGTTGTTTGTATGGTTTTTCAGTAAGGCCTTTGACAAAGGCCATATGGGAAACTGATTTTTTTTTTTAAAGTCATGATATCAAGGGTAACTTCGTGAGTGACATCAAACATTGTCTTATTGGCAAGAGACAGAGGGTGGATGCAAAAAGACTATTTGTGTGACTGGAGACCACTGTCCCCTGGTGTACCACAGGGATCAGTGCTGTGTCCCTTATTATTTGTGGCATTCATAAATGATCCAGATGTGAATGTGTAGGGGGATGGGAGAGTGTGATAATTACGTTTGTATTTGACACAAAGATTGGCCGTGTAGTTGGCAGTGAGGAGGAAGGCCTTTTGTTACAGGAAGATACAGATGGAATGGTCAGATGGTCAGATGGATAGTAACCCTGATAAATATGAGGTGATGTACATTGGAAGAAGGAACCAAAAATCGGAGTATACAATGAATGGCGGCTCACTAGGAAGCTCAGAAGGTGTTTCTCCACAGATCCGTGAATGTGACTGCACAGGTTAACAAGTTAGGGAAAAAGTGAGGACTGCAGATGTTTTAGATCAGAATAACGAAGTGTAGTTCCGGAAAAGCAGTCGGTCGGGCAGCATCCAAGGAGCAGGAGAACCGACGTTTCGAATATAAGCTTTTCATCAGGAATGATCGGTCACATTTCTGATGAAGAGCTTATTCTCGAAACATCGACTTTCCTGCTTCTCGGATGCTGGCTGATCCGTTGTGCTTTTCCAGCAACACACTTTTTGACTGAGGTTAATAGATTAGTTAAGAAGGCAGCGGGAACCGTAGGCGCAGCCTTCATTCGTCAACATTTACATTGTCAGAGCTATAAAGTCTATGGTTAGGCCAAAATGGAATATTGTGTGTAGTTCTGGAAACCTTATTACTGGAATGATGTAATTGTATTGGAGTGGTGCAGAGGAGATTCACCAGGATGTAACCTGGGATGGAGAATATCAGCCATGGAGAGAGGCTGGGCAAGCTTGGGTTGTTTACTTTGGAGCACAGAAGGCTGAGGGAGAGGTAATTGGGAAGGGTAAGATTGCGAGGGCAATTTTCAGAAAGATATTTGCTGAAGTCCCAAGCCCAGTGTGCAAAATCAACTCTTATGGAATTATGGCGAATATTCGGACATGGTTTCAGAATGGGACAGCTGGCAGGAAAGAGTGAGTAAAAGTTTTTTGATTTTGATTTTATGACCAGATGTATTTTACAGGATAAATATAATAAAATACAGCGAAAAGCGTCCACTTGTTGCCACAAAGTGGTGCCATTTTGAATAATTGAAGAAAATTGAATAAAAAAGGATACAGTTTAAAGAGAGCTGATGCATTGTGAGCCAGCTCCTCACCATCGACCACCGCTGCAAGCAAATCCCTCCATGACAGCTACATCACCATCTACACAAGACCCCAGTAACATTGAAGATGCTGATCCTCAGGCACCATCTTTTCCACTGGGCAGTTACTCCTCCATCACAGGCTCGTTGCCCCCTGTTCCAGACCGTTCCAATGTCAGAGACATGTCTCTTACTGCTAGACCCACATCATTGATGTTACCATGATGGCCTTCCACTATTTGCTTCATCACCACCAATCAGCAGGACCCAATCAGCAACAAGTCTCTAATCCGCAGGAAACACCGTTTGCTGCTGGCCCCTATCTCACCCACGTTGCCTCTGCTGATGTAGCAGCTGTCAATTCCAGGTCCTGTGGTTGGTCTGAAAAAGTAATTAAGGAATCACCCTCCTCTGCACTGCGCTCAACTTGAGGTTCAAACCCTGGGTCCAGCTTGAGTCAGTAAGTTACAGAGAGAAAAGTGGGGGAGAAAATAAGAAAAAAAGAAGCATGCAAGAGTGCACAAGCTCCAGCAAAGCAGCCCTTGGACCACAAACACTGGAATAAAAGTATCATTTTATTGGAGACGAAGACTCGTGGGGTATCTCAGGAATATGTTATTGGGTCCTAGCTATTCGCAAACATCTCAAACATTTGGTTGACGGAATCAATTGCAATATATCTCAATCTGCTGGAGGAGAAATGTATTGAGGAGATCCTCGGCCATGGTGAGAACGGGGAGGCTCACTGTTGAATGACATACTCCTTTCCTGAGGTTTCTGTGCAATCTGTGGGAATGCTCTGTAAATATTGTCACAAGCTCTCAGATGTTAGGAAGGAGGCCTCTGCAGAGTCGACAGGACTGTGTTTCCCAATCCCTTTTCCAATATCGAGGCTGGTGCCGGGTGTTCTGTTCGGGTTATCCTTTAAGACCTCGGAGCAGTTTAATACAATTGAGTGTCTTGCTTGGCTGTTTCAGAGACCATTGAAGAGTTTACCACATGTCTGTGTGTCTGGAGTTACGTTTAGGCCAGACCAGGAAATCACGGGAGATTCACTTCCTGAAAGTACATTGGAGAAGCAAATTGGTGGTTACAATCGATATTGGCTTCACGGTCATTGTTACTGACATTAGATTTTAGACCTCGACATTTTATTAATTGCTTTTAACTTCCACCAGCTGCTGGAGCATTTGTTTGTGGTCAAAGAAAATCAAATGTAAAATAAGTATGCATTAGATTGTAAAGGGGGGCATTGAGTTCCTTAATTGAGTGCAGGACAAACGATTCATAAACAGGACAAGTTCATTGGGAGACCAAGAGAAGGAATGGATAAAGACTTGAGAACAGCCATAAAGGCGTCATGCTGTGAAGTTATGGAATTGAATACCTACTCCTACAGGCTGTAATGTACCAAAGTGAAATGTGAGGTGTTACTCGAGCCTGGGTTGTGCTTCATGTGAACATTGCAGCTGCCCAGGACTGAAATGTTAGCATGAGAGCAAGGTAGGTTATTGAAATGGGAAATATTGAGACGGTCAGGGCTCTTCCTAAAAACAGAATGGGAGTGTTCCTCAGTGCAATCTCTGTGTGATCTCCCCAATTTAAAGGAGACTGAATTGTGAGCAGCAATGACAGGAGATTGGATTGAAAGATTACAAGTGAAATGCTGCTTCTTCTGGAAGGTATGTGTTGGGTTATTAAGAAATGAGTAAAAAGTTAACGATCTTTTCAAATGTCCAAGTGTATTTCCTCTTATATGTAGACTACATAGTTCCACAACTTGGAGGGAGTAAGCACTACAGGTGCGAGAGGCCAGAGTTAATAAACTTGGAGCTGGAGAAACACAGATCAGACAGAATCAGAGGAGCAAAAAGGCAATATTTTGATATTGGACCTTTCGTCAGGACTGGTGAGGTAGAGGGGAGCCCAGAAATTGAGTGATGGGATATGGAAGGGCGAATGGTTGGCATGATGGTGGTGTATGCATGCAGGTATGAGGTTACTGTGATTGGTCAGTGGAAGGGTGGAGCGGATATGTGAGTGAGAAGATGGACAGGTGGCTCTGCTCAGGGAGAAGGGACATGGGATAAGGCCGCGTGTGGAGGGATTTTGAAGCTTCTGCAGTCACTATTGAGGCCATTGGGCAATCAGCTTCAAAGGTAAACTCTCAGTTCGTGATCCTCTGACAATGGACATGCTAAGGATGACCATGTGCCGAAAATGTGTTGCTGCAAAAGCGCAGCAGGTCAGGCAGCATCCAAGGAACAGGAGAATCGACGTTTTGGGCATAAGCCCTTGTTCAGGAATTCCTGAAGAAGGGCTTATGCCCGAAACGTCGATTCCCCTGCTCCTTGGATGCTACCTGACCTGCTGCACCTTTCCAGCAACACATTTTGAGCTCTGATCTCCAGCATCTGCAGTCCTCACTTTCTCCTTTAGGATGAGCATTCCCCAGATGAGTTGGAGGGGGAATTAAAATGGAAGGTAACTGGAAAGTCGGGTTGGTTGTTGTGTTCAGAGCACTGGTGCTCCATACAGAGCCTGATCCTGCCCCACCAAGCACGTCTCCAACTCCCGATGTGGTCTCCTCTCTATCAGGGAGACCAAAGGGAGTTTCAGGGACATAGTCATGGAGCATCTGCTCTCTGCACGCTCTAACCAACCCTACATTCCAGTTGCCATTCATTTCAATTACTCGCTTACACCGCCCCACCTCCCCCCTGCCCTTGCTCATCCAGCGACAGATCCATCCTTGGCCTCCTCCACTGTAAGAGTGAGGCCAAGTAGAAACTAGGGAACACAACCTGATCTTTCAGTTTGAGAGCTTACAGTTCACTGGTCTCAATATTGACTTCACTGCCTTCAAAATCTCTCCACCCACAGCCTTATTTCATGTTCCCCTTCCCTGACCTGACCTAAGCTGTCCTTCTTCCTATTCGCATATCTACTGTACTCTTCCCACTGACCAATCACATTATCCCCCTACTTGCATCCCTTTTCGTCATCCCATCTACGCTTCCCTCAGCCCCACGCCCCTCCCTCTATTTACTTCCTGGCTCCCCTTCCCTGGCCGAATCCTGATGAAGGCTTTCAAACTGAAACGTTGACTTTCCTGTTCCTAGGATGCTGTCTGACCTACTCTGCTTTTTCAGCTTCATACGTATTGCTATATCCGCAGGAACATATTTTGTTGTGCATTTTATACATTTTATTTTATTTCAGCTGTTTACTGACAAGCTTATCTCAACATTCTCACTACAGGGTCAAGGAAACAGTCTCTTTGTCACGAATGCTCCTGTCTGCTTCGAATAGATTTCCTTTGTTTTCACCGTACTTTCCCGTCTGCTGTTCGCAATAGCATTGTAAATGGAACTCTTGTTATGCTGAAGCTTAATCACACCACGTCCAATGTGCTTCACAACTTGCTTGTTCTTATACTCTGTGCATCTATTCATAAACGTAAGTATCCATTTAGTCCTTCTGTACATCAGTTTCAGCTTGCCTGGGCATTTGTAATTTCCTGTCTTCTGTGTCCCTCTCTCCTTACATTTACCAGTCCTCCCGCTCTCCAAAATTTCCAGAAAGCTCACCAGCAATGCCTCCATAATCACCTTCGGCATCTGTTTAGAACTACGGGGTGTTCTCCAACTGGTCTCGCTGATTGATCCAACTTCACCTTCCCCAGATCCTTCTCCTTACTGGAGGTCACTATACTCACCTCTACCCTCTGACTGTCTTGAAGTTCTGACATTTTGCTGGTGTCTTCCACCGTGAAGACTGTTGCAATGTATTCAATTCCTCAGCCATTCCATTGCTTCCCATAACTATTCAAGCTTTATTTTCCAACATTCCTTTGTTTGTTCTTTACTCCCTGTCTTCCTTGTTATATGTCTAAAAATCTGTTTCAATGTTCTTTTACATGATTAAGAAGCATAATATCATATTTCACCCTCTGCTGCCATTTGCTGTTATCCGTGCTGGAATTTATAGGCATCGTCTATATTCCCAATAATGTTCACCACTCTGTGCGCATTTTCTTTTACCTTTATGCTGTCCCTGAGTTCGTTATCACGCACGGTTGCCTTGTCTTCCGTTGAATATCTTTATTCTTAATTGGGATGAATTTCTGATGTGCTGCTGAATTATCTCCAGAAACTCCTGTCATTGCTGCTTCACCATATTTCCGTGCTCAGCTGCCCTTCCAACTAACTCTGGCCAACGCCACCCTCGTGTCTTTTTAGTTACATTACTCAATTATAAGGCATCTCATCGAAAAGTGAGCAATAGATGTAAACTGAAAGAGGGACGTTTGAGACATGGGACACGAAAAACAATTGGAGGATTTATTAACTAGATGGAATGAGAAAGACAGAGAGAGAGAATATAGACGTGGAGATGAAAAATAGAGAGGTCTACATGATTGATAGAATTAGATGTGCTTCTCTATTTGGTTTGACAATTCCTGTGTGAAGTGGTCCTTTATACAGTATATGTGCAACAGATTAATCTGTTGAAATCCTGGATTTGATGCCAGAACTTTTATCTCCATCAATATGACAAACACCAACTCTTGACAGAACCCAGCATATGTTTCCTGGTCGAAAATGGATTAACTGAAACAAGTTGGAACACCAGAAATAGGAATTTATAACAGCCATTCGATAAGAATGAAACATTAGATCAGGGAATGCCAGAAAGGGGCAGGAGGCAGACGGTACGTTGAGAGAAGGGGAACAAAATATCTCAGCTGAAGAGTAAATAACATATTAATATTTTATAAATTTTGTACATCACATGCATCATGTTTGTTAAGTATGTCTCTCTTGTTCATTCTGAATATGTTGCACACATATGAACATTCTTATCTATCTGCACACTCACACACACACAGACACACACAGACACACAGACACACACACACACACACACCAATCACTGTTCAGCCATTCCATTTGAAATGATTCTGTTTTGTTTACATTGTCACTTGCCATTCCTTCTTCCGAATATATTCTGTTTCTTTCACTGCATTTTATTTTATTCTGTCTGTCAAGAAGACATTGGGGACTGGTGGGGATGTCACTTTGCGCCTCATCAGTCTCCACAGCCACTGTCTTCTCTTCCTTTCTGTTTATTAACCCATGAAAAATACGTACTGTGTCTGATCCTTGAATCCCAATAAACAGGTCAATTTTAAACAGAACACCTACTTTTGCTCTAAGGCTACAAAACATCTCAAAAGGAAAAGGCATACAAATTGTGCAATAAGATGTTTGCATCTTTAAAAACAGATTCTGGAATTGCCTTGTGTAAACGATAAACAATTAACTGGTAAGAGTGGTGAGAGTAAAATCCAGGGAAATCCGTATTTCTTGTGTATGTTCAGGGCAGTTGTGCCCAGAAGCAGTTTTTATGTTGGAAGTTGTTGTGGTGGAGGACACTTCAGTGTAGTAACAACATCTCGATTGACGCTGTGTAATGATGACTATTCAGGCAGGTTACTATCCCATCCTCGCTATTGTTGGTGTTCCTGGTGAGTCGATCTCTGCCCATTTACTAATTCTCTAAACCGTTGTGAATGTCATCGTTTTCTCTGTAGTGTATATTTGGCAAAGATCCAAAATATTGTCTTCGCTTTCAATCACAATTTCCATTTCTATACCATGAATATCATATCCCATGCTTACAAGCATCTGAGGAGAAACTAAAGTGTTCATAACCACGAATACCCCATTTTATCCTGAACTGATTTATATCTCAATATTCAGTCTACCACAAAACTTGTCCATTCCCACCTTCACAATATCCCCAGTCTTCACTTCTGCCTCAACACTGTTTCTGAATAAACCATCATCCATACCTTTCCAGTTACAATTCTTTTCTGGCAACACTTCTCGTTACACATATTTTGATTACAAACTTTTTCTTACCTCGACTTGGACCTATGCCAGGTGCAAAGTGTGAAGTCAGTTTGATTCTAAAATGACTTTCAGTATAATACGTAACCTCACACGAGGTAGAGGACTATGCTGTCAGTGACCAGGAAGTGACAGTTTCATTGAACTGTCTTGATTCTAGAACTTTCTGTGCAGGAGTGGGTGTCACGTCCATCATCTCCCAATTGCAGTGTTCCGATGTATTCACACAGTGACGGAATCAATCTCTGCCTGCTGCTGAGGGTAATACCTTCTTCCTGTCTCCATAATGGAAGGTACCGAAAATCTTCTAGAAATAATAAGGGACAGATTGACAGGTGAAAATAAGAACATGATTCGAATTAATAAAGTGAACTTTCTCAAAAACTAATTGCACTGAAGTTTGGCAAGTTACTGCACCAAATGAGTTCCATCTGAGTTTTCAGGGAAGTGGCATTGCAGCTAGTGAATGAGTTATAGAGACATACAGGACAGAAACAGATGCTTCGGTCCAACCAATCCATGCTGACTATTCCAATTCCAAACTAACTTAATCCCACCTGCCCGCGCTTGGCCCATATCCGTACAAACCTTTCCTATTCATGTACTTATCCAAATGTCTTTTAAACGTGGTAACGACAAGAAAGCAGTATTGATTACCCTCCAAATTTCTTTAGACTTTGGAATTTATCGTTCCGGCAGACTGGAAAGTAATTATTGTAATTTTAAATATTTAAAACCGGAGTGGGAGCGAAAATAAAATGGGTACCATGATGTTAGGTCTGAGGAAAATATTAGAACCTTTTATGAGAAATTTTATAACTCGACACTTCGGAAATCATGATGTGACTTGGTACAGTCAGCTTAGACTTAGAAACCGGAAATCATCGTTGAGAAACCTGTGGAGTTTGTGTTAGTTGATACATCCACAAAAGAGAAAGAAGGCGAGTGGTGTATTTGAATTTGCAGAATAGTGTTTTTACATTGTTGCTAACAAGTGAACAAAGGAAGTTGGAGAACATTGGTAATTTGCAGACGGGGTGATCTGGATCTACCACATGGATTGAGAATTGGTCAGTGGAAGCAATACAGTGCTTCTTGCACTTTTATGGACTGAAGGCAGTTACTCATGGGATATCACAAGTTTCAGTGTTTGAACCACAACAATTTGCAAGGCATAGAAATGATTTGGATATGAGAAATAAACAGCATGCATCTCATTTTGTATTGATTAAATAGTACAAGGTTGAGAAGTGTTGTTTTTCAAAAGGACCTGAATGTCCTTGATCATGAGTCACCAAAAATAGCACATCCAAGGCCGTAAGTATTGACATCTTATATTGTATACTGCCCTTCATTGTAATATGATTCAAGAGCATAAGTAAAGCCGTCTTCCTGTATTTCTAAGGCCTTGATGAGAGAGTATTTGGGGCACTGTGAAGAGGTATGATCTTCTTTGTTAGGCATGATCTCATTAACACAGACACAACTCA
Organism: Chiloscyllium punctatum; assembly: GCF_047496795.1. Lineage (NCBI taxonomy): Eukaryota > Metazoa > Chordata > Chondrichthyes > Orectolobiformes > Hemiscylliidae > Chiloscyllium > Chiloscyllium punctatum. The sequence continues at coordinate 101,222,572 of NC_092744.1, forward strand.
AGCAAGTATTAGCAGTCTAATCCATGAGATGATGACTCCATGAGGAGACAGTGATGGAACTGAGTATTTAATCTGTCGTGCTAGGATTTAAAGAGGGATGATTGCGCTGAAACGTGAGGATTAGCGACTATCACATATTTCTGAAAGAGACACTGTTAGGGTGAGAAATGATTAATTGATTAGATTTATTGCCACATCTGCCTAAGTCCATTGAAAGCTTTATTTGTGAGCAGTACAGGCAGATGACAGTAAGCAAGGACGCACAGATCATAGGGTGAAAAATAAATTTGGACATAGTAAGGCGTGCAGGTTACAATGCGCAGAACATTCAAAACATATGATCAACATGAACAAGATCATTATTATCAGTCTAATATAGCATCCCTGATACTTTATGTGCCTGAATGATCTCTCCCCACTTTAATGTGCCATCGGCATGAGGTCCGACAAGAAAATTTTAGGGAGTTAGGAACCAACTTAACAAAGTAGGACCTCGGAGGTTTGCTACCATTGTCAAGTGCTAGTCAGCGTAGGAATGATTGAATAATCAGGAAGAATGTGTGGCTTGAGAGATGGTGCAGGAGGGAGGGGTTCCGATTTTGGGGATATTGGGACCGGTTCTGGGGGATGTGAGACTATTACAAATTGGACGGTCTACGTTTGGATAGGACTGGAGCCAATGTTCGATGGAGTGCATTTGTTAACGGTGTTGGGCAGGGTTTAAACTAATGTGGCAGGGGATCGGGTAACAAATCTGTTTAGTGAAAAGAAAGGAGGTAGTAACTAAAGCCTAAGTAATGAGATAATGAAATCAGCATGTCTGAGGGAAAGAGGAGGCAGGATGAACAAAGAGGGACTTGTCGTTTTAATGCAAGAAGTACAGTAGGTAAGGCAGGTGAACTTAGGGCTTTGAATAGTACCTGGGACTATAATGTTATTGTTGTTACTGAGACTTGGTTGAGGGAATGGCGTAATTGACAACTAAATATCCCAGGACATTAATGCTTCAGGCAGGGTAGAGAAGAAGGTAAAAGGAGTGGATGACAAACACCACTGGTCAACGAAGATATCACAGCAGTGATGACGGAGTGCCCCATGGAAGATTCGAGCAGTGAGGCAATATGGGCAGAGCTCAGAAAGAGAAAGGGTGCAGTAACAATGCTGGGATTGTACTACAGGCCTCCCGACACTGATCAAAGTACAAATGTGTAGATAGATCACAGAAAGATGTGGGAACAACTGGATGGTGGTGATAGGAGATTTTAATTTTCCAAAAATTGACTGGGATTCACTTAGTGTTAGAGGTCTACATGGAGCAGAATTTGTAGGACCATCCAGGAGCGTTTTCTCGAGCAGTGTAGAAATAGTTCAACTCGAGAAGTGGCCATGCCAGACCTGGTGTTGGGAACTGAGCCCGCCCAGGCGGTGGAAGTTACAGTGGGGGATTACTTTGGGAATAATGATCACAATTCCTTTAGTTTTACAATAGTCATGGAGAAAGATGAGAGTGGTCCTAAATGAAGAGTGCTAAACTGGTGGAAGGCCAACTATAGCAAAATTCGGCAAGAGCTGGGGAACGAGGATTAGGACCAGCTGTTTGAAGGGAAATCCACAAATGATAGGTGGAAGGCTTTTGAGAAGAGGTTAATTAGTGTTCAGGAGAGATATGTTCCTGTGAAAATTATGGATAGAAATGGCAAGGTTAGGAAACCATGGATGACAAGTGATATTGTGACACTAACTAAAAGGAAAAACAATGAGTACATAATATCTAGGTGAACGAAGATATAGGAGGCCTAGGAAGAATATTGTGAATGTAGGACCAATCTGAAGTGAGGAATTAAGAGGGCGAAAAGGGGTCATGAGATATCCTTAGCCAGCAGGATTAAGGAAAACCTTAAAGCATCTTGGTCACATAAAACGCGAAAGAGGGTAGCTCGAGAAAGGGCCCACTTATGGTCAAAACAGGAAAGATATGCTTGGAGGCAGAGAAATCGGGAGAGATTCTTAATGAGTACTTTGCATCGATATTCACCAAGGAGAGGGGCTGGGTGGATGTTGAGGTTAGGGATAGATCTTTGATTACTCTTTGTCAAGTCTGCATAAGGAGGGAGAAAGTGGTGTGTTTTCCAAAAGACATCAAGAAAGACAAGTCCCCAGGTCTGGATGGGATCTTCCCAAGGTTACTGAGGGAAGCGAGAGAGGAAATAGCTGAGGCTTTCACGGATATTGTTGCAGCATCCTTGAACACGGGGGAGGTCCCTGGGCAATGGACAATTGCTAATGGTGTCTCTTTGTTTAAGGAATAATCCAGGAAATTACAGACCTGTGATCCTGACGTCAGTGGTAGGGAAGCTACTGGAGAAGATACTGAGGGATAGGATATATACCCATTTAGAATACAATGACTTCTCCGTGCTAGGTAGCATGGTTTTCTGCAGGTATGGTAATGGCTTACAAACTTAATAGAATTGTTTGAAAAGGTGACAATGTTGATTGATGACGGAAGGTATATAGATGTCATACAGATGGACTTTAGTAAGGCATTCGATAAATTTCCCCATGGTAAGTTGACGAAGAAGGTGAAGTTGCATGCGTGTTCTAGCTAGATGGATAGAAAACTGGTTAGGAAACAGGAGACAGAGAGTAATAATGGAAGGGAGGTTCTAAAAATGGAGATCTGTGACCAGTAGTGTCCCACAGGGGCCCTTGCTGCGACATTGGTTTTTGTGGTATACATAAATGATTTGGAGGAAGGTGTAGCTTGTTTCATTAGCAAGTTTGCAGATGACACTAAGATTGGTGGAGTAGCAGACAGTGAAGGGGACTGTCCGAGAATACAGCAGAATATAGATAGATTGGGGAGATGGGCAGAAAAATGACAGATGGAGTTCAATTTGGACAAATGTGAGGCGATGCATTTTGTACGATCCAATCCAAGAGTAAACCATACAGTAAATAGTAAAGTATTGGGGAAAATTGATGTACAGAGACATCTAGGTGTTCAGGTCCATTGTTCCATGAAGGTGGCAAGGCAGATCAGTAGAGTGGTGAAGAAGGTGTATGGCATGGTTTCCTTCATTGGATCGGGTACTGAATATAAGAGTTTGCAGGTCGTGTTCCAGTTGTATAAGACTTTAGTTCAGCCACATTTGGAATTCTGCATACAGTCTGGTCGCCACACCAGCAAAACGATGTGGATGCTTTGGAGAGGGTGCAGAGGAGGATCACCAGGATGTTGCCTGGTATGTAGGGTGCCAGCCATGAAGAGAGATTGAACAAATAAGGATTATTTTCATTAGATAGACGGTGGTTGAGGGGGATCCTGATCCTTGGATGGCGAGGCATATTGAGGATCTGCTAAGGACATTAAAGAAGGCATACATTGGGTTTAAGATATCGGGCTTAAGTCAATCCTTAGATGACTACACAAAGTGTAGAAGCAGCCTTAAGAGGGGAATCTGAAGCCTGAAAAAAGGACATGACATGGATCGCTCAGAAAAGGTGAAAGATAATCCCAAGAGGTTCTCTAGTGATATTAAGAGTAGAAGCATGATTCAGGATAGAATAGGTCCCCTTACTAATGAGCATGGCTGTCCTTGTTTGTGTGTGTGTGGGGGGTATCGTTTAATGAATATTTCTCCTCCATGTTTAATCAGGAGCAAATGATGCATACTAAGGAAATAAGGAAAACAAGTGGGAATGTTTTGATCTGCATGCATGTTACTAGAGTGGAGGCATTTTCTACCTTAAAGCACAATAAGGTGAATAAATCCCCTGGGCAAGAATATGTCCATCGTCGGATGTTATAGGAGGATAGGGAAGGAATTGCACAGGCCCTTGCACAGATTTTTGCTTCATCGTTTGCCACAGGAGTGATTCCATTGTTTAAGAAAGGTAGCAAAGACAAACCAGGGAGCTCTTAGTCAGTGAGTGGAACATCAGTGTTAGGCAAGTTGTTGGAGACGATAATGAGAGACAAATCTTTTAAATTGTTTCAAAGAGATAACTGCGAGAATACATATGGGAAGGACAATGGATTATCTGTATATGGACTTTAGTAAGACGATTGACAAGGTCCCATACGACAGGTTAGTCAGTGAGTTTAGGTGATTTGCGATCCAGAGAGAGCTAGCTAATTGGATTCAAAATTGGCTCAATGGTAAGAAGCAGAGGGTGATGGTTGAAGATTGTTTCTCCGACTGGAGGTCTATAATAAGGTGTCAGTGCTGAGACCTTTGTTATTTGTTATTTACATAAATGTTCTGCATGTGAATATACAAGGCATGATGAGGGCCATAAGACATAGGAACAGAAATTGAAATATTTAGCCCATCGAGTCTGCTCCACTATTCAGTCATGGTTCATAAGTTTCTTAACACCATTCTTCTGCTTTCTCGACATAATCCTTGATCCCCTTGGCAATCAAGAGCCTGTCCATCTCAGTCTTATATATACTCAGTAACCTGGCCTCCACAGCCTTCTGTGGCATTGAATTCCATGGATTCACCACTCTCTGGCTGAAGAAATTTCTCTTTATCTCCGTTCTAAAAGCTGTTCCATTTACTTTAAGGCTGTGCCCTCGGGTACTAGTCTATTTTACAAATGGAAACATCTTCACAACATCTATTCTGTCTAGACTATTCAGTATATTTCAATTAGATCTCCTCTCATCCTTTTAAAATCCATTAAGTAAAGATCCAGAGTCCTCAAAGTTTCCTCATATGTCAAGCTTTTCATTCCTGGGACCATTCTCGTGAAACTCCTCTGAGCACATTCCAAGGCCAGTACATCTTTTCTGAGATAAGGGGCCCAAAACTGCACAACATACTCCAAGTACTCTCAAGAAGGTTACTACATTTATGGATGATACCATTAGGAGGTATCGTTGATAGCGATGAACATTATCAGAAATAATAGAGGGATTTTAATCTGATGGGGAATTGAACTGAGGATTTACAACTGCAATTAAATACAGATAAGTTGGAGGTGTTACACTTTGGAAAGTAAAACAAAGATAGGAGTTATACAGTAAATGGTTAGATTCTGAGGAATGTTGTGGAACAGAGGGACCTCGGATCACAAGTCCATATTTCACGGGAAGAGGCGTCACAGGTAGAAAGGGCGGTAAAGAGGGCATTTAGCATGCCGGCCTTCAACGTTCAAAGCATTGAATATAGGAGTTGGGACATTATGCTACCATTCTGTAAGTCGTTGGTGAGGCCACACTTCGAGCATTGTGTACAGGTTTGGTCATCCTGTTAACCTGAAACGAGTGCAAAGAAGTTTGACAAGAATGTTGTCAGGACTAATAGGCCAGCGTTATAAGGAGGGGGTGGGCCAGGTTCGGATATCATCCCTTGGAATGTAGGAGAATGAGGGGGTGTTTTTATGGAGATGCATAATATTACGTGGGCCATAGATAGAATGAATGCATCGAGTAATTTTCCCAGAGATTACAGACTGAAAACTACAGGGCATTTTTTTTAGGTGAGGGGGAAGGATTTAAGAAGGACCAGAGAGGCAACTTCATTATGCAGAGAATGTTTTTGAAATGGAATGGGCTGCCAGAAAAAGTGGTTGAGGCAGGTACAATAGCAACATGTAAAACAAATGAATTGATACATAGATGGGAAGGGTTGAGAGTGATATGGTTCAAATGCGGGCAATTGGAATTAGTTGAGTGGGCAGCATGGTTAGCACAGACAAGTTTGGGCCGAAGGGCCAGTTCCCATGCTCGATCACTCTATGATTCAATGACACTCCATTCAAGTCAGTGACACAGTGACACTCCGGCTTATACCAGCCCACACCACGTCACTGTCAGGGGGACACTCTGGGCTACACCAGCCCAAACCATGTCACTGTCATGGGAACACTCTGGGCTATACAATCCCACACCATATTACTCTCGTGGGACACTCATGGATAGAGCAGCCCACATCATCTCGCCATGCAGTGGCTTCTATCATTTGATTGCCAAAGTTGCAGATGTTATCTACCTGCTTGGCAATGATCTCTAGGAGGTCAGTAATCCCCATCATACACTTGCCCTTTACTATGTAACAAGCCCGAACCTCTTTGCCGTTTAGCTAGTCGAGGGTATATCGGTTTTGCTGAGGAGATAGCCGTAATTCTAAGAGCATATCCTTACCTCCTGCTAAGTCCAAACGGTCTCCTTGCCCAAGCGGGTTAGACCATAAATAAGATAGTTTCAATTTGGATGGCTGATATTTCCTGCAGATCCTCCTCAGGAAAAGGTACTGAGAAATGTATAAGCCAGAAGCGGGACTTTACTGTTACCCAAAGCCATACCACCTCTCCAATGCGCGCAGAATACAGGTCAAACTGAACGTTTAGTAGGGAAACCCCAGCCCCATTCCCAAGTAGTTGGGCAGGGAACAGTAGTTATGAAAACTGCCCTATCAGCTACAGCACAGGAATTACCTATTTCATTCAGAACAATGAAGTTAGTCACTTTGCCATGGCTGACAAAATTAATTTCCAGGTTTAGTTTAGATAATGAAGGGGGCTTCCCAATATGAAGCAGGCCTGTCTTTGTGACAACCCTGAAAGTATAGTTCGTCCATAGCTGCAAAATACGGTCGCACTGGGCTCTTAGGGTGAAAGCAATTCAATAAAAAGTGGTGGGTCTTTCAGTAAGAGATGTGATTACTGTCCCAGATTGGTTCATTCCACCCCACAATTGAGAAGATGGAGGTGCTGTTAGGGGTCTCATAGTAAGGTGTGTGCCATTAAATACCACAAAGAGCCTGAATATCCACAATAACAGAGACACACTCCCCCAGTAGGCATATGCATGAGGTGTGAGGCGCCACAGGGATGCAGTAGCAGTTGGTGCATTGGACAAAGGCACATGGAATAAACAGTCACATTCACTTAAGTGCTTCCCCATCCTGTACAGTTGTAACAAATTGGATAGGTTTCCCCGGAGTTATTATAGGAATTCCACAGGCTAGCAGGTGGGGATAAGTAATAATCAAAGGAAAGATTATATCCGATAAATGCCTAACAGGTGTTCCATACTCTATAGTTGGGATTCAAGAGGGGGAAAGGGGTCAAAGAGTCCTTTGCTGATGTGAGGACGTAACGCACCACTTCATGATGGCTGAATATTTGATGATGACTTTGCAAAAGCAAATTGTTAGTGAAGGACAACATCTCCCCCTTTCTCATTTGCGACGGGCCGATTTAGACCTCTTTGAGTAGAGGCAACGCTTACCAGAAACACCGAAAGCACAAGTGAAATCAAATTGGCACAAAGCACCTTGACAGGGTAAAGCCCAATGAACTTTTCGATCTTCTTGGTGCACTTGACCATTGCGGCAGTCATTCTTGGTAACATTCCATGCATCAAAGGAATCAGTTTCTCGGGCACGTAAGGAGATATTTTCAGCTTAAACGGTACACAGTTTCTGGTTGTTCAGGATCACACAGGTAAACAGCCCCCTCTTCAGCACTAATGCAGGCGACAACGAGTCCACATAACAGGGTAAGTTCGATCTTCATCTTAATGGTCGTGCTGCATTAAGGATTAGGGTATGTAAAACATTAGAAGAATTACGATTCGAAACATGCAGCTATATCATAGTAGCCTGGTTTTTTTATCGACTGATGCCGGTTCGTTTTCCAGTTCCCCATCGTCTCCATCTCCATCATCACCACCACCACAACCACCCCGCCCCTCACCCCGGAATGGCCTCATCTAATGACCTTGGAGTGATGAAGGTGAACCCAGGCGGAATGCACGGCGACCTTTACAGCAGTCAGGCTGGTGTGGAGACCCTGGAAGGGCCCTTGCCATTGAGGTTGGTGGCTGCAGCTTGTCCAAATCATGATGAGAATAAAAGAGTTGGAAATTCAACAATTGGGATATTGTTGACGGAGGGGAGCAGCACCGACCTTAGACTGAAGATCTCCCAAAACTTTGGTCAAAGAAAGAACACAGGAGGACATATCCTCAGTGATGTGTTTGAAATGAATACGGGAGGAGGCATCATTCCAATGTGAGAGGACAGCTCGACTTCGGATGATTTCGGCTGGGGACAAGCGAGGTTTCCCCACAGATGTTTACTGTAGGTGGAACAATACCAGAGGCACCAACCTCACCCATGAAAGACCTGTCTCAGAAGTCCATTTGGTAAGTTTAGTTTTCAGACTGGTCACCACGCTCCACGAACCCTGCAGCCTGTAGGCAATAAGCACAATGAAGTTGGTGGTGGATCCCAAAATGAGAGCATAATTTTTTCAGTAATATCTCCAATAAAATGGGGGGCATTGTCAGAACGTAGACAAAAGCAAATGCCAAAGCAGGTAATAATCTACTTGAGTTAAATATTTACAACAATTTTAGCAGTAACGTTGGAATTGAGGTAAGCTTCAACCCATCAAGGAAAAAAAATTAACAATGACCAAAACATACTTATAGTGCTGACAACTTTGCAACTCAATGAAGTCTTTAAACATCTTTTGCAGTTGGCATTAGTTTGTCAGAGGTCGACTCACACTTGTCAGAGAACATAGAACATAGAACGTACAGCACGGAACAGTCCCTTTGACCCACGATGTTGTGCCGAGATTTAATCCTAATGTAGAATATAGTAACAACCTATGCACCCCTCAATTCACTGCTATGCATGTGCATGTCCAGCAGTCGCTTAAATGTCCCCAATGACTCTGCTTCCACCACTACCACTGATAACGCATTCCATGCATTCACAACTGTGTAAAAAAAACTCTGACATCTCCTTATACCTTCCTCCTAATATTTTCAAACTATGAGTTCTAATACCAGTCATTCCTGCCGTGGGGAAAGTTCTCTGGCTATTGACTATCAGTTCCTCTCATTATTTTGTACACCTCTGTCTGGTCACCTCTCTTCCTCCTTCTCTCCAGAGAGAAATGTCCGAACCTATTCAACCATTCTTTATAAAGCAAGCCCTCCAGTTACCATCCTGGTAACCTTCTTTGCACCCTCTCCCAAGCCTTTGTATCTTTCCCATAGTAGGACGACCAGAACTGGACACAACATTCCAAGTATTGCCTCACCAGGGACTTGTAGAGCTGCAGCAAAACCTCACGGCTCTTAAGCTCTCTCTCCCTGTTAATGAAGGCCAAAACACCATATGCTTTCTTAACAACCCTATCCACTTGTGTGGCAACTTTGGGGAATATATGTACTTGCACACCAAGATCCCTCTGTTGCTCCATACTGCCAAGAATCCTGTCTTTAATCCTATATTCAACATTCGAGTTCCATTATTCAAAATGCATCACCTCGCATTTATCCAGGTTGAACTCAATCTGCCATTTCTCAGCCCAGCTCTGCATTCTATGTCAGGCTGCAGCCTGCATTGTCCTCTATACTATCAACGACACCTCCAAACTTTGTGTCATCTGCAAAATTACAAACCCACCCCTCAACCTCCTCATCCAAGTCAGTTATAAATACGACAAGGAGCAGAGGCCCAAGTACAGAGCCCTGCGAGACCCCACTTAACACTGTCGTCCAGGCAGAATACATTCCATCTACAGCCACTCTCTGCTTTCTGTCAGCCAGCCAATTCTGTATATACCTGTTTAATGTCTGGAAACAGAGTGTTGATGGAGGGTTGTCTGTGTATGTCTGATTAATGGTCAGTGATCGGGTGGTGGTGCAGGGTTGTGTGTGTTTTCTGTACATATCTGTTTAATGACTGGAGACTGACTGGTGGTGGTCAAAGGTTATGTGTGTATTTCTGTGCATATCTGCTCAATGGAAAGAGAATAGAGTGGTGGTGGAGGGTTTTGTGTGTGTGTGTGTGTGTGTGTTTCTGTGTATCTCTGTTTAATGAAAGCTGATAGGGTTATCGTGGAGGGGTGTGTGAGATTCTGTGTATATCTATTTAAGGGCTGGAGACAGGGTGGTGGTAGAGGGTTGTGCGTGTGTATTTCTGTGTATATCTGCTCAATGGCAGGACAACAGGGTGGTGGTAGAGGGTTGTGTGTGTGTTTCTGTGTATATGTGCCTAACGCCAGGAGACAGGGTGGTGGTGTGTGTTTCTGTGTATATCTGTTAAATGGCAGGAGACAGGGTGGTAATGGACAGTTGTCTGTGTCTTCCTGCATATATCTGCTTAATGTCAGGAGGCACATTGTTCATGCAATATTGTGCGTGTGTGTGTGTTTCTGCATGTATCTATTTAATGGCAGGAGACAGGGTGGTGGTGGAGGGTTGTGCCTGTATGTGCGTTTTTGTGTATATATCTGTTTAAGGGCAGTAGGCAGGGTGTTCGTGGAAGGTTGTGTGTGTGTGTTTCCATGTATAACTATTTGATGACAGGAGACAGGGTGGTGAAGGAGGTTTTAGTGAGTGTGCGTGTGCGTTTCTGTGCATAGGTGTTTAATAGCATGAGACAGTTTGGTGTGTGTGCGTCATTGTCTGCGTGTTTTTTTTTCTTGTGTGTATGTTTCTGCGTATATCTATTCAATGGCAGGAGACAGGGTGTTGTTGGAGGGTAGAGTGTCTGTGTCTGTGTGCTTACTGGCAGGAGACAGGGTGATGGTGGAGGGTTGTGTATGTGTGTTTCTGTGTATATCTGTTTAAGGTCAGTAGGCAGGGTGTTCGTTGAAGGCTATATGTGTGTTTCTGTGTATATCTGTTTACTGGCAGGAGAGAGAGAGTGGTGGTCGAGGGTGGTATATGTGTTTCTGTGTATATCTGTTTAATTGCAGGAGACAGGCTGGTGGTGGAGGGTGGTATGTGTTTGTTTCTTTTTATATCTGTTTCATGGCAGGAGGCATGGTGGCGGTTGGAGGTTGTGCGTGAGTTTCTGTGTATATCTGCTTAATGGCAGGCAACAAGATGTTGTTCAGGGATTTTGTGTCTGTGTGTGCGTTTCTGTGTATATCTGTTTAATGGCAGAAAACAATGTGGTGTTTAACAGTTGTGTGTTTGTGTATTTCTACGTTTAGCTGTTTAATGGCAGGAGACAGGGTTGTGGTGGAAGGTTGTGTGTGTGTTTTTCTGTGCATGTCTATTTAAAGGCAGGAGACAGGGTGATGGTGTTGAGATGTGTTTGTGGTTCTGTTTATGTCTGCTTAATCCCCAGAGAGTGTGTGATGGTGGAGGGTTGTGTGTGTGTGTTTGTATGTGTATCTGATTAATGGCAGCAGGGTAGTGGTGGAGGGTTCTGTATATGTGTCTGTGTTTATATGTATATCTGTTGAGTGGCAGGAGACAGGGCGGTGGTGGAGTGTAGTGTGCGTGTTTGTGTGTATATCTACTTAATGGCATGAAATAAGATGGTGGTGCAGGGTTGTGTGTGTGTGCTTCTGCATACATAGGTTTAATGTCGGGTGACAGGGTGGTAGTGGAGGGTTGAGTGTGTGTGTTTCTGTAGATATCTATTGAATTTTAGGATACAGGGATGTAGTAGAGGTTTGAGTGTGTTTGTGTTTACATGTGATCAATGGGAGAAAACAACTTGTTGGTGCAGTGTCGTGTGTGTGTTTCTGTGTATCGTTGTTTAATGGCAGGAGACAGGATGGTAGTGGAAGGTCGTGTGTGTTTCTGTGCATAATTGATTTATGGCAGCAAGCAGGGTAGTGGTGGAGGGTTCTTTATGTGTGTGTTTCTGTGTATACCTGTTTAATTGCAGGAGACCGGCTGTTGGTGGAGGATGGAGTGTGTTTGTTTCTGAGTACGTCTATTTCATGGCAGGAGACATGGTGGCGGTTGATGGTTGTGCATGCGTATCTGTGCATATCTGCTTAATGGCAGAAAACGAAGTGGTGGTGTACGATTGTGTGTGTATTTCTATGTATATCTGTTCAATGGCAGGAGACAGGGTTGTGGTGGAGGGTGGTGTGAGTGTGATTGGGGAGGTGTGAGTGAGTGAGAGAGTGAGAGAGTGAGAGAGTGTGAGTGTGTGAGTGTGTGAGTGTGGATCTGATTAATGGCAGCAAACGGGGTGGTGGTGGAGGGTTCTGCATGTGTGTGTGTTTCTGTGTATATCTGTTTCAGGGCAGGAGACAGGCTGGTGGTCGATGGTTTTCTGTGCGTATTTCTGTGTATATCGGCTCACTGGCAGGAGAACAGCGTGGTGGTGGAGGGCTGTGTGTGCGTGTTTCTGTGTCTATTTGTTTAATAGTAGGAGACAGGGTGGTAATGGAGGGTTGTGGGTGTATTTTTGTGTGTACCTGTTTAATGGCAGGAGGCAAGGTGTTCGTAGAGTGTTGCGTGCGTGTTTCTGTATACATCTATTTAACGGCAGGGCACAGAGTGGTGGTGGAGGGTAGTGTGTGTGCGTGTTTATGTGTATAACTGTTTAATGGAGAAAGTGAAGGACTGCAGATGCTTGAGATCAGAGCTGAAAATGTGTTGCTGGAAAAGCGCAGCAGGTCAGGCAGCGTCCAAGGAGCGGGAGAATCGACGTTTTGGGCATGAGCAGCAATCACTTTATTGAAGAAGCACTCATGCCCGAAACGTCGATTCTCCTGCTCCTTGGATGCTGCCTGACCTGCTGCGCTTTTCCAGCAACACATTGTCAGTTATAACTGTTTAATGACAGGACACAGGGTGGTTCTGGAAATTAGTGTGTATGTTTCTGTATGTATCTGTTTAATTGCAGGACACAGTGGTGGAGGAGGGTGGTATCTGTGTGTGTTTCTGTGTATATCTATTTAATGGCAAGGGACAGTGCGGTGGTAGAATGTAGAGTGTCTGTGTTTCTGTGTCTCTGTGGTTACTGGTAGGAGACAGGATGGTGGCGGAGGGTTGTTATGTATGAGTGTTTCTGTGAATATCTGCTTAAGGGCAGTAGGCAGGGTGTTCGTGGAAGGTTGTCTGTGTGTGTCTGTGTATATCTGTTTAATGGCAGGAGTCAGGGTGGTGGTCGAGAGTTTGTGTTTGTTTCTGTGTATATCTATTTAATGACAGGAGACAGGGTGATGGTTCGAGGATTGTGGGTGCATTTCTGTGTATATCTGCTCAATGGCAGAGTTCAGGGTGATGGAGTCGAGATGTGTGTGTCTGTTTATACCTGCTTAATCGCCGGAAAGTGTGTGATGGATGTCTGTGTGTGTGTGTGTATCGATGTTATGGCTGCCGACAGGATGATCGTGGAGGTTTGTATGTGCGTGTTTCCATGTATATCTGTTTAATGGCAGGAGACGGAGGTGGTTTAGTTTTGTGTGTTTCTGTGTATATCTCTTTATTGACATGAGGTAGGGTGTTAGTGGAGGGTTGTGTTTGTGTGCCTTTCTGTGTATATCTGCTGAATAGCGGGAGACAGCGTGGTGATGGAGGGTTGTGTTGCATGTTTCAATGTATGTCTGATTAATCGCAGGAAACAGGGTATGGTGGAGGGTTTTGTGTGTGTGTTTCTGTGTATATCTAGAACATAGAACAATACAGAACAGGACAGGCCCTTCGGCCCAGGATGTTGTGCCGATCATTTGTCCTCGCTGAAGTACCTATCCATATACCTGTCCAATTGCCGCCTTAAAGGTCACCAATGATTCTGACTCTGCCACTCCCACAGGCAGCGCATTCCATGCCCCCACCACTCTCTGTGTAAAGAACCTACCCCTGACATCCCCCCTATACCTTCCACCCTTCACCTTAAATTTATGTCCCTTGTAACACTGTTGTACCCAGGGGAAAATGTCTCTGACTGTCTACTCTATCTATTCCCTTGTTCATCTTATAAACCTCTATCAAGTCACCCCTCATCCTTGACCGTTCCAATGAGAAAAGGTCTCACACTCTCAACCTATCCTCGTACTACCTATTCTCCATTCCAGGCAACATCCTGGTAAATCTCCTCTGCTCCCTCTCCAAAGCTTCCACATCTTTCAGAAAGTGAGGCGACCAGAACTGCACACAGTACTCCAAATGTGGCCTTACCAAGGTCCTGTACAGCTGCAACATCACTTTACGACTCCTGAATTCAATCCCTCTGCTAATGAAAGCTAATACACCATAGGCCTTCTTACAACCTCTATCCACCTGAGCGGCAACTTTCAAAGATCTATGAACATTGACCCAAAGATCCCTCTGCTCCTCCACCTTACTAAGAACCCTACTGTTAACCCTGTATTCCGCATTCTTATTTGTCCTTCCAAAATGGACAACCTCACACTTGACAGGGTTGAACTCCATCTGCCACTCCTCAGCCCAGCTCTGCATCATATCTAAGTCCCTTTACAGACGACAACAGCCCTCCTCAAGATCCACAACTCCACCATTCTTCGTATCGTCTGCAAATTTACTGACCCACCCTTCGACTCCCTCTTCCAAGTCATGAACAAAAATTACAAACAGCAGAGGACCCAGAACTGATCCCTGCGGAACTCCACTTGTAACCGGGCTCCAGGCTGAATATTTACCATCTACCACCACTCTCGCTTGGTCACCTCCTCAAAGAATTCAATAAGACTTGTAAGGCAAGACCTACCCCTAACAAATCCGTGCTGGCTTTCCCTAATCAAGCAGTGTCTTTCCAGATACTCATAAATCCTATCCCTCAGTACCCTTTCCATTACTTTGCCTACCACCGAAGTAAGACTAACTGGCCTGTAATTCCCGGGGTTATCCCTATTCCCTTTTTTTGAACAGGGGCACAACATTCGCTACTCTCCAGTCCCCTGGTACCACCCCCGTTGACAGTGAAGACGAGAAGATCATGGACAACGGCTCTGCAATTTCCTCTCTTGATTCCCACATAATCCTAGGATATATCCCGTCAGGCCCGGGGTACTTGTCTATCCTCAAGGTTTTCAAAATGCCCAACACATATTCCTTCCTAACAAATATCTCCTCTAGCTTACCAGTTCGTTTCATACTCTCCTCATCAACAATACGGTCGCTCTCGTTTGTAAATACTGAAGAAAAGTACTCATTCAAGACCTCTCCTATCTCTTCTGTCTCAATAAACAGCCTACCATGACTGACCTTGATCGGACCTACCCTCGTTCTCGTCATTCTCATGTTTCTCACATACGCATAAAAGGCCTTGGGGTTATCCTTGATACTACCCGCCAAAGATTTTTCATGCCCTCTCTTAGCTCTCCTAATCCCTTTCTTCAGCTCCATCCTGGCTATCGTGTATCCCTCCAACGCTCTGTCTGAACCTTGTTTCCTCAACCTTATGTCAGCCTCCTTCTTCCTCTTTACAAGACATTCAACCTTCCTTGTCAACCAAGGTTCCCTCACACGACCATCTCTTTCCTGCCTGACAAGTACATACATAACAAGGACACGTCGTATCTGTTCCTTGAAAAAGTTCCACATTTCCACGGAATCCTTCCCTGACAGGCTATGCTCCCAACTTATGCTCCTCAGATCCTGTCTTGCAGCATCGTATTTACCCTTCCCCCAATTGTAAAACCTACCCTGTTGCACGCACCTATCTCTCTCCATAATCAAGGTGAAAGTCAGAGAATTGTGGTCACCATCACCAAAATGCTCACCCACTAACAAGCCCATCACTTGTCCCGGTTCGTTACCAAGTACCAAATCCAATATGGCCTCCCCTCTGGTTGGACAATCTACATACTGAGTTAGAAAAGCTTCCTGGACACACTGCACAAACACCGCCCCGTCCAATCTACTTGATCTAAAGAGCTTCCAATCAATATTTGGGAAGTTGAAATCACCCATGACTACTACCCTGTGGCTTCTGAACCTTTCCAAAATCTGTTTCCCAATCTGTTTCTCCACATCTCTGCTGCTATTGGGGGGCCTATAGTAAACACGCAACAAGGTGACTGCTCCTTTCCTATTTCTGACTTCAGCCCATATTACCTCCAAAGGCAGATCCCCCTCGAACTGCCTTTCTGCAGCCATTATACCATTTCTATTTAGCAACGCTACACCCCCTCTTTTTTACCACCCTCCCTAATCTTACTAAAACATCTGTATGCAGGAACCTCCAACAACCATTCTTGTCCCTCTCCTATCCACGTTTCCGTGATGGCCACAACATCGTAGTCCCAAGTACCAATCCACGCCTTAAGTTCACCCACTTTATTTCTGATACACCATGCGTTGAAGAATACACACTTGAACCCAACTCTGTGTCCGCAAGTATTCCCTGTCAGTGCTACCTTCTGCACAGCCTCCCTACATTCTTGGACTACAAGGATACCTACCTCCCAGGATATTGGTGCCCTTCTGGTTCAGGTGCAACCCTTCCTGTTTATACAGGTCCCACCTTCCCCAGAATGCGGTCCAAATACCTGAAGCCCTCCCTCCTACATCATCCTTGCAGCCACGTGTACAACTGCACTCTCTTCCTATTCCTTGCCTCACTGTCATGTGGCACCGGCAACAACCCAGCGATGACGACTCTGTCCGTCCTAGCTTTTAGCTTCAGTCTAACTCCCTGAGCTCTTGAATGACCTCCCAACCTCTATTCCTACCTATGTCGTTGGTGCAAAAATGCACCACAACTTCTGGCTGCACACCCTCCCCTTAAGGATTCTGAAGACGTCTCGGACCCTGGCACTCGGGAGGCAACAAACCAACAGAGAATCTCACCCATGCCCACAGAACCGCCTGTCTGTCCCTCTAACTGCAGAGTCTCCTATAACTAGCGCTCTCCTCCTCTCCCCCTTTCCCTTCTGAGCCTCAGAGCCGGACCTCGTGCCAAAGACCTGGTCACTGCAGCTTACCCCTGCTAGGCCCTCCCCCAACAGTACGCAAAGCGGTATACTGATTGTTGGGGGGAATGGCCACAGGGGATCCCTGCACTGCCTGCTTCATCCCCCTCCCACTTCTAACTGTTACCCAGTTGCCGCTGTTCTCTGGCGTAATTATGTCCCTGTAGCTTCCATCTATCACCCGCTCAGCCTCTCGAAGAAGGCTCAGTTCAGCCAACTCCAGCTCCAGTTCCCTAACGCGTTCTGTGAGGAGCTGGAGTTGGTTGCACTTCCTGCAGATGAAGTCGGCAGGAGCATCGGTGGTCACCCCCTACCTCAACCATCCTACAGAAGGAACATTCCACTGCCTGCGCTGCCATAACTCTACACTTAGTCCTCAAAACAAGAACACCAAGTAGCTAACTTTTTTTTTAGGTTAGAGGTGGAGTGAGGGTGGGAGACACTACACGTCTACTGTCTCTGGTTCCTTCTCCACTCAAATAACAAGTACTTACCTTCCTGACCAGCTTTGTGCTCCGACTTCACTTCCACCCAGCTGCCGCCCTCTCTGCTGCAAAAAGCTATTTCATGGAAGGTGACAGCATGATGGTAGAGGGGTGTGTGTGGGTGTGTGTGTGTGTGTGTGTGTGTGTGTGTGTGTGTGTGTGTGTGTGTGTGTGTGTGTGTGTGTGTGTCTGCATATATTTGTTTAATGGCAGGAGACAGGGTGGTGGTGGTGGAAGGTTGTGTGCTTGTGTTTCTGCCTATATCTGTTTAATAACTGGAGACAGGTTTTCGTGCTGGTTGGTGTGTATGTGTTTCTGCATATCCCAGTTTAATGGCGGGAGGCAGGGCGACGTTGGAAGGTTGTGTGTGTGTTTTTCTGTGTATATCTGATTATTTGCAGGAGACAGGGTGGTCGTGGAGGGTTGTGTGCGCGTTTCTGTGTATATCTGTTTAATGACAGGAAACAAATTGGGTGTCAAGGATTGTGTGCGCGTGTGTGTTTGTGTATATCTGTTTAATGGCAGCAGACAGGATGTTTGTGGAGGTTTGTGTGTGTGTGTTTCTGTATAGATCTGTTTAATCATTGGAGACAAAGTGATCATGGAGTGTCTTGTGTGTGTGTTTTTGTTATATTTGTTTTATGTCAGGAGACAGAAAGGTGGTTTTGGGTTTTGCGTGTGTTTCTGCGCATATCTGTTTATTGACCGTAGGCAGGGTGCTAGTGGAGGGTTGTGTGTGTGTGTTTCTGCGTATATCTGTTTAGTGATCGTAGGCAGGGTGTTAGTGGAGGGTTGTGTGTGTGTGTTTCTGCGTATATCTGTTTAGTGATCGTAGGCAGGGTGTTAGTGGAGGGTTGTGTGTGTGCATGTGTGTGTGTTTCTGTGTATAGCTGCTTAATAGCGGGAGACAACGTGGTGGTGCAGGGTTGTGTTGTGTGTTTTAGTGTATATCTGATTAATGGCAGGAAACATGGTTTTGGTGGAGGGTTGTGTGTGTGTGTTTCCATGTATATCTATTTAATTGAAGGAGACAGCGTGCTGATGGAGGGTTGTGTGTGTGTGTTTCTGCATATATTTGTTTAATGGCAGGAGATGGGATAGTGGTGGAAGGTTGTGTGCTTGTGTTTCTGTCTATAACTATTTAATAACAGGAGACAGGTATTGGTGCAGGTTGGTGTGTATGTGTTTCTGCATATTCCTGTTTAGTGGCGGGAGACAGGGCAGCGGTGGAGGGTTGTGTGTGTGTGTGTTTGCATATATCTGTTTAATGGCAGGAGACAGTGAGCTGTTAGAGGGTTGTGCGTGTCCATTGCTATGTATTTCTGTTTAATGGCAGGAGACAGAGTAGTAGAGAGTGATTGTGTATGTGTTTCTGTGTATATCTGATCAATAGCAGGAAACAACTTAGTGGTGTAGGGTTGTGTGTGTGTGTGTGTTTCGGTGTACAACTGTTTACTGGCATGAGACAGGTGGTGGTGGAGCGTGGTTTGTCTGTGCTTCTGTGTATCCTTGTTGTGGTTCTGTTCGCCGAGCTGTGAATTTATGTTGCAGATGTTTCGTCCCCTGTCTAGGTGACATCCTCAGTGCTTGGGGGCCTCCTGTGAAGCGCTTCTGTGATGATTTCTCCGGCATTTATAGTGGTTTGTCTCTGCCGGTTCTGTTGTTGGGTCAAGCTGTCCGCTTCTGTGGCCGGTATATTGGGTCCAAGTCGATCTGTTTGTTGATAGAATCTGTGGATGAGTGCCATGCGTCTAGGAATTCCCTGACTGTTCTCTGTTTGGCTTGTCCTATAATAGTAGTGTTGTCCCAGTCGTACTCATATTTCTTGTCATCTGCGTGTGTGGCTACTAAGGATAGCTGGTCATGTCGTTTCGTGGTTAGTTGGTGTTCATGGATGCGGATCGTTAGCTGTCTCCCTGTTTATCCTATGAAGTGTTTTGTGCAGTCGTTGCATGGACACCATCAAGTCACATTTCAAAAATCATTTTAATCCACGTGCTCAGACATATAATGAAACATCTCTGTTGGATGTGAACCTTTCGGCTCAGATGTCGGGGCACTACCACCACTCAACAATAGCCCCTAAAGCTGCAAAATGATCCTCCTGTGTTTGTTCATCAGCTTTCTTTGAACGTACTCTGACAACCCCCCACAACAGAATCGAGATCATCTGTTCCAGAGAAAGTGACACTGCCACATGTTCATGGAAGGAAATCGAATTCAGAGCTCTGACCCAGGGGCAGGTGTGTGACCCACGACACAAGACTTAAACCATGCCCAGAATTTGAGTCATATTTTAAGTCAGTTTTCAGCTCTATATGGATGTATTACATTTTGATTAACATTACTGAAAAACACAGGCAACAGTTCTCATTGTTAAACAAATAAAAGATATTAGCCTCAACTATAGGATGACGAGTGCATGTGCTCTGCCATCGAGATGAACAATGAACTTCTTTAATTGCTTGGCTATGATTTCCAGCTAACATAGCTATTATCTGTAATATTCAATATTAGGGCAAGCCATCGTGCAGAAACACTCTGCACTATGAGGGAACTCGAATAGATATCAATACTGAACACCAGAGATGAGGAAAGAGCACAATTTCTGGCCAAAAAACACGAGCCGCTATTTCCAATTCTCACATGTGGATTCCCTCTTCCTGAAATTATAAAGTGATACAAGGCATCGGTTTACTTTCCAGCCTCTTCTTCCACTCTCCTCCCTCTGCTTGCTCAAAGCAAATCAAGCTCTTGGTCTTTGGGAAACTCAAGGCCTGTGTTTGTAGGCCTTCTGGAGAGGGGAGGGTCTTTTAAACCTGAAGCAGGAGGGTGAGGGAGCAGTAATATCACTCACTGGGCTGAGGTGTGGCAATTTAGTTTAACTTGGATAAATGCAAGATATTGCATTTTGGTAAAATTAAAAGCGGGGGTGCTTGTACAATTAATAGTAGAGCGTTGGTAGCGTTGTAGAAAAGAGGGACCCACAGGTGCAGATCGAATTCACAGAAGTTTGTGGCACTTATAGACAACGTGTTTAAGGTTACTTCTTTGCTCAGACTTTTGTGGTTAGCAATTGAGAAGTCATGCTGAGATAGTGCAGGATATTGATGAAGCCTCTTTTGCAGTACTGTGTTCAGTTTTGTTATTGGAAGGAGATTATTAAGCTGAAGAGGGTTCAGAAGAGATATACCAGGATGTCGCCAGGAACACCTCATCTTCTGCCTCGGGAGCCGACAAACACATAGCATGAACATTGAACTGACTAATTTGGAAATCTCCCCTCGCCGACCCAGATCCCAGATCCGACCCTCCGACTCAGATCCGCCCTCTCATGGGAACCTACCTGTCCATCTTCCTTTCGACCAATCCACTCCAACTCCCCACCGACCTCTCACTATCACCTTCTAGCTTCGCCCACCTATCACCAACCTTTCCCCCAGCCTCACCCTCACCACCCATTTATTTGTCAGCCCCTTTACTCCTTCGCAGTTCTGAAGAAGGGCCCTGCCTGAAACGTTGACTCTCTTGCTCCTCGGATGGTGCCTGAGCTACTGTGTCTTCTCCACTATCATGCTTTATCTACACTTAATTTTCTAACATCTGGAGACTCCATTGTCTCTTAGGTACAATTCTCTGTTAACCCCACATGTCTGTTATAACCCCACGCTGTCTGAGATATAAATTATCTCCAGATCATGACCTATAAATGTTCTCTCAATCTCTTACTGATATTGTCATGCCTCAGCAGTCGTTACAGGATCTATGTTTCCATTTATAAGCAGAGAAACATGTTGGTGTTCCGATAAACCTCTGGCATTACTTTCATATCCAATGCAGACTGAATGGTTGCACACAATTAATCTACCAGACTCAAAATTCGTTCCCTCAGTCACCCTCGCATATCCAATCCAGACTGTGTAAATGTTAATCATTATTTTGAATTTTAATAAAACAGTATTGTATTGAAAGTCGTTGGTTGCAGCTATTTGTTCAGTGACTGTGATTAATGTCAGTCTCCATGGATCCTAAATGTGTCACTGGAGGGCTTGCCTCTTTTATTAATTAGGGATTCAGTTCAATGTGTTATCCCATAGAATGAGTGGGAGCATCGCCGACAGTCCTAACAGGGATCAGCAGCTCTAGAGAGACAGGGAGGAGAATCTGAGAACATTAGACTGGAATGATCGAACATGGACAGGAGTTTATCCAGTAGTCTTTACTGGCTTTCCCAACCTTGGATATCATTAGTATGGCGGATCTATGATGTGCTGATGGTTATTCAAGCTTGTTACTATCCCATCCTCGCTATAGTTGGTGTTCCTGGTAAGTCATTCTGTCAATTAAAGCAGGTTAAACTGAATTGTTGTTCATGTTATTAAAATTAGGAAAGGTGGAAGTCATTGTTTTCAGTTCCAATGAAAAATTCCTTTCCTTAGAAATTATAATGAGCAAATTACTACTTTCAAATGACTCACCGGTATGCGAGGAGAAACTCTAAAACTCCATAATCCTTCTAGCCCTGCACAGATCTATTTCTCCATATCCCACCCCCCCCCCCACTCGATAAATCTGTCCAATATCACCATCATGATACCCCTACTCCTCCTCAGCCACAGTGCACCTTCTGAGTAAACCATCATTTGGGCCTCTGTTAAATCCGGAATCACCTGTTTCAAGTCCCTTCTAACCACATGTCAATCACAAAATAATTGCCTTTGAAATGTTTAACATGTTCTCTGCACAAAAACTGTCTGAAGGCAAGATAATGCATCGTGCTCAAGTCATTGACTCATGATCTAGAGCCACAGAATAATAATCTGTTAATATGAAGGAAATTTGTGGCATTGAAGTGAAACCATCTTCGTTCAGTATAAAAAGCCCACCAGCTTGCCTCATGTCCTTTAGTGACGGCAATGGGTCATCCTTCCCTGATCAGGTCTCTGTGTGACTGCAAACCCACAGCAATGTGTTTTACTTTTTACTGTCCTGTGGAACAGCTGAACCAGCCACTCAGTTCAAGATAGACATAACAGGCTGGCCTGACCTGTGAGGGAAGAACAAAAGGAAAGATAACTCCCTTCCTCTGCCTGTTTCCCATATTCCTGCAGCTCATTTCCATTCATGTGGTGACCATTCCTTATTTAAAGTGCATTCTTTCTTAGTCTTTCCCTGAGTGTGATGTTCATCTCCCGCAGCAACTCTGCTGTTGGCTTTGTTGATGCTCACATATAGATGTTAGGAACTTTTAAATTCCACGTCAGGCGCAGTGTAGTGAAAAGTAAAGGCTTTTTACGCTATAGGAAAGAAACAGAGATGGCTCAATGAGGAATATAAATAATTGTGATCAAACCTAAGAGTGTTGTTGAGGCAGTCTTTGGGACATTGTGGACAGATTGTCTTTCCTTTTTAAGAAATAATCGCCCTGCCACAGAGAGAGTGCACACGTTTTTTTTACCAGACTAATCCCTGGGATGGTGGTAAAATGAGGTGTGAATGAAGAATATTATTTAGCGCTGTGAGAGAATAAAAGATGATTGCATTGAAACTTAAGAGGAATGGACAGCCTCTCATGATGTTCAGAACAGATATTGATACGGTGATAAAATCCATGGCTTGATTTTCTTGAGTTACAAGACCCACTGAGGACGTTCCCCTCACCCCACCCCCACTCCCTATATCGATACAGGGGGAGAGAGAGAGAGAGAGAGAGAGAGAGAGAGAGAGAGAGAGAGAGAGAGAGAGAGAGAGAGATAGTTAGACTTTGAATACAGTGCATTTGGTTTGTTATCCTACACTGAACATCACGTTATTCAAAATCCAGCTTGAGATGTTGAATGAGCTCCTCTTTTAACTGTGTCTGACAGCACTGTTACATGAATGTTACCGACACTTTAACAGCAAAGCTTGAAAGCTGTCCGGGTCTTACTGAACACGGACACAGGCTGCATCAGGAGCTGATGGGAGACAAAATGTTCTGAACATTGTGTAACACTCAGTGACCATCCCCACCTCCGGTCTTATGATGGGGAAAGACATTGATGAAGCAGCTGAAGATGTTTGTGCTGAGGAAGCTACCTTGAGGATCTCCTGAAGAGACTTCCCGGAACTGAGAAGATTTTCGGCCCCCACCCACATGTATCTTCCTTTGTGCTCTGAAAGACCCCAGCAAGTGGGGAGGGGACGCCTGATTCCCATTAAACTCAAATAATATGGCACTTCGAGTCAAATTCTCAGACATTCTCAGTCAAATACTGCCTTGATATCAAGGCTATCCACTCTTTGCTGAGCCCCTGTGTTCCCCTCTTGTTCATATCAATAGGTGACGGTGTCTGTATGGGGAGTGTTTTCCTCTCACAGAGGGTAGTGAATGTCAGGAATTATCTTTTCTCGAGAGCTAGGGGTGCTACATCACTGAAAGTATTTAAAAAAGGTGATAGATGGATTTTTGATCTGCCAGAGAGCTGAGAGGATGTGAAGGATTGGACATGAAAGATGAGTTAATACGAACAGCAGATCGGCCATGATCGTATACAATGTCTTGATTATCCAAACCACCTGATCCTGTTCCTTCTGTTCTCATATTCTGTAGTTACAAAGTTAATGGTTGTAATTTTCCTGCATGTTCTGTTCTTGAACATTCCAATCAGAGAGAGCAAAGTACTTTATGAGTCATCACTTAGTGAGGTCTGGGGGCTGAATTCGCAGTGAATCTGGGTCTATACCATGACCAAAAAATGAAGCACAAGTTTCAGAGAGGAGACACTCTGTAAAGAGAGCAGAGTTGTCTTTCGAACCCAGCCAGGGTTTTGAAGTAACATTTTCCAACCCACACCAAACGATGTGTGACAGCCTGGAGGGACTGAATGTGATCCTGTGTTACTGTGGACCATGTATTTGGAGCAAGATGCCTCCGTTAGCACCAGTGTAGGAGGTTTGAGGGTCTGAATTGAACATAGGAACATAGGACTGAGGAGCAGGAGTGGGTCATTAGACACGTTGTCACTGCCCCACAAGGCACTAAGATCGTAGCTGCTCTGATTGCAGTTTCAGTAGCACTTTTGAATCTGCACACAATTTTCTCACATGTGCTTGTCTGTCAAATGTTTGAGTATAGCACAACTTTGAACAAATGCAAACATCCAGGCACCACAAACGTTTGATAAAGGGAATTGCCACATAAACAGTCCAATAAGAATTTCTCATTCATGTTCCGACAAATGTTAGAGGGTCACTGTGTCCTTTTCCAGACCCACTCCTCCACCGATTACAACAAATTTTAAATGTAGCCAGTTTAGTGTTATGGCCAATTGTATAGGACTCAGACTAGGTCATTTTTGAGAAAAATGTTAAATGCAGGAAGTTGAACTCACAACAAATGGTAAAAGATAGAGTGTCCCAAATGTTCGACTGACTTTGAAATTATTCTGCTCACACAAGCTGCTGGTAATGGGATTTATTTGTGGAATAGTTGGATTTGGCTGAACTCCCTTTGCTTCCAACAGTGGAGAGATTCCAATGAGTCCTCACCAGGAATCCTTCACAAGTGGTGAAGATAACTCAGGAATTTTATTGTCTCACATTTTGCTATCTGGTGGACAAAGTAAGAGAGAGAGAGATCAATCATCTGCTGCTTCTCAGGCAGGGAACATTTTTCTCCCTCTCTGTGTTGAACCATATAATAATATCAACTGAACATCAAACTGGGCCATGTGTGCTCTTCTGGAGCATTCTCTGGAAGGGATGATAATGGACGATATGAAGGTGCATCATCGCTGTTGTTGTACACAGTTCCTTTCATTAGAAAAAAAGGTCCCTGCTTTATCATCTGATGACATGTTTATATGCGTCTGTGTAATTTGTAAATATGGGTCGATGTCTATATAATACGTGTGTTGATATCAATACATCTTATTCTTAAAATTGTTCTCTAGCTTTAAACTCCTTAACAAGAGGAAATATGCATCCAGCTGAAACACCTTTCAGAAAGTCATGTATGGTTCAAGAAGATTTCTCATCTCAGATCAAAATTATAATCCCCCATAACAAAAGACCTTCCTTCCAGGAATGTGTGAAGGGAAACATCCATGAAAATCTTCTGAAAGAATTATATATTTTTTTACATTTAGGCGATCAAAACTGCACACAGTGT
This sequence comes from Chiloscyllium punctatum, assembly GCF_047496795.1. NCBI lineage: Eukaryota > Metazoa > Chordata > Chondrichthyes > Orectolobiformes > Hemiscylliidae > Chiloscyllium > Chiloscyllium punctatum. The sequence continues at coordinate 101,247,874 of NC_092744.1, forward strand.
ATCAGATGTGGTCTCAACAATGCCCCGTACAGATGCAGTAAGACATTCCTCATTAAACGTGATAACTTTTGCCAGAAACGGTATCATTCCACTTACCTTCCAAATCACTTGCTGCATCTGCAGACTGACTTCATATGATTCACCTCCCAGGAACATGGAAACGGCCAGTATCACAGAGTTCTGCAATCTCTCTTCAAATAAATTGTTAGCCATTGTTTTATCCTTCCTGCCACAGTAGACAACTCACCTTATGTTCTTTCTGGTGAAGGTTTGCTCACTAACCTTCCCTGTCTGTATCACATTGCAGACTCAGTACCTCCATTTGACGATATCTTGAATAATCATCTCGGTGATGGGCTAATTGAGCTTTGCGCCATTCAGTTCCCTTCTACCAGATGTTTGAGACAGATTATTTGCCATTGATGATCTCACAGTGATCTCTAGAGCACTGCATTAGTTACAGTTTTGCAACCTGATAATAAATATTTACCTCTACTCTCTATTTCCTGTTAGCGACAGCTTCCCCGTTGCTGTGTAGCACCTAAGGTGGGTTGAATCGTCTCCTCCTGGCCTGTGTAATGTACTCAACGAGCTGAATTACTTCATTCTCTATTCTTGTGTAACTCCTTCGAGGGGCAGAATGGTATTCTCCCGTCTCATTGTAACGATCCTACCTGACTGAAAGGGTGTTCCCCTACCGTGTAACACCATCGAGAGGTGGATTGAATGAAAACACATGGGATAGGTGCAATAGTATATCTCTGCAACAGCTGCGAGGGGTGGATTGAGGGAACAACACAAGGGGTAGGGGCAGCAGTATATCTCTGTGTTAACCTTGAGGGGTGGATAGAGGGAACAACACATAGGGTAGGGGCCGAAATACATCTCTGTAATAGACTCAAGCGTGGATTGAGGGCACAGCGCATGGGGTAGGGGCAGCAGTTGGCCTTTTGACTGCACCATTCAGAATGCTCATAACTAATCCAATTGTGTCTGACTATCCTTACATGGTCTGTTCCAAATAAACATTGACTGTCCTGTCCAGCAAAGATCAGTCAATCTCAGCGTTGAACATATTCAATATCGAGTATTCACTGTTCCCTGAGGATGAGTACACCAAGGATGGCACAACACTAAAGTGAAAGGAATGTCCTTACTTCATTCTGGGACCCGTTATTTTAAACCGTGTTAACCTTACATCAAATCACCACTTCTTTTCAGACATAAGGACACAATAATTAGGAATAAACATAAAGCATTCTGGACATCAAACCTGTTCCACATTCCTTCTGACCCTTTCCAATCAAATATGTATCAAACCCAGCCTCTGTTGCTGTCTCAGGTAGAGAATACCTGATAGCATTACACCACAAGAACATTAAAGCAAGGATCAGAATGAGGCCATTCGATCCATCGAGTCTAAAATTCCGTTAAATTATTTTTATATGTACCTCAATCTTATTCTTCTGCCTTCTCCCTAGAATTCTTGATATTCTTACAAATCCAAAGCATATCGATTTGCGTCCTAATGACACTAGTTTCTGTTCCTCTGGGACTGCGTGTGTTTGTGTGTTTGCCTCTGCGTGTGTGTGTGTGTGTGTGTGTGTGTGTGTGTGTGTGTGTACATGTGCGTATGTGTGTGCATGCCTATGTGTGTGTGTGTGTATATATATATATATATATGTATATATATATATATATATATATATGCGTGTCCATGTGCTTGTTATCTGTGTGTTTGTGTGTCTATATCTGTCAGCCTGTGTGATTCTTAACTGTCTTTGTGTCTATTTGTATGTGACTGTATATGTCTCTGTGCGTTTCTACCTGTGTGTATGCCTATCTCCTGGTAAGTATTGTGCGTGTTCGCATATTGGGGTGTTTACCAATAGTTCTGTGTATTTGTGTGTCTGCGTCTCTGTGCAGTGAGGTATCTGTGTCCTTTTTTTGGAAGTGAAAGGACTGTCGTTGGAACTGCCAGTGGATTTAAAGTGAGAATTGTCTTTCACTGAATATTGCTCCTTAATCGGTCGGTGGCACATGGAGGTTTCAAAATCTCCTGTCCTCTCTGGCTCGTACCAGTGTCCTACCCACTTGGCAAGGGAAGGCGGTGAGGGAGTGGATATCGGACACTCCAACACACGGCTTTGCCTTTCTGTCCTATTCCAGGCTCTTCCTCCTGGAATGGGAAAATGGGAGGGTTGGAGGGAGAGTGGGAATGGGTGACCATGCTGTTAGTGCTGGTGTAGTTGGGTGGAATTGTGAGGTGTCTGGAATTAGTCAGTCGACAGTTTTGAATCCTTATAGTATTATTAGTGTGGGGTGTACTGCGTAGGTGACAGAGAAAGTGAGGAAGAAAGTTACTGAATTCAATAGTGAGAGTGGTCGTGCCTGAGCCTTATTTGGAGATAGAACGTGAACCTTGTTCGGGGGTAGGTGCTATAACAGACATACAGTGAGTGTGAGCGAGCAGAGAGTATACGGTAACTCTTATCCTGACAGAGCGGGGAGGATATCAATGCTTATCCTGTATTGCAGGACATTTCTTCAGATCATCTCAGCGTCGAGGTGAGGCTCCCCGAATGTCTTGTCCAAGTCCGTCACTAAAAACAACACAGACATGTCCCTCAGCTTCCACAGAATCAGTTTAGGTAGAGCTTACAGATAGAAAGGAGAAGCAAATATTGGTGTGTTATGTATCAAACCAAAACGCTAGCAGAAAATCTGAGCATCATATGCTCTGGAAATTAGATATGCAAGTATTGTGGATACTGCAATCTTATTGGATGGTCTCAAATTGCATCTGGACTGCGTTAATTAAGTGACTGCTCATGTTTGAAAAATAAATTCCGTAAGTTCAAGAGTATGTTGTGAAGAAAACTAGAGAGCAGGTTACTTTGGATTTGGAATTATCTGGTCCAAATGACGAATTAATAACTTTGTAATGAAGCAACTTTTAAGGAATAATGACATTAATAGAGTGCATTTTACAAGGCGTCTGCGAACAATAGAGAATGCTTGAACTTACTAGTTAAACATCATGGAAGACTGGAGGCTAGAGGGTCAAGATAGCTCCAGTGAATTTGGAAAGTACAATATAACATTCAGTGGGAGACAAGCAATGGTTGTTCGAGTCATAGAGTGCGAAAGCACGGAGACAGGTCCTTCAGCCCAAACTGTCTGAACAAAATGTCCATCCATGCTCACCCCATTTCCCTGCCATTGCCCCGTATCTTTCTAATCCTTTCCTATCAGTGTATTTGTCCAAATGTCTTTTAAATGTTGTTAATCAATCACTTCCTCTGGCAACTCATTCCATATGCGTACCAGCCCATGTGTGTAAAAAGGTTGTTCCTCAGATTCCCTTTTATTCTTTCTCCTTTGATTTTAAACTGATCTGTGATTGCCCAACCTTGGGGAAAAAAAGACAGGGTACATTCACTCTATCCATGCCTGTCATGATCTTACAGACTTCAATATGATCCTCCCTCAGTTTCACACACACACAAAATTAAGATGGCCTAGCTAGCCCAACCTGTCCCTATAACTCAGTCCATTGAGTCCTTGGCAACATCCTTATAATTTTTTTTCTGTATTCTTTCCAGTTTAATACCATCCGTCCAGTAGCAAAGTGAACAAAACTGAACATAACGCTACCAATATGACCTCAGTAGTGTCCTGTATAACTGCAACATACCTCCCTAATTTTGATACTCAGTGAAATACACTGATTAAGGCCAATGTACCAAAAGCTTTCTTCACTGCACTGTCTACCTCTGAATCAACTTCCAGAGAACCATCCACCTGAATTCCAAGGTCCCTCTGTTCCACTACATTCCTCAGGACCCAACCATTCACCATGAAACTCCAACCTTGATTTGAATTTCTAAAATGCAAGAACTTACACTTTACTAAAATCCATTTGCCATTTCTCAGCCCACTTACCCAGCTAATCAAAATACTGCTGCAATTTCTGAAATTTATGATAGCCTTCCTCACTCGCCATGAGACTGCTTATTTTAGTGTCGTCTTCAAACTTTCAAATCATGCCTGTACATTCTCATCGAAATCATAGACATATGTAATATGCAGTGGTCCCAGCACCCACCCCTGAGGCATTCCATAAGTCTCAGGTCCTCCAGTCTGACCAGCATTCTTCCAGCATCACCCTCTGCTTCCTAACACCATTTTGCCAGCTCCCCCTCAATTCCATGTGATCTATCCTTCCAGAGCAGTGGAACATGTGGAACCTTATTGAGGCCTTACTGGAATCCATATAGACTATATATACCACCCTGCCCTCCTCAACGTTGCTGGTCACTTTATCAAAGAACTCGAACCAATTTACGAGTCATGGTCTCCCATGCACAAAGACGTGCTGATTTTCATGAAGGCCTTTTGCCCGATACCCAACATGAGCAAAACTAATGTAGTGTACAAGCTCCCATGCAAGGACAGCACAAAACACTACATCAGACAAACAGGAAGACAGTTAACAATCGGTATACATGAACACCAACTAGCCACGAAACGACACGACCAGCTATCCTTAGTAGCCACACACACAGACGACAAGCAACATGAATTCGACTGGGACTACACGACCATTATAGGGCAAGCCAAACAGAGAACAGCCAGGGAATTCCTAGAGGCATGGCACTCATCCACAGACTCTATCAACAAACACATCGACATGGACCCAATATACCGGCCACTACAGTGGACAGCTGGAACTGACAACCGGAAGTGGCAGATTCAAACCACTACAAATGCCGGAGGAAAGATCACAGAAGCGCTTCACAGGAGGCTCCCAAGCACTGAGGATGTCACCTAGACAGGGGACGAAACGTTTGTAAGACAAATTCCCTGCTCGGCGAACAGAACCACAACAACATAAAACATTGAACACACACACACAGAATCACACGTAAACGTGCATACACAGACACACAGAATCACACACACAGAGATATAGACATCTTTCAGGAGCTGTCTCCATTTCCTACCTTACAAGGGAATTCATGTTATAATGATGCATTCATGCAGGACAAGAAACAGCTTTTGAGACTTTCCCCATTGTGACAGGAATTCAGCCCCAATCTGAAACTTGGAGATATGCAGCAGGATATATCTGGTGGCACGGTGGCACAGTGGTTAGCACTGCTGCCTCACAGCGCCACAGACCCGGGTTCATTTCCCGTCTCAGGCAACTGACTGTGTGGAGTTTGCACATTCTCCCCGTGTCTGCGTGGGTTTCCTCCGGGTGCTCCGGTTTCCTCCCACAGTCCAAAGATGTGCAGGTCAGGTGAATTGGCCATGCTAAATTGCCCATAGTGTTAGGTGAAGGGGTAAGTGTAGGGATATGGGTGGGTTGTGCTTCGGCAGGTCAGTGTGGACTTGTTGGGCCGAAGGGCCTGTTTCCACACTGTCGGTAATCTAATCTAATCTACATCATTACATGTACAGCAGCTTTCTGTGTTCCTGCTCCCAATGTAACATTTAGTTTATCTTGTCTTCGATCTGACATCCAACAAGGATCACTTCACAGATCCAATAACAGATCCCCAGGAGTGAGTTCCAGACTGGAATCTAATTGAGGGGTATAGGGTTTACATACAGCATATGAGATACCCAGGAGTGAGGGACAGACTGGAATCTAATCGAGGGGTTCAGGGTGGTTTACATACAGAATAACAGATAACAAGTCGTGAGTCACAAAATTGCAGAGTTATACAGTCATAGAGATGCACATCATGGAAACAGATCCTTTGGTCCAACCCGTCTATGCAGACCAGATATCCTAACCTGCTCTAGTCTTTTTTTCAAGCACTTGGCCCATCTCCCTCCAAACCTTCCCATTCATATACCCATCGAGCTGAATTTTAAATGTTGCAATTGTACTACCCTCCACCACTTCCTCTGACAGTTCATTCCATTCATGTATCACCCTCTGAGTGAACAAGTTGCCCCTTAGGTTTCTTTCATATTACCTCTCACACGAAACCTCTGCCCTCTAGTTCTGGACTCCCCTACAGCGAGGAAAAGACTTTGTCTGTTTCTCCTATCCATGCCCGTCATGATTTTATAAACCTCGATAAAGTCAACCCTCAGCCTCTGATGCTCCAGGGAAAACAACCCCAGCCTATTCAGCCTCTCCCTGTGGCTCAAATCCTCTAACCCTGGCAACCTCCTTGTAAATCTTTTCTGAACCCTTCCAAATTTCACAACATCCTTCCGATAGGAAGGAGACCAGAATTGCACGCCATATTCCAACAGTGGCCTAACCCATGTCCAGTCCAGCCACAACATGACCTCTCAATGCCTATACTCAAAACACTGACCAATAAAGGAAAGCATACCAAACGCTGCCTTCATTATCTTATCCACCTGCCACTCTACTCTCACGGAGCTACGAACCTGCACTTCAAAGTCTCTTTGTTCAGCAACACTCCCTCAGACCTGACCATTAAGTGTATAAGACCTGTTCAAATTTGCTTTCCCAAAATGCAGCACCTCATGTTTATCTAAATTGAACTCCATCAAGTGGAATATACTTGAAGTTTTTGGGGTGTTTTTGAAACATGCCAGTCACACATACATGGAAGTGAATTACACGTTGGAATCTAATCGAGAGGGTTCTGGGTGATTCATATAATCCCTACAGTGGGGAAACAAGCCCTTCAGCCCAACAAGACCACACTGACCCTCAGAAGAATAAACCATCCAGACCCATTTCCCCACATTTACCCCTGACGAATGCACCTCACATACACATCCCTGAACACTGTGGATAATTTTAACAGGGTTTGGATTGGATGGTTAATATACAGACTAACAGATACCCAGGTGTGTGATACAGACAGGAATCTAATCAAAGGATTGAGGTGGCGAATGTGCAGAGCCCCTTAAAAGTGGAAGTCAGTTACAGATTGGAATTTTATCAAGGGTATTCGGGACGATGATGTGAACAATAACCGATACCCAGAGTGAGTTACAGACTGGAATCTAATCGAGGGTTTCAGGGTGGTTTATATGCAGAATAACAGGTAGCCCGGAGTGAGTTATAGAGTCATAGAATCATAGAGATGTACAGCACGGAAACAGACCCTTCAGTCCAACCTGTCAATGCTGACCAGATATCCCAACCCAATCTAGTCCTACCTTCCAGCACCTGGCCCATATCCCTCCAACCCCTTCTTATTCATATACTCATCCAAATTCCTCTGAAATGTTGCAATTGTATCAGCCTCCACCACTTCCTCTAGCAGCTCAGTCCATACACGTACCACCTTGTGCGTGAAAATGTTGTACCTTAGGTCTCTTTCATATCTTTCCCGTCTGAAACTAAACCTATGCCCTCTAGTTCTGGACTCCCTTACCCGAGGGCAAACCACTATACGGTCACCCCTCACTCCAGGGAAAACAGTCCCAGACTATTCAGCCTCTCCCTGCAGCTCAAATCCTCCAACCCTGGCAAACTCCTTGTAAATCTTTTCTGAACCCTTTCAATTTCCACAACATCTTTCCGATAGAAAAGAGACCAGAATTGCACGCAATATTCCAACATTGGCCTAACCAATGTCCTGTACAGCCGCAACATGACCTCCCAACTCCTGTACTCAATACTCTGACCAATAAAGGAAAGCATACCAAACGCCTTCTTCACTATCCTATCTACCTGCGACTCCACTTTCAAGGAGCTATGAACCAGCATTCCAAGGTCTCTTTGTTCAGCAACACACCCTAGGACCTCACCATTAAATGTAGAAGTCCTGCTAAGATTTGCTTTCCCAAAATGCAGCACCTCGCATTTATCTGAATTAAACTCCATCTGTCACTTCTCAGCCCATTGGCCCATCTGGTCCAGATCCTGTTGTAATCTGAGGAAACCCTATTCGCTGTCCACTACACCTGCAATTTTGGTGTCACCTGCAAACTTACTAACTGTACCTCTTATGCTCGCATCCAAATCACTTATATAAATGACAAAAAGTAGAGGGCCCAACACTGATCCTTGTGGCACTCCACTGGTCACAGGCCTCCAGTCTGAAAAACAACCCTCCACCACCACCCTCTATCTTCTACCTTTGAGCCAGTTCGGTATCTGAATGGCGATTTCTCCCTGTATTCCATGAGATCTAACCTGCTAATCAGTCTCCCATGGGGAACCTTGTCCAACGCCTTACTGAAGTCCATATAGATCACATCCACTGCTCTGCCCTCATCAATCTTCTTTTTTACTTCTTCAAAAAACTCAATCAAGTTTGGGAGACATGATTTCCCACGCACAAAGCCAGTTTGACTATCCTGAATCAGTCCTTGCATTTCCAACTGCATGTACATCCTGTCCCTCAGGATTCCCTCTAACAACTTGCCCACCACCGAGGTCAGGCTGACCGGTCTATAGTTCCCTGGCTTGTCTTTACCACCCTTCTTAAACATTGGCACCACGTTTGCCAACCTCCAGTCTTCCAGCATCTCACCTGTGATTATCGATGATACAAATATCTCAGCAAGAGGCCCAGCAATCACTTCTCTAGCTTCCCACAGAGTTCTCGGGTTCACCTGATCAGGTCCTGGGGACTTATCCACCTTTAACCATTTCAAGACATCCAGCACTTCCTCCTCTGTATATCTGCAACATTTTGCAAGATGTCACCATCGATTTACCTGCAGTCAATATCTTCCATATCCTTTTCCACAGTAAATACAGATATTCTGGGGTTTGTTACATGCTCAAAAAGCACGTTTCTGATCCAGAGCCATGTTATTCAAACTATGGTGGAAAGATGAATGGTAAACCGTTCGTGTATTGCAATAATATAATCAATATTTGCCTTTCTAAAAAAACTGACACACACACACACACACACACACACACACACACACACTCCAATTTTAACTTTAAAGAATGTTGTCCAGATATTACTGGAACTCATGACAAAGGGAAAATTGCAAGATTGTTCAAAACATTATTCTGCTTCTGAAGATATTGTATTCACACAGCTGCTAGCAATGGGATTTCATTTGGCTTTGGCTGAATTCCCTTTGCTTTAGGCAGTGAGTAGATTCCAATGAATTCTGACCCGGGAGCACCCAAAGGGTAGCACGGTGGTTAGCACTGCTGCCTCACAACACCAGGGACTTTGGTTCGACTCTCGCCTGGGTGTGTGGAGTTTGTACGTTCTCCCCGTGTTTGTGTGAGCTTCTAGTAGGTGCTCCAGTTTCCGACCACAGCTCAAAGTGTGTAGGTTATGTTGATTGGTCATGCTAAATTGTCCGTAGTGATCAAGGATTTCTAGGTTCTGTGCATTAGTCAGGGGTAAATGTAGGGGAATTTTTTGGGAAGGTTAGTATGGACTTGTTGGGCCGAAGGACCTGTTTCAACACTGCAGGAATTCCATAAAAATAAGAATGGTAACGATGAGTTTAGAGGTTTTATTTAGCTCGCACACATTGCTGTGATGAGGAACAATGAAGGAGAGAGAGTGTGATAGGCCATTCCTTCTCGGGCAGATTACATTTTCTCCCTCTCTGAGCTGAATCACGCAGTAATGTCATCTTCTCCCAAACTGGACCATGGGAGGTCTCCTTGTACATTGTCCAAACTTCCTTGTACATTGTCCAAACTATGTCTCCATCACATTCCCTGTTCCATGTAGGTGCATCATTGCTGGTGTCATGTACAGAGACAGACCCGTAGCAGAAAATGGTCTTGGTCGATTGAAAAGATATGTTTATATATCCCTGCGTCATTAAAAAATTAAAATTGTTTAAGTTATTCAGAGTACCTGTGTTAAACTGAATGCATTTTTAAAAGAAATAGAGAAATTGCTGGAAAAGCTCGGCAGGTCTGTCAGCATCCAGATGCCTTTTACATGCTGTAGTTGTACCAGCCTCCACCACTTCCTCTGGCAGCTCATTCCATGTGCACACCACCCTCTGTGTGAAATGGTGCCCTTCAGGCCGCATCAAAACCTTTTCCCTCTCACTTTCCACCAATGCCCTCTAGATTTGGACGCCCCAAACCTGGGGAAAAACCCTCACTACTCAACCTATCCATGACCATTCTGATTTTATACGCCTTTACTGCTGCGAATTGTGACTTCAATCAACACGAATGGCTGTACTTTCACTCATCCTCGGCCTAAATTCTGAAATGCAATACTGACACCTCTTCCTTCTCCAACAAGTCACAATTCTAAATCCATTTTAAACAGTTTGTTCAGATGTATCATGAGACACTTCTGTGGGATTTACACCTAGACCTTTGTGCGCAGAGAAAGGGACGCGAGCATCACTCAGCAATACCCATAAAGCTGTAACAGTATTCTCCTGTGTGTTTGTTCATCAGACTGTCCTGACATGATGAGACATACCTCTGCAACAGGTAGGATTTGAATCCAGGCCTTCTAGTCCAGAGCTATGAACACTCCCACACATGTTCATGAATTGGAATCAAATCCAGAGCTTTGGCTCAGAGACAGGGACACTACCCACCACACTACCATACCCAGATTTTGAGTCATATTTTAGTGCCCACTTTCAGTTCGGTGTGGATTTATTATAATCAGGTTACCATTACTGAACTACACAAAACACTTTGTATTGTTAAACAAATGCAAGATATTTGTCTCAACTGTAGGATATTGAGTGTACGTGCTGTGCTATCAAAATTAACTATAAACATCTTTAATTGCTATTATCTGTAGTCTGCAATATTAAGGAAAGAAATCCTGCAGACACACTCTGCCCAATGAAGAGTCTCAAATAGATATTTATGACTGAACACCAGAGACGAAGGAAGAGCTTAATTTCTGGTCCCAAAACACCGATCACTCTTAGTCAAATCTAACGTGCGACTGTCCTCTTCCTAAAACCATGAAATGACACCAGGCCGCTGATTACTGTCCAGCCTCTCTCCCCACTGACTGTGTCTGTAATCTGTCCCTCCTCCCCCTAACCACACAAGGCAAACCAAGCTCAGGGTCTTTGTGACAATCAAGACCGGTGTGTGCAGGCCTCCTGGAGAGGGATGGGCGTTTTAAAATTGAAGGGGGAGGGGGAGGTGGCAGTAATATCACACACTGGGCTGAGGGGTGGCAGATGGAGTTTAGTTTGGATTAATGCGAGGCATTGGATTTGGTAAATCAAACAAGAACAGGACCTATACAATTAAAAGTAGGGTCTTTGGCAGTATTGTAGAACAGAGACCTAGGCCGTCAGGTTTAATGCTTTAAAATTTTCATCTCATGTAGATAGTGTGGTTAAGAAGGTGTTTAACACACTTGTCTTCATTGGTCAGACCTTTGAGTATCGGAATTGGGACGTCATCTTGTGGTTGTACAGGACATTAGTGAGACCTCTTCAGGAATACTGTGTCCAGTCCGGTCACCCTGCCCGCTCATTCCATAGGCACACCACCCTCTGGGTGAAAAAGCTGCCCCATAGGTCACTTTTAAATATTTCCCCTCTCACCTTAAGTCTATGTCCTCTAGTTTTGGACTCCCTGTGCCCTAAGAAAATACCTTGACTCTTCACTTTATTATTATTGACCTTGATATTATTAAATTGGAGAGGGTACAGAAGAGTCTAACCTGGATGTTGCTGGGAAAGGAGGGATTGAGCTATAAGGAGAGGCTGGATAGGCTGGGATTTTTTTCACTGAAGAATATGAAATTAAGCGGTAACTTTGCACAGGTTTATAAAATAATGAGGGGTACAGATAAGCTGAAGGGCTGATGTCTTTTCCCTAGAGTTGGGGATTCAAAACTGAGGGATATTTTAAGGTGCGAGGAAAAAGATTTACAAAAGTCAGGAGAGGTAATTATGTAAGCCAGAATCTGGCACGTGTGTGGAATGAACTTCCAGAGGAAGTGGTGAAAGCAGGAACAGTTACAACGTTTAAAGGACATTTAGATAAGTACATGGATCAGACATCAGTTTGGATGGTGCTGTGAGCAGCTGCCCTCTCCCTCCCCCTCTCTGAATGTATCCCTGCTTGTTTTCACCCTCTGCCAATGTCTGTGCAGTGGCGTGGGGAGGCCAGCAGAGGGTGGCATTGCATCACTTTAAGCACCACATAGACTGGCAGATCTGCCCCACACAGAGACACACAGATACACACAGCAATTTTTAGGACACAACATTGAGCTCAGCTGGTAATTTAAACTAAACATAAAGAAATGCTCAATTTGTCTTGAAAACTGTTAAAATGTGAGTGACAGAGAACTCCCAAATTCCACTGTTTAAACAAAAATATCAATTTATTTTTTAGCTCTGAAAGTGAACATTTTCCATCAACTGTTCACAACTGAGAGCCCATTTCTCTTAACTGCTTATTACCCAACTCCAACTCTACAGCAATTACATAAACGTAATTTCAAAACCATGCAGCAGCTGTTGTTTAATCTGACCTCACACCAAAATCCTCTTTTCCCATCTTTCCTGGGAAGACTGGCTCATGTGACAGGATGTTATCGAAATGTCTACATCTCAGCATTCTGCAACCTGGGAACACATCCTTCCATGACACTGTCTCTCAGTCTCCCCCTCTCTGTCTATACCCCAAACGCTTCCCGTGTGGTGATATTTGAACGGATTCCCCTGCCATCTCTCTCTGGCAGTGAGGTTCATACCCACAGCACCCCCTTGTCAGGGCACAATGGAGACATGGAGCTGTAAATGGATGGGAGCTGCACATCCCGTCACTTCCAGCCCGGGCTGCAAGTTTCCCCACACTGGGCAGGGATCTCACACATTGTTACTGAGGAATGCACTGGGGTGGTGTACACAGGCCTACATACTGGGAGGGGAACTGCTCCTGGGTTACAGATCAATGCACTGGGGTGGGGTACACAGCTCTACATGCTGGGAGGGTAACTGCTCCTGGGTTACAGATTTATGCAATGCGGAGGTGTGCATAATCCTACATTCTGGGAGGGTAGCTGCTCCTGGTTTACAGATGAATTCATGGGTGATCACTGCACAGGTCGCTGTGCTGGTCAGACGATCTAGTTGAGGTTTATAGATAATACAATGATGTAGTCTGTGCAGCTCCCAATGCTGGATGGATATTTGTTTCAGGTTTAGACATTAGTGTCCTGTTGTGTTCTGCACAGCGCCCCGTGCTGGACAGATATCTAGTCCGGGTTTATAGATCAATGCACTGCTGTGGTCTGCACAGCGGCCCGTGCTGGACAGATATCTAGTCCGGGTTTATAGATCAATGCACTGCTGTGGTCTGCACAGCGCCCCGTGCTGGACAGATATCTCGTCTGGGTTTATAAATCAATGCACTGCTGTGGTCTGCACAGCTCCCCGTGCTGGACAGATATCTAGACCGGGTTTATAGATCAATGCACTGCTGTGGTCTGCACAGCTCTCCGTCCTGGACAGATATATAATCCGGGTTTATAGATCAATGCACTGCTATGGTCTACACAGCTCCCGGTGCTGGACAGATAGCCGGTTGCTGAAGAAGGGCTTATGCCCGAAACGTCGATTCTCCCATTCCTTGGATGCTGCCTGACCTGCTGCGCTTTTCCAGCAACACATTTTCAGCTCTGGACAGATATCTAGTCTGGGCTTATAGATCAATGCGCTGCTGTGGTCTGCATTGCTTCCCATGCTGAATACTTGCTGGAGGAACACTGCAATCCAGGCAGCAGAAGGAGGTGTAGAATTTGATATTTCAGGTGTAGCTCTCCTTCAGGACTCTTACAGAACGGTAACACCCGAAATGTCGACTTCTCCACCTCCTGATGGTGTCAGGATTGCGGTGTTCTCACAGCTTCCTGCCTGTCTACTTGGGACTCCAGCATCTGCAGGTTTTCTGTCTCTATCACAGCTTCCCAAACTGGACAGATGTCTAGCCTGCCTTTGAAGATAAGTGATGTGACATGATCTGTGCATTGTTCCCCTCTGGACAGATTGCTGGATTGTATTGTCCAGTGTCATGGATGAATCTGGACAGATTGCTGGGTTGTACTGAGCAGGACACTGGCCTGGTCTGTACAGTGTTCCACGTTGAACAGATATCTCCTCTGGGTGTATGGTGTCTGGGCTGGTTCTGTGAGGTGGATTGAGAATGTGGTATATCTAACCATTTCAGCTGATCTGGCAATGCCTTTAGTTCCCATTCCTGTGATTGCACCCTCCGTCTCACACCCCATTAATGTTACAGTGTGTCCAGGCACAGGACATCATGTTGCTGGGGTGGGTAGGGGGGAAAGGTCATGGACACGTCAAGGGATTACCCGGAACGTTCTGTCCCCGACATTCTATAACTGACATTCCCCGGAACGTTCTGTCCCCGACATTCTATAACTGACATTCCCCGGAACGTTCTGTCCCCGACATTCTATAACTGACATTCCCCGGAACGTTCTGTCCCCGACATTCTATAACTGACATTCCCCGGAACGTTCTGTCCCCGACATTCTATAACTGACATTTCCCGGAACGTTCTGTCCCCGACATTCTATAACTGACATTCCCCGGAACGTTCTGTCCCTGACATTGTTTGTAAACGGCCGGACGTCAGTGAATTGAACAAACGACAAGATCCCTAGGGAAGAGATCCCGTTCCAGGGAGAAGGAGACACTGTTCCAAAGGCCCCTCAGGCAGTTAAAGGGGTGAATGCGTTTTCCCTGCATTTACATTTTTTCCTGACACAGGATCTACCACAATTTAGACCAAAATACAGGAATTTCCAAACTCCATTTTTCTTCAGGAAACTGGGAGAGAATCCTTCAGGACAGCAACGTTTCCAACCTCTGTATTAAGAACTGGGAAGGAGTGACCTGTGTCTGCTTTCGAGTGATCGAGTGTGTGGGAATGTTCGAGAAACCATCTGTCCTTATGGATGTGTCTCTGTGTGTTTGGGGAGGGAGGGTTTCTTGTGGTTTATGTCACATTTTTGTCAGTAATTCCGACCTTCCCATTTGTTATTCCAGCTCCAATTATTTTAATAAATCCCTGAATACAGGGGCACATTTGAAAATCTCACTGGGTCCCCGATCAAACGGGTTCCTTTGCCTCCAGGCTGATGGATAATGGGTTTGTTTTCCTTCCTCACAGTTAACGTAGTGACCATCTACGTCCTACTTTATAAAGATTGTGGATTGTCTCCATGTGTCAGACATTACCTGGGGGCCATGGCAGCGGCGGATTTCCTGGTCATTATCCTCGACCTGATCCTGAGACACATTCCCATTGTTTATCGGGAACAGTTTTATTTCCTGGTGTACTCCGTCCCTGTGTGTAATATTCACGCCGTCCTGCTTCATGCAGCCACTGATTGCTCTGTCTGGTTCACCGTCACTTTCACCTTTGATCGGTTTGTGGCCATTTGTTGCCAGAAGCTGAAAAGTAAATATTGCAGTGAGAAAACGGCGGCTGTGGTTCTGGGAGCAGTGACTGTGCTGAGCTGTTTAAAGAACATTTCCTGGTATTTTATGCTCGAGGCTCGGTATTCGATGATGAACATTCCCAGGTTTTGTGATGTAACACTCGCTGTTCTATACTCCAGTGTCTGGGTCACAATCGAGTCCCTCCACCACATTCTAACCCCGTGTGTTCCATTTCTCCTGATTCTGCTGCTCAATGTTCTCACCGTCAGACACATTTTAGTGACCAGCAGAGCCCGCAGGAGACTCCGCGCTCACACCAATGGGGACGCTCAGTCTGACACTGAAATGAGAAACCGAAAAAA
Source organism: Chiloscyllium punctatum (assembly GCF_047496795.1). Lineage (NCBI taxonomy): Eukaryota > Metazoa > Chordata > Chondrichthyes > Orectolobiformes > Hemiscylliidae > Chiloscyllium > Chiloscyllium punctatum. The sequence goes on from NC_092744.1 coordinate 101,263,590, forward strand.
ATCCATCATTTTACTGTTTGTGATCTCGGCCAATTTCATCCTGTTATGGTCAATGTTAATGCTGTTTTCTATATGGAGCCGAATGTATAATATTGGGTATGAGACTGTGTATCTCGATTGGTTTGTGCTGGAATTGGGCTTCATGCTGCAGCTCCTCAGTTGCTGCACAAACACCGCGATTTATGCCGTGACCCAGACTAAGTTCAGGCAGCAGCTGAAGAATGTGCTGAAATATCCCTTCACCCAAATCCATCCATCCATCAAATTCCCTCGTTAATCAATCCATCCGGGATTTTCTCATTTCAGTTCAGTGTTTCAGCGATGGAGCAGCCTGTCGCTATGGTAACAGACTGAGGATAGCGCTGGTTTGTCCATCCTTATCCCACAGGGGGGTTACAGGGAAACATTTCAATGTTTCTCACAACTCAGGGGCCAGTGAGAAAAGGCACCATCCCACTGAATGTATCCATCACTTCCATTTGTAACAAATAAAAATGTTGATTAAAGCGTGCCGAGCAGCAGAGTGACCGATGTTGTTGTGTGTCTTTGTGTTGGAGAAGCTGAGCTGGAGAGAGACAGACTCAGCTCCAAGTCCTGGTCCTCAGGGAAGGGGAGGGCACCGCGCCCTGAGCTCAGGAGCTGGGTTTAACTCCCTCTGTCCCACCACTGCAGCCTGGTCTCCCCATTTCATCTTCCCCCCACTTTCTACTCAATTCTCTCCCTCTTTCTCACCACCCCTCCTCTTCACACTCCCTCGTTCCCCCTCTCACACACAAACCCCAACTCCGGTTTCTCCACCGGCCTCCACTCTTCCCTTTCCCCTCACCCTCACTCTCTCTGTCCTGCCGTCTCTGCCTCCCTCCAGCAGTTCCATCTATACCCCATTTTCCCTTCCTCCTACCTCCCACATCTGCCACCCCCCACCACAGGCAGCCTCACGACCAATCACCCCTCCACCCCCAGTCTCTGGGTCAGAGGAAGAGGGAAGGACCAGGAAAACAGAGTGTGACTGAGGGAGAGGGATGGAGGGAGATAGATCCAGTCTGAAACAAACAGAGGGAGGTGGGGACAGAGAGAGACACTGATTGAGGGGGTCAAGAGTGAGAAGGTGGAGCGAGAGTGAAGGAGCGGGGGGAGAGAGAGAGGGGGCAAGGGAGAGATAGGGTGAGATACTGGAGGGCGAGAGAGGGGAGGGAGGGAGGGGAGGGAGAGAGAGGGAGGGAGAGGGTGACAGAGGGGATGGGAGAGAGGGGGAGCACGAGAGAGGGGAGAGTGGGAGGGAGAGTACGAGAGAGGGGAGGGAGGGTGGGGAGGGAGAGAGAGAGAGGGAGGAAGAGGGCGAGAGAGGGATGGGGAGAGGGGAGGGAGGGAGGGGAGGGAGAGAGAGAGGGAGGGATAGGAGGGAGGGAGGGGAGGGAGAGAGAGAGGGAGGGATAGGAGGGAGGGAGGGGAGGGAGAGAGAGAGGGAGGGAGAGTGTGAGAGAGGGGATGGGAGAGAGGGGATGGGAGAGAGGGGAGGGAGGGATGGGAGGGAGAGAAAGAGGGAGGGAGAGGGCGAGAGAATGGAAGGGAGAGAGGCGAGGGAGGAAGGGGAGAGAGAAAGAGGGAGGGAGAGGGCGACAGAGGGGATGGGAGAGGGGAGGAGGGCGAGAGAGGGGAGAGTGGAAGGGAGAGGACGAGGGGAGGGAGGGTGGGGAGGGCGAGAGAGGGGAGAGGTTGAGAGAGGGGAGGACGAGACAGGGGAGTGAATTAGGGCAGGGTGAGAGAGGGGAGCGTGAGAGTGGAGGAGGGTGAGAGAGAGAGGAGGGCGAGAGAGGGGAGTGTGATAGACGGTAGGGCGAGAGAGAGGAGGGCGAGAGAGGGGAGGGAAGAGAGGGGAGGGCGAGACAGGGAGGAGGGCGAGAAAGGGGGAGGTCAAGAAAGGGGGAGGGTGAGAGAGGTAGGTGCGAGAGTGGGGGGATGGTGGGAGAGGGGGGTGCAAGAGAGGGGGAGCAAGGTGAAGGCGAGAGGGATGGAGAGGGCGAGAGAGGGGAGTGCCATAGAGGGAAGGGAGGGGAGGACAAGAGAAGGGTGAGGGTGAGAGGGGGAGTGTAAGAGAGGGGGGGATGGCGAGAGAGGGGAGTGAAGGACGTGAGGGCGAGAGGGAAGGAGAGGGCGAGAGAGGGGAGGGCGAGACAGCGGGGAGGGTGTGAGAGATGAGGGAAGGAGGGGATGGCGAGAGGGAGAGGGGAGCAAGAGAGGGTAGGGAGAGAGGGGAGGGCGAGAGAAGGGTGAGAGTGAGAGAGGGGAGAACGAGATAGGGGAGGGCGAGAGAGGGGGGAGAGGGAGGGGAGGCGAGAGTTACGGAAAGGGTGAGAGAGGGGAGTTAAGCGAGGGTGAGTGGAGGGGAGAGGACGAGAGACGAGGGCGAGTGAGGGGAAGGAGAGGGTGGAGGGCGAGAGGAGGATGGGGGCAGGGGAGGGCGAGAGAAGGGTGGGAAGGGAGGTCAAGAGGAAGGGAGAGGGTGAGAGAGGGGACGGAGGGAGGGGAGGGCGAGAGGAAAGGAGAGGTTGAGAAAGGTGAGGGAGCACGAGTGAGGGGGAGGGCAAGAGAGGGGGAGGGCGAGAGAGGGGAGAGGGAGGGGAGGGCGAGAGGGAGGGAGAGTGCGAGAGAGGCGAGGGAGGGTTTGGAGTGCTAGAGAGGTGCGAGAGAGAGAGGGGAGAGGTTGAGAGAGAGGAGGACGAGACAGGAGCGGTAGGGACGGGAGCGCGAGAGAGAGGGAGAGTGTAAGAGGGGAGTGTAAGAGAGGAGAGTGCGAGAGAGGAGGAGGGCGAGAGAGAGGAGGACCAGAGAGGGGAGGGCAAGAGAGAGGGGAGAACGAGAGACGGGGACAGAGAGAGGGGGTCAGAGAGGGTTGGGGACAGAAAGAGGGGGACAGAGAGAGGGGGGAAAGAGAGGGATGGAGACAGAAAGAAGGGGGACAGAGAGAAGGGGGACAGAGAGAGGGGGGACAGAGAGGGATGGAGACAGAAAGAAGGGGGACAGAGAGAAGGGGGACAGAGAGAGGGGGGACAGAGAGGGGGGGAAGAGCGGGGGCGAACAGAGAGGTGGGTCAGAGAGAGGGGGGTCAGAGAGAGAAGGACAGAGAGAGGGTGGACAGAGAGAGGGGGATAGAGAGAGGGGGACAGAAAGAGGGGGGACAGTGAGAGGGGGGACAGAGAGAAGGGGGACAGAGAGGGAGGGGACAGAGGGGGGACAGAGAAGAGGGGGACAGAGGGGGGAACAGAGGGGGATATAGTGAGGGGGACAGAGAGGTGGGGGACAAAGAGCTCGGGACAGAGGCAGGGGTCAGAGAGAGGGAGTTAGAGAGAGTGGGGTCCGAGAGAGGGGGTCAAAGAGAGGGGGACAGAGAGAGGGGGACAGAGAGAGGGGGACAGAGAGAGTGGGGTCAGAGAGAGTGGGGTCAGAGAGAGTGGGGTCCGAGAGAGGGGGTCAAAGAGAGGGGGACAGAGAGAGGGGGAACAGACAGAGTGGGGGCAGAGAGCGTGGGGTCAGAGAGAGGGTGGACAGGGAGAGGGGGACAGAGAGAGGGGGAACAGAGAGAGTGGGGTCAGACAGAGTGGGGTCAGAGAGAGGGTGGACAGGGAGAGAGTGGACAGGGAGAGGGTGGATAGATAGAGGGTGGACAGACAGAGGGGGACAGAGAGAGGGGGCAGAGAGAAGGGGACAAGATGATTAGGGGTTTAGATAGGGTTGACCATGAGAACCTTTTTCCATGTATGGAGTCAGCTATTACGAGGGGGCATAGCTTTAAATTAAGGCGTGGTAGGTATAGGACAGATGTTAGGGACAGATTCTTTACTCAGCGAGTCGTGAGTTCATGGAATGACCTGCCAATAGCAGTAGTGGACTCTCCCTCTTTATGGGTATTTAAACGGGCATTGGATAGGCATATGGAGGATAGTGGGTTAGTGTAGGTTAGGTGGGCTTGGATCGGCGCAACATCGAGGGCCAAAGGGCCTGTACTGCGCTGTATTGTTCTATGTTCTATATTCTATAGGACAGACAGCGCGGGAACAGAGAGAGGGGGTGCAGAGTTGAGGGACAGAGAGTTGGGGGACAGAGAGTTGGGGGAAAGAGAGATGGGGGACAGAGAGAGAGGGACGGGGGCGCAGAGGGAGAGGAACAGAGAGAGGGGGGATAGAGAGAGAGAGAGGGCTGACAGAGAGATGGGGGGTCAGAGAAAGACGGACGGGGGGGCAGAGAGAGCGGGACAGAGAGAGGGGGGATAAAGAGAGGGGGAATAGAGAGAAGGGGGACAGAGAGAGGGGGACAGAGAGAGGGGGATAGAGAGAGAGGGAACAGAGAGAAGGGGGACAGAGAGAGGGGGACAGAGAGAGGGGGGACGGGGGGCGGAGAGAGGGAGACAGTAAGGGGGGACAGAGAAAATGATACAATGAGGGGGGAACAAATAGGCGGGACAGAGAGGTGCAAGAGAGTGGGGGGACAGAGAATTGTGGACAGAGACAGGGAAAACATTGAGGGGGGGACAGAGGGGAGGAACAGAGAGGGGAAAAGAGTGGGGGGCAGAGATGGAGTACAGAGAGATAGGAACATCGAGAGGGGTGACGGTGAGAGGCGGGACAGTGAGGGACAGAGGGGGACAGAGAGAGGGTAACAAAGAGGGGGTACAGAGAGTGGGGGGACAGAGAAAGGGGTACTGAGAGGGGGGTACAGAGAGAGGGGGCAGAGAGTGGGGGGGGCAGAGAGACGGGGCACAGAGAGACGGGGGACAGATAGCGGGGGATTTGCAATGGAGATGGAGCGAGGGGTGGACAGAGAGAGAGGACCAGAGAGGAGAGGGACAGAGAAAAGGGGGCAGAGAGAGAGGGACAGAGAGAGCGGGACAAAGAGTTGGGACAGAGATAGGGGACATGGGGGGGGGGCAGAGAGAGGGAGGGCAGAGAGAGGGGGCAGAGAGAGACGGGGCAGAGAGCGAGATGGGACAGAGCGAGGGGGGACAGAGACAGGGGACAGAGACATGGGGGGATATAGAGAGGGGGGACAGAGAGAGGGGGACAGAGACAGGGACAGAGACATGGGGGGATAGAGAGAGGGGGACAGAGAGAGGGGGGACAGAGCAAGGGGGCAGAGAGAGTGGGGTCAGAGAGAGGGGGACAGAGAGAGGGGGACAGAGAGAGGGTGGTCAGAGAGTGGGGGCAGAGAGAGCGGGGCAGAGAGAGTGGGCAGAGAGCGTGGGAACAGACAGAGGGCGGACAGACAGAGGGGGGACGGGGGGGGACAGAGAGAAGGTGGACAGAGAGGGGAGACAGAGAGGGAGGGGACAGAGGGGGGACAGAGAAGAGGGGGACAGAGAGGGGGACAGAGAGGGGCGTACAGAGAAGGGGGAGAGAGAGGTGGGGGACGGCGGTGACAGAGAGGGGGGTACAGAGAGGTGGAACAGAGAGAGAGGGGGGACAGAGAGAGGGGGACAGAGAGAGGGAGGACAGAGAGTGTGGGGTCAGAGAGAGTGGGGTCAGAGAGAGGGTGGACAGGGAGAGGGTGGACAGACAGAGGGGGCAGAGAGAAGGGGACAGACAGCGCGGGAACAGAGAGAAAGTGCACAGAGAGAGGGGGTGCAGAGAGTTGGGGGACAGAGAGTTGGGGGTAAGAGAGATGGGGGGACTGAGAGAGAGGGACGTGGGGGCAGAGAGAGATGGACAGAGAGAGGGGGATAGAGAGAGGGCTGACAGAGAGATGGGGGGACAGAGCGAGACGGACGGGCGGGACAGAGAGAGCGGGACAGAGAGAGAGGGGCTAGAGAGAGGGGGAACAGAGAAAAGGGGGACAGAGAGAGGGGGACAGAGAGAGGGTGCAGACAGAGACGGGACAGAGAGAGAGGGGGCAGAAGGCGAGGTGGGACAGAGCGAGGGGGGGCAGAGACGGGGGGGCAGAGACAGGGGGACAGAGACAGGGGACAGAATCATGGGGGGACAGAGAGAGGGGGCAAAGAGGGGGTGCAGAGATGGGGGCAGAGAGAGGGGTCAGAGAGAGACGGGGCAGAGAGAGAGGGGGCAGAGAGCGAGGTGGGACAGAGCGAGGGGCGACAGAGACAGGGGGACAGAGACAGGGGGTACAGAGACAGGGGGACAGAGACATGGGGGATAGAGAGAGGGGGGACTGAGAGAGGGGGACAGAGAGAGGGGAGCAGAGAGAGTGGGGCAGAGAGAGTGGGGTCAGAGAGGGGGGTCAGAGAGAGTGGGGTCAGAGATAGGGGGACAGAGAGAGGCTGGACAGAGAGAGGGCGCAGAGAGAGGGGGGCAGAGAGAGGAGGTTAGAGAGCGTGGGAACAGACAGAGGGCGGACAGAGAGAGGGGGTGCAGAGAGAGGGTGGAAAATGAGAGGGCGACAGAGAGAGGGACGACCGAGAGAGGGACGAAATCGAGAGGGGCGACAGAGAGAGGGGGGTAACGTGAGAGGGGGCCGGGGGTGCTGAGGGAGGGGGGACAGTGAGGGGGGGGGCAGAGAAAAGGGTATAGAGAGGGAGCAGAGAGGCGGGACAGAGAGGTGAACAGAGAGTGGGGACAGCGAGTTGGGGACAGAGAGAGGGTAGACATTGAGAGTGGGGACAGAGAGGGGGGAACAGAGAGGGGAAACAGAGATGGGGTACAGAGAGAGGGGGACAGTGAGAGGCGGGGCGGGGGGGGACAGAGGGGGGAATAGAGATAGGGGAACAAAGAGGGTACAGAGAGTGGGCGACAGAGAGAGGGTCGATAGAGAAAGGGGGCAGAGAGTGGGGGACAGAGAGACGGGTGACAGATAGCGGGTGGCATGAGAGGGGGACGGAGCCAGGGGTGGACAGAGAGAAGGGGAGAGAGAAAGGAAGGCATAGACAGAGGGACAGAGAGAGTGGGACAGAGAGAGAGGAACAGAGAGTGGGGGCAGAGAGAATTGGGACAGAGAGTGGGAACAGAGAGAAGGGGACAGAGAGAGGGGGTGCAGAGAGTCGGGGACAGAGTTGGGGGACAGAAAGTTGGTGGAAAGAGAGATGGGGGGACAGGGAGAGAGGGACGGTGGGGCAGAGAGAGAGGGACAGAGAGGGGGACAGAGAGAGGGGGACAGAGAGAGGGGCGACAGAGAGAGGGGACAGAGAGAGAGGAGGGACTGGAGGGCGAAGGGACAGAGAGAGGAGAGGGACAGAGAAAGGGGGGGCAGAGAGAGAGGGGCTGAGAAAGGGGGGCAGAGAGAGGGGGCAGAGTGAGACGGGGCAGAGAAAGACGGGGCAGAGAGCGAGGTGGGACAGAGCAAGGGGGGACAGAGATAGGCGGGACAGAGACAGGGGGACAGAGACAGGGGACAGAGACATGGGGGGATAGAGGAAGGGGAACAGAGAGAGTGGGGACAGAGACAGGTGGTCAGCGAGAGGGGGACAGAGAGAGGGGGACAGAGAGAGGGGGACAGAGAGAGGGGGGACAGAGCGAGGGGGGGCAGAGAGAGGGGGTACGGGGGAGCAGGGGGGGACAGTTGGAGGGGGACAGAGAACGGGAGACAGAGAGGCGTGACAGACAGCGGGGCACAGAGAGCGGGGGAACAGAGAGGAGGGGGGGAGCGAGAGTGGGGGACAGCGAGAGGGGGGAGCAGCGAGAAGGGGGACAGCGAGAAGGGGTACAGAGGGAGGTGGGATAGAAAGTGGGGGGATAGAGCGTGGGGACAGAGAGTGGGGACAGAGTGAGGGGGCAGAGGGAGGGGGCACAGAGAGAGAGGGGGTCATAGGGGGGCAGAGAGAGGGGTCCATGGAGAGCGGGTCAGAGCGAGGGAGTTCAGAGAGAGGGGGACGGAGCGAGGGGTGAACAGAGAGAGAGGGACAGAGAGGAGGGGGACAGAGAGGAGTGGGAGAGAGAGAGGGACAGAGAGAGGGAGGCAGAGAGACAGGGACAGAGAGTGGGGGACAGAGAGAGTGGGGACAGAGAGAGAAGCACAGAGAGAGAGACGGGCAGAGAGAGAGGGGCAGAGAGAGGGGGGCAGAGAGAGAGAAGGCAACAGTGGGGACAGAGAGAGTGGGACGGGGGCAGAGAAAGAAGTTCAGGGAGACAGCGAGAGGGAGACAGAGAGGGGGGACAGAGAGATGGTGGACAGAGAGAGGGGACAGAGAGAGGGGGACAGAGAGAGGGGGGACAGAGAGAGGGGGGACAGAGAGCGCGGGAACTTAGAGAGGGCAGAGAGAGAGAGGGGGTACAGAGAGTTGGGGAACAGACGGAAAGGGACGGGGGGTACAGAGAGACTGGGGACAGAGAGAGAGGACCCGTGACTTGGCGACAGAGAGAGGGGCGACAGAGAGAGGGGAGACCGTGAGAGGGTGGACCGTGAGTGGGGGGACCGATGGGGGGTGCGGCGGGGGGCAGAGCGGGGGGCAGTGAGAGGGGGGACAGAGAAGGGGGGACAGAGATGCAGGACAGAGAGGCGAGACAGAGGAGGGCGACAGAAAGTCGGGGACAGAGAGAGGGGAGACAGTGAGGGGGACAAAGGGGGGAACAGAGAGAAGGGGAGAGAGAGTGGGACAGAGACACGGGGACAGAGAGAGGGGGACAGACAGAGTGGGGACAGAGAGGAGGGGACAGAAACATTTGGAACAGAGAGAGTGGGGACAGAGGGCGGGCAGAGAGTGGGGGGACAGAGAGAGGGTGACATGGGGGCAGAGAGAGGGGGCACAGAGAGGGGCACAGTGAGAAGGTCACAGAGAGAGGGGGACAGAGAAAGTGGGGACAGAGAGAGGGGGGCAGAGAGAGGGGGAGAGAGAGAGAGGGGGGCACAGAGAGAGGGGGGGGCAGAGAGAGGGGGAGAGAGAGAGAGGGGGGCACAGAGAGAGGGGGACAGATGGGGTGAGAGACATGGGTAACAGAGAGAGTGGGGTCAGAGAGAGGGGGGACAGAGGGAGGGGGGACAGAGGGAGGGGGACAGAGAGAGGAGGACAGAGAGAGGGGGTACAGAGAGAGGGGGGGAACAGAGAGACGGGGGACAGTGAGAGGAAGACAGAGAGAGTGGGGACAGAGAGAGGGAGACAAAGAGCGGGAGACAGAGAGTCGGGGGACAGAGAGAGGAGGACAGAGAACAGGAATATAGAGAGAGGGACAAAGAGAGGGGCGACAGACAGAGGGGCGATAGAGAGCGAGGGACAGAGAGGGGGGATGGGGGGAATAGTGAAAGGGGACAAAGAGAAAGGAGGGGCAGAGATAGAGAGACAGAGAGAGTGGGGACAGAGATTGGGGGACAGAGAGAAGGGGGACAGAGAGAGGGGGACAGAGAGAGGGGGACAGAGAGAGGGGGGTCAGAGAGAGAGGGGTCATAGAGAGGGGGGTCAGAGAGAGGGGGTCAGAGAGAGGGCGGTCAGAGAGAGGGAACAGAGAGTGGGGGACAGAGAGAGAGGGACAGAGAGAGGGGTGACAGAGAGAGGGGGACAGAGAGAGAGGAGGAGCAGAGATAGCGGGACATAGAGAGGGGGACAGAGCGAGGGGTGGACAGAGAGGGAGAGTGTGTTGTCAGAGTGAGGAGGTCAGAGAGAGGGTTCAGAGAGAGGGGGACAGCGAGTGGGGGACAGCGAGAGGGGGGCAGAGTGAGGGGTGGACAGAGAGGGCGTGGACGGGCGGACAGAGGGAGGAATGGTCAGAAACTGGGGGACAGAGAGAGGCGGGAAAAGAGAGTGGGACAGCGAGAGGGGGTATGGGGTTAGAGTGAAAGGGGGACAGAGAGAGAGGAGGAGCAGAGATAGGAGGACAGAGAGAGGGGGTGAGAGTGAGGGGTTCAGAGAGAGGGGGTCAGATAGTGGAGGGACAACGAGAGGGGGACAGAGTGAGCGGGACAGAGTGAGGGGGTCAGAGAGAGAGGGACAGAGAGAGGGGGACAGAGAGCGGGGGATGGAGAGAAAGGGACAGAGAGCGACAGAGAGAGGGGGACAGAGAGAGGGGGAGAGACAGAGGAGGCAGAGAGAGGGGAACAGAGAGAGGGGGAGAGAGAGAGGGGGAGAGAGAGAGAGGGGGCAGAGAGGTGGGAACAGAGAGAGGGGGGACAGAGAGGGGGGACAGTGAGGGGGGACGGCGGGGACAGAGAGGCGGGAAAGAGAGGGGGCAGAGAGATTGGGGACAGAGAGATAGGGGATAGATAGATAGGGGACAGACAGAGAGGGCACAGAGAGAGGAGAACAGAGAGATGGGGACAGAGAGATGGGAACAGAAAGATGGGGACAGAGAGATGTGGGGGATAGAGAGAGAGAGGGGACAGAGAGAGGGGGGGTCAGTGAGAGGGGGACAGACCTAGGGGAACAGAGTACCGTAGGGACAGAGTGAGGAGGTTCGAGAGAGGGGGGACAGAGTGAGGGGGGACAGAGTCAGGGGGGAAGGCGAGGGGTGAGCAAGCGAGAGGAGACAGAGAGACAGGGGGACAGGGAGGGAGGTCAGAGCAAGGGAGCAGAGAAGGGGGGACAGAGGGAGGGGGCAGAGAGGGGGTGTGACAGAGAGTCAGGGGACAGGGAGTGGAAGGACAGAGACAGAGGGACAGGGAGGGGGGACAGATAGAGGGGTCGGGGGGCAGAGAGAGAGGGGGACAGTGAGAGTGGGGACAGATGGGGTGAGAGACATGGGTAACAGAGAGAGTGGGGTCAGAGAGAGGGGGGACAGAGGGAGGGGGGACAGAGGGAGGGGGACAGAGAGAGGAGGACAGAGAGAGGGGGTACAGAGAGAGGGGGGAACAGAGAGACGGGGGACAGTGAGAGGAAGACAGAGAGAGTGGGGACAGAGAGAGGGAGACAAAGAGCGGGAGACAGAGAGTCGGGGGACAGAGAGAGGAGGACAGAGAACAGGAATATAGAGAGAGGGACAAAGAGAGGGGCGACAGACAGAGGGGCGATAGAGAGCGAGGGACAGAGAGGGGGGATGGGGGGAATAGTGAAAGGGGACAGAGAGAAAGGAGGGGCAGAGATAGAGAGACAGAGAGAATGGGGACAGAGATTGGGGGACAGAGAGAAGGGGGACAGAGAGAGGAAGACAGAGAGAGTGGGGACAGAGAGAGGGGGTCAAAGAGCGGGAGACAGAGTGTCGGGGGACAGAGAGAGGAGGACAGAGAACAGGAATATAGAGAGAGGGACAAAGAGAGGGGCGACAGATAGAGGGGCGATAGAAAGCGGGGGACAGAGAGTGGGGACGGGGGAATAGTGAAAGGGGACAGAGAGAGAGAAGGGGACAGAGAGAGGAGAACAGAGAGAGTGGGGACAGAGAGAGGGGGACGGAGCAAGGGGTGGACAGAGAGGGGGTGGACGGGCAGACAGAGAGAGGGAAAGTCAGAGACTGGGGGATGGGGCGGCAGCGAGAGGGGGTACAAAGAGAAAGGGGACAGAGAAAGGCCGACAGAGAGAGGGGGACAGTGCGAGGGCGGTCAGAGAGAGGGGGGACAGAGAGAGGGGGACAGAGAGAGGGGGGTCAGAGAGAGAGGGGTCATAGAGAGGGGGGTCAGAGAGAGGGGGTCATAGAGAGGTGGGTCAGAGAGAGGGGGTCAGAGAGAGGGCGGTCAGAGAGAGGGGAACAGAGAGTGGGGGACAGAGAGAGAGGGATAGAGAGTGGGGGACAGAGAGGAGGGGACAGAGAGGAGGGAACAGAGAGAGGGGTGACAGAGAGAGGGGGACAGAGAGAGAGGAGGAGCAGAGATAGGGAGACCGAGAGAGGGGGGAACAGAGCGAGGGGTGGACAGAGAGGGGGTGGACAGGCGGACAGAGAGAGGATGGTCAGAGACTGCCGGACAGTGAGAGGGGGGCAGAGAGAGAGGGGGGACAGAGAGAGGGGGACGGAGCAAGGGGTGGACAGAGAGGGGGTGGACGGGCAGACAGAGAGAGGGAAAGTCAGAGACTGGGGGATGGGGCGGCAGCGAGAGAGGGTACAGAGAGAGGGGGGACAGAGAAAGGCCGACAGAGAGAGGGGGACAGTGCGAGGGCGGTCAGAGAGAGGGGGGACAGAGAGAGGGGGACAGAGAGAGGGGGGTCAGAGAGAGAGGGGTCATAGAGAGGGGGGTCAGAGAGAGGGGGTCAGAGAGAGAACGGTCAGAGAGAGGGGAACAGAGAGTGGGGGACAGAGAGAGAGGGACAGAGAGAGGGGTGACAGAGAGAGGGGGACAGAGAGAGAGGAGGAGCAGAGATAGGGAGACAGAGAGAGGGGGGGAACAGAGCGAGGGGTGGACAGAGAGGGGGTGGACAGGCGGACAGAGAGAGGATGGTCAGAGACTGCCGGACAGTGAGAGGGGGGCAGAGAGAGAGGGACAGCGAGAGCGGAAAAGAGAAAGGGGGACAGAGAGAGAAGACGAGCAGAGATAGGGGGACAGAGAGATGGGGACAGAGAGAGAGGGGGGGGCAGAGAGTGGGGGACAGAGAGGAGTGGATAGAGAGGAGGGGATAGAGAGGATCGGAGAGAGAGGAGGGTCAGAGAAAGAGAAAGGGGGACAGAGAGAGAAGACGAGCAGAGATAGGGTCACAGAGAGAGGGGTGACAGAGAAAGGGCTGACAGAGAGAGGGGTGACAGAGAGAGGGGGCAGAGTGAGGGGGCAGAAAGAGGTGGACGTTGGGGGTACAGCGAGAGGGGGGACAGAGGGGGATAGTGAAAGGAGGACAGAGAGAGAGGAGGAGCAGAGATAGCGGGACATAGAGAGGGGGACAGAGCGAGGGGTGGACAGAGAGGGAGAGTGTGTTGTCAGAGTGAGGAGGTCAGAGAGAGGGTTCAGAGAGAGGGGGACAGCGAGTGGGGGACAGCGAGAGGGGGGCAGAGTGAGGGGTGGACAGAGAGGGCGTGGACGGGCGGACAGAGGGAGGAATGGTCAGAAACTGGGGGACAGAGAGAGGCGGGAAAAGAGAGTGGGACAGCGAGAGGGGGTATGGGGTTAGAGTGAAAGGGGGACAGAGAGAGAGGAGGAGCAGAGATAGGAGGACAGAGAGAGGGGGTGAGAGTGAGGGGTTCAGAGAGAGGGGGTCAGATAGTGGAGGGACAACGAGAGGGGGACAGAGTGAGCGGGACAGAGTGAGGGGGTCAGAGAGAGAGGGACAGAGAGAGGGGGACAGAGAGCGGGGGATGGAGAGAAAGGGACAGAGAGCGACAGAGAGAGGGGGACAGAGAGAGGGGGAGAGACAGAGGAGGCAGAGAGAGGGGAACAGAGAGAGGGGGAGAGAGAGAGGGGGAGAGAGAGAGAGGGGGCAGAGAGGTGGGAACAGAGAGAGGGGGGACAGAGAGGGGGGACAGTGAGGGGGGACGGCGGGGACAGAGAGGCGGGAAAGAGAGGGGGCAGAGAGATTGGGGACAGAGAGATAGGGGATAGATAGATAGGGGACAGACAGAGGGGGCACAGAGAGAGGAGAACAGAGAGATGGGGACAGAGAGATGGGAACAGAAAGATGGGGACAGAGAGATGTGGGGGATAGAGAGAGAGAGGGGACAGAGAGATGGGGGGTCAGTGAGAGGGGGACAGACCTAGGGAAACAGAGTACCGTAGGGACAGAGTGAGGAGGTTCGAGAGAGGGGGGACAGAGTGAGGGGGGACAGAGTGAGGGGGGAAGGCGAGGGGTGAGCAAGCGAGAGGAGACAGAGAGACAGGGGGACAGGGAGGGAGGTCAGAGCAAGGGAGCAGAGAAGGGGGGACAGAGGGAGGGGGCAGAGAGGGGGGGTGACAGAGAGTCAGGGGACAGGGAGTGGAAGGACAGAGACAGAGGGACAGGGAGGGGGGACAGATAGAGGGGTCGGGGGCAGAGAGAGAGGGGGACAGTGAGAGTGGGGACAGAGAGAGGGAGCAGAGTGAGACAGGGACAGAGAGTGAGGGACAGAGAGAGTGGGGACAGAGAGCAGGGGACAGAGAGCAGGGGACATAGAGAAGGGAACATAGAGAAGGCCGACAGAGAGAAGGGGACATAGAGATGGGACCAGAGAGAATGGGGGATAGAGAGAGAGGGGACAGAGAGAGGGGGACAGTGAGAGGGGGACAGAGAGAGGGGACAGAGAGAGTGGGGACAGAGAGAGGGGGACAGAGAGAGTGGGGACAGAGAGAGAAGGGACAGAGAGAGATGGACAGTGAGAGGGGGACAGAGAGAGTGGGGACAGAGAGAGTGGGGGCAGAGAGAGTGGAGACAGAGAGAGGGGGACAGAGAGAGAGGTGGACAGAGAGTGAGGTTGACAGAGAGAGAGGTGGACAGAGAGAGGGCGGACAGAGAGAGGGGGGGACAGAGAGAGAGGGACAGAAAGAGGGGGACAGAGAGGGGGGTCAGAGAGAGGGGGGACAGAGGGAGGGGGACAGAGAGAGGAGGGACAGAGAGAGTGGGGACAGAGAGGGCGGGACAGAGAGAGGGGGACAGAGAGAGGGGGACATAAAGAGGGGAACAGAGAGACGGGAACGGGGGGGGGGAACAGAGAGATGAGTGACAAAGAGAGTAGATCATGGGGGGCAGAGAGAGGGTTTCAGGGAGGGGGCAGAGAGCGCGTCACAGAGAGCCGGGCAGAGAGAGCGGGACACAGAGAGGGGGCAGAGAGAGGTGGCAGAGAGAGGGGGGCAGAGTGAGGGGTGCAGGGG